>NW_026606065.1:25942500-26475000 GCF_029834395.1 Sorex fumeus
TACCCTTTCATCACCAATTTAATTCATATGTGTTCTCTCTTTTTTTCTCAATGCATGAATACATCTAACACTTCTCAGTCTTGTTTTTCCTTTTATAAAAATTAGCTCCTGCTGAAAGTAGGTAAAGGAATAAACATGATAACCTCTCAGTATCTGTATTGAAAACCATAATGGCCAAAAAGAGAAAGAGAAAGAAGGCAAGTGACTGCCAGCAAGACAGGTTAGGAGTGGGTGGGGCTGGGAGGGAAACTGGGGATATTGGTGGTGGGAAATGTACACTGGTGGAGGGATGGGTGTTGGAATATTGCATGACTGAAACCAGATCATTAGCAGCCTTGTAATTGTGTATATCTAGTTGATTCAATAAACAAACAAACCAAATAAAAAGAAATAGAAAAAAAAACTGAAAAAAATCTCCTTGGCTTCATTTACTCTGAGTATTATTTTATAAATTTATACTCAGTTGATTTCTATGTCACACTTTGTTACTTTATTTTTTAAACCAAGTTTGGAATGCATATGTCTCTCTTGCCCAGGCTCTCAAGCTGTGAGATTAGGTTACTTATTTGAAGATTATGTTTTTTTTTCTTGATATAAACCAATATTTCTATGAACTTTCCCCTAATCTTCCTGTATGTCAATGTTTCTGATACTGTCTTTATTCTTTTTCATTAAGATAGATCATTTTACTACTTGGCTTTCCATCTTTGACCCAACAGTTGTTTGACAATAGGTTGTTCAGTTTACAGATGCTTAATCTTTCTTTCTCTACTTAACTTTGACCTTCATGACATTTTCTGCAGCGATGCTTGATATCACTTTTATTTTCTTAAATTTATAAACTCTAAATTTTTTTCCTTGCATGTATTCACTCCTGGAGAAAACTCTGTGGGCTCTGGAGATAAAAGCAGAAATGGAAACCATTCAAAAGTTTTGGATGTTTCTAGTAGTTTCTACTTGGATTTGATAATGTTCCATAATTTTCATTGAAAAATAAATATATATTAACATACACTTCTTTGATGAATATTTGGAAAACTAAATGGATCACGAACAAACTTGGCAAGTGCTTATTGATGGGGTAAGGGGTCCCTAACCAGTACAGGGTTCACTACAGTTTATTGCTCAGATATCACAGGTTAAAGACTGCCACAAAACGTCCAGAAGAGCAAACTCTTAAAGGTAAGTCAGTAGCTGGTAACTTTTGTGTGGGAACTCTGTCTTCTATCAAAGTTCAAGGGAATTTTCCCCATAAATTTAGGGGACTTTCAGCTTTCTCATTACACAGTTAGATGAAAGAGTCGCATGGACAGACATGCCATAGTTCCACAAAGTCAATTCCAGAAAGGTGTATGAAGAATGTCTTAGAAGAACAATGAAGATATTGTTATAAAGCATTATGATATGAGATTATTTCACAATTAAGATATCAAATACTGTAGGTCTCCCCATCTTAAGACCATTCCACACCTAATTTAGCAGGGGAAAAACAACCTTTGCCATAACATAAAGAGAGGGGGCACAGAGAGGTTCAGACTCTGGCTTGTTATGTGTTGGTTGCAGAATCTTGTTTCTGAGACAATTCTCTCGCAGTAGGTAGAAACTATGATTCTATACCCCTGTTTGTGTATGACAAACAAACATTTTCTGAATTTTATTTTTGTTATTTTTATTGAGATTAAAATTGGTTTCAGGACTTGGGACTTGGGCGGGTTGAGCTTTCCTCCCCACCCCGACCAGGGCTCCAGCAGCCGAAGACCTCCAGGACCAGCCACCACCATGCTGAGACCACTCTCCGCACACATGAAGGTACTGGCAGAGGGACAAAGCCACGCGGGTTAAGGGGCCGAGGCCTCCAAGCCTACTCGGATTAGAGTCGAGCATCTTCCACCCAGATCCTCTAAATTCCAGTAGGCGGGGGTCACACCCACCACCTGGCCCCCTGGCGCCGTGTAATCCCATCAGCGGCCAAGACTCAGAGACTATAAAATGCGGCCGCGCGACATCTTATCAGAACTTTTTTTTATGACATCTTATTGTCTCATTCCTACTTTGGACAAACTTGCAGGCTATCGAATGTAGCCTGCCCACAGGGCAGAGTCTGGCAAACTCCCCGTGGCGTACCAAATATGCCAAATACCAGTAACAATGATGGGTCTCATTCTCCTAAAGAGCCTTGAATATAATCTCAGGGCTAGGATGAAAGAGACATTACTGGGACCTGCTCGAGGCAATCGACGAATAACAGGATGATGAAATGAAATGAAAAATGAAAAATTGGTTTACAAGACATGTTTTGGTGTGGGGTGTAACACCCACCCAAGCTCTGGGTTCGCTCCTGACTCTTCAAACAGAAATCACTCCTGTCAGTTCCTGGGGCACCATATGAGATGGGAGGGAATAGAACCCGGGTCAGCCACATGAAATAGCCACTGCTGCTCTCTCTCTCTCTCTCTCTCTGTATATATATATATATATGTATATATATACCCCCAATGAAAAATATTTTGTATGTATAACCTTCATGCCATGTAAATATATGAAAAAACACTATTTTCCCATCTAAATAATATACCCTTTCACTATTGTCTATTGGTCCCATTCAAATTTTAATCCCTATTCTGCCCCACTTTTCTGGTAATCTAAACTTTGTGGTATGAGTCCAACATACTTTGATTTGAAAATGAAGAATTTATTTTTATTAAAGTAGAATATCATTGAAAACTCAAAACTTTGTGTCAATTAATTTTATTTTATTGTTACACCACATTAAAATTATATATTTTTGACACTTTTGTTCTGTGATACAATAATTAATTTGATGGGAATTTATAATATACAAATAAAAACAGCAAGTACCATATGCCAGTTTCTTGAAATATTTCTAAGGCATTAGCTAAGTGGAAGCACCTTGCTTTAGGAAGACATCATAGTCTATCTCTTGAGAATGTTCTTCTGGCAGACTCTAATTTTTAATAATTTAAGTGAAAAAAATTGTGAAGACAGTTTTCACTTTTTATCCACCTTGGCCTTAAAATTAATTATACACATTAAGTTTTTTTTTAGACAATATAAAAATACCAGCTCACCTGCATGTTTTATCAGTTTACCATAGAAACAGCATGATAGGACAGTGGATAAGGCATTTACCTTGCATGTGGCTGACTTGCATTCAATCCCCAGCTTCCCATATGGTCCCTGAGCACCATCAGGAGTAATTCCTGAGTGCAGAGCCAGGAGTAACCACTGAACATCACTGGGGTGACGCAGAAAGAAAACAAAAAAACAAAAGAAAAGCTATCACTCCGATTTGAGTTAAAAATATGGAACAGGTAGCCTGAGAGATAGTATAGGAGGTAAGAAAGTTTTCTGACATGCAGCCAAAGCCAATTCAGTGTTCAAGCTCTGCCAGTGGTCACTCTGTACTTAATGCTGATGCAGAAGTTGACCCCTGAGCACTCCTAGGTATGACCGAGACATTGAAAATTAAGGAAATAAAATAAATAAGAAGTATTGAAACTATGACTTAAAATGTCTGCATGGTGCTCACTTATAGATGTCACAATTTTATTTATTTACTTATTTATTTTATTTTTTAAGAGAACTGTAATTTACAAAGTTATTGATAGTTGAGTTTTAGTCATATAATATTTCAAGATCAATCCCACCAACAAGGTCAACTTGCCTCCACCGGTTTTCCAAATTCCCTCCTTACCCCAACGTCTGTCCCATCCCCGCTCTGAACTTCACAGGCGCATTACAAAATTTCAGCAATTGCACCTTAGATCTCATGTTTTCAGTTTTGTTGAATCTCTGTTTTGGATACTTGACATTACCACTAACTCATATTCCCACTCACTCACGCCACATATCATTTGATAACCAACATAAAAATATAGGTTATATAAACTTAAAAAAAGACATCAGTGACATGGAAATTATTCACCCATTCTTGTTTCTGGTTTTTACTCTAAACCCTTAATCCACAAATTTAGCTCATTCAAATTTAGTTATCTTACCAGAAGATAAAATACACTGCACATTATAAGATACATTATACTTTATTTTCTTGACTGAAAAATTTGTTAAATTTTGAAAAAATGGGAACTAACATAAATCTTTTCAGCTTACATAGTGCTGCCTCTTTCTCTACATTAATGAGCAGAACTATAAAATATACATTTCAGGTACAATCCCTTTGTACTGCTAAAAAAATGAAGGCTGAAATATAATGATAAATTATTATGAGTGCATTAATTATGTCTTTCAATAGAGGATCACATCAGAAACCAACTATGATTCTTGCAAAAACAACTAGGCGACTTTTAACTTAATATATTACATACTTGAGTGCCAAAATGTTAATTTTGTAGTATAATCTCGTTTTATTGCCCTATATTTCAATTTTCTTGTGGAAAGAAATAAATTTAGTAGGCACTTAGTAAAGTCATTCCTTTGTAGATATAAAATAATTTCAAAAGCTTTAATTAAAATTATGTTCAAAGTAAGGATGAGTTTGATAATGAACAAGTTTGAAAGGGTCTACATATAGCTTTACTTGTATGAGCTAATTTTATAATCAATTTTAATTTATTTCAAAATAAAATTGAATCAGAAGAATATTTCTACCCCTTGAATATACATAGCCTTTCTATTGTTCATATCAGTGACAAATCATGAATGGAATTGTTTCTAATGACTCATTTTTCCTTGATACTTCACAACTAAACTTGTTCATTTAAAACTGTCATAATTTCCTTTATTTCAAGAGCAAATATCTAATTAATATTTTTTATTTTCTCAACATTTATTACATTGTTTTCAATATTATACAATTTGTGCTACTTAATAATAGTATAAGTTAGCTATCTGTCCTGAATGCTCTAAATTATTTTAATGAATCTATGACCTCATAAATTGAATTTATGTTGATATAATAGTAATGCTTTCCCACTTAATGGAAATAAAAACATAAATATAATTTTATGCATGTTCACTTATTATTAACTTTATAAAACTAAAAAAAACATTATTTGCACAATTAGAAGGTGTGAGAAGCCAAGTTCCTTTAATTTTAGTTTATTACATATAATAATCAGAAAACTTTTATTTAATGAGAAGTTTGTTTAATGCATTTTAATTTATTAGAGTAAACATGATGCAAAATTCTACCTCTCACCACCTAACTGACAAGCCACTTCATTAATACATTTATTGGGGGAGAATATTATCATACAGGATAATTTCACAGTAGAATTATCTTTAAGTAACACTTATAGGGAGCCGTATACCATGATGTAGTTAGAGTGTTAGTATTCCTGAATTTTTTTTAACCAATCTATGCATCTTAGTAGAGATTGGGTCTTAAACTGAACACGTGATTTTTTGTCAGCAACAGAAGGTCAATTGCAAAAAAAAATTTAAAAAAAGAAAGAAAGGTCAATTGCATCACCAAGGTAGACAAATAATTGTATAAATAATCCCTATATGCTCAGATTATTATGTAGAATAAGAGTTGACTATACTTTAATTATGTAAAATGTCAAATGCCATGCTTAGAGCACTGGTAATTTATACACATGACTGTCATAGATTCACTATGGCTACCAGTAGCAATACCATAACAAATCAAAAGTAATGTTTATTTCTAATCCTATTGACTAACAACCTTGCAATTGTACAAATAGAAAATAGAAGTGGACAAAAACATATTCTGCTATGTCTTTAATAAATAGCATATGATAAAAATCTCAAGTATTAATGAATTTTATTATTCATTCTATATAAATCCATAGGTAAATAAATAGCAGATTATAATCAACAAGAAATTCCTACTGTTATCCTTTTTTAATAATGATTTTTAGCAGAAGTACCTTAAGTCCTCAACTCATTATCAGTATAATCTTTGAAAAGAGGATGGAGTTATTTCAAAAAATGACAACTTTCAGTGTATATACAAAATTTCTGTAAAATCAAAACATCAGAAGTTGAGTGGGCCAAAATCTTATATATTTATATCAATAAAATATGCACCGCAAGACAAATGGTCTCAGTTGATTAATGTATTGCAGTTTCCACTGTTTTTAAAAGGAATGAGTAATGACAGTGAAAAGGCTTAGGTTCATTAAAGAAAAACAAATTTAATGTACTGGAGTTCTTTATTTAGAAGGAGCTTGTGATATGAGTTGACAGTTGCTTTGTTTAGACAAGTGTCATAGTTTTTTTTCAATGACCACATTTTCTAAAGTCAAATAGGGCAATTATTCTATCAGCATCCAACTTGAATATCTAACATCAACAAGAAAACAATGGTTTCAAATTAAAGAACCTAACTCTTCAAAATCAAATAATTACATTTTTTCAATAAATGGCAATATTTTATATAATATATAAAATATATTTATATAATATGACCCATATGGCTAGATCATCAATGGTACTATAAGGCCAGATTCTCATTTCAATTTTTTAGGAAAATAAAACAATTTTAAATAAATAAATGATGAAGCTAACAAATTTAAAAAAATGAAATATGCCATATAACACTCTTTTAAATTTTTCTTAAATTTGAATGACTAAATACTACTTGAAATAGAAATGAAGATCAGATGGTTCTTATCTACTAAAACTGATACCAACTGCCCTTGAACTATTCCCAGTAAGCTCTAGTAAACTCCAGATGTAAATATGCAAAAATAAAAAAATGACTGCATTATAATGGAATTGAATTGCTTAGTGGTCATAACTTTTTTGCAAGAATATTCATTTTTAAAAATGAAGGAAATATACCAATATAAAAATTATTATTTGGTCATGAAAAATAAACATTCATTTATAAATCTGTTTAAGCTGAAAACAGATTAAATTTTTATTCACTTTTTATATTTTCTCTCTAAGCAAGTTATTATTTTTACCAGGGATACTTTGTAGCTTCAGTCACATTCAGAATATTAAAAATAGCTTCTACACCGCTCATGTTCTTTAATTAGAGTTTAACTAGATGGCAATCTTCTGTCACATATCAAATCATAAAATTGATTAATAGAACTGAGATAATTATTCAAATAATTTTTATCTATAAACAATCTAGCTGAATAATCTAAAACACAGAACCAATTTTTTTATGTTTTTCAATATTGTTCACTGTTTAACTTGTAGCTATACATAACAACATATCCTAAAAATAACAAGCCATTAGGTTAAAACTATGTAAAATTTACAAGAAATGTTTTTGACGAACACACACCCAGTGGTGCTTAGGGCTTACTTCAGGCTCCACACTCCAGGGCCACAGTTGGCAGTGCTCAGGGAAGCCTTTGAAAGCCAGGGGTCAAATTCGGGTGGACTTCATGTAGAGCAAGTGCCTTATCCATTGTACTATCACACAGAGCTCTACAAAAAAGTTTTAGATTGTTCAAATACTGATGGTTAGGAGAAGCAAATTTAATGCCAGAGGCCTATAGCTACTTTTCAAAATAATTTTACTCACATGTAAAAGAAAACACAGTGCACTGAATATTAACTAAACCTAGAATAAAATCTGTTTTCTAAACCATGGCAGAGAATTAATGTAAATTGAAACCATAAGTTTGTTATTTGAAAGTCTGTAGAAAAGGCATGTATCAAAGGTGTATTGATTCCAAACAATTATTAAAAAATACAATTTGAGAAATGATTTAGTAACATATATTGTTTATTCAATTTCTGTAATTCGAACATAGGAAAAGTTGCACTACATGGGAACTTATGTATAGTAAAATATTTCTTTCTTATATTTTTTGGGGGGGTAAAGGGGTACGTTCAGTGGTGCTCAGTGATAGTACCAGACTGTGCTCAGGGATCACTCCTGGTTGGGCCATGGGGCCATCTGCATTGCAGGAGATTGAACTAATCTCTGCTGGGGGCAAAGTCCTATCTGTTGTGCTATTGCTCAAACCCTAACCTCATTTTCTTTAAGAGTGCCTGCATTGTTTTCTAAGTGTTAGACCTGTTAACATTCCCACCAGCAGTGCATGAGAGGTTCTGTCTCCCCACCATCATCTCTTTTTTGTTCTTTTGATACGCACCAGTCTCTCCAGGTAATCTAACAGTGTTATTTTATTTGTACTTCCTTGATTATAAGTGGCACAGAATATTTTTCATATACTTCATAGCAATCTCTATGTTTTCTTTAGAAAATTTTTGTTAATTCTTTATCCCCATTTTTCAAGAAGATTTTTAAGAACCATGAGTTTAAAAGTTATCACTATTGAGTTTTAAACATACAATGTTTAGCAACAATCTCACTATCTGTGCCAACTCTCGTCTACCAGTATATCAAGGCTCCACTCCACACACTCTCCCCTCAGCCAGCTATCCACCTTGACATCTTTTAGTTTGGTAGCCATGGTCTGAGTCCCTTGCCTTCAGTGTTGCTGACAATGGCTTGGGTATGCAGCTATACCTCCCATCTAGAGCTATACCACAGCTCTGTAGCACACGGACCTGAGGACTTAACTACCCACAGCCCCTGTCACTTGGAGTGGACTATTCTTTTCAATTTTGGATTGGGATTTTTTTAATGCTAATTTTAATAACAGTTGAGTATATCTTTGATGTTTACCTTTTTAAAATGACGAAAACATGCAATTCCTGCTACATGGATAGAATGGGACGATATCATACCATTTGACGTCAACCTGATGGAAGAGGACGGATGAGAAATACTCTCTGTCATAGGTGGGGTAAAACGAGGCAAAATAGGCGTTATCACAAGGCCAAAGGGAAAAGAATCTGAGAGTTCATCTAAAAAAATAAGCTTACTAATTTGGGGAGATGGTAGAAGGCAAGGGTAGCGGTTCAGGTTAGGAACCAGAGGCAAGGCTGGGAGAAGAGGACACTCTGGAGGAAGGTGTGAGTTTGGAACACTGTATGCATGAAACCTTGCCATTAACAGTATTGTAAGTCGCCATGACTATAAAATAAAAATAATAATATCAAAATGAGTACCAAAAAAAGGATGGTCATATCTTTGTAGCAGCAGATATACAATAAACCACAGAACTCCCGAAGTTCTGGGAAATAAGCTAATGATATATTCACATGATTATATATTTTAGCAAAGTTTGCAAAATTATTTCAACTCTGCACTGTAGCACTGTCCTCCCATTGTTCATCGATTTGCTCGACTGGGCACCAGTAATATCTCATAACAAATTATGAGACTTGATGTTACCTTTTGGCATATCAAATACACCACAGGTAGCTTACCAGGCTCTGCCATACAGACAAGATACTCTTGATAGCTTGCCGGGCTCTCTGAGATGGGTGGAGATCTCAGGAAAAACCTTTAGGAAAAGCAGAGTATATCTCTGCATGAAAATCCCATCATCACCTTCTTTCAACTTTAAGGCCCCATTTTATTTGTCTTTTTTTTTGGGGGGGAGTCACACCCAATAATGCTTAGGGGTTACTCCTGGCTCTGCACTCAGTAATTATACCTGCGGTGCTCACCAACTCTGATTGGTGAGAAATAGTTTTTAAATTCTGTGTGTTTCTCTTCAAAGTACATTTATTTTAGTTAATTATTAGCAGAATAGTATGATTCTGTGATGCTGTGAATGCAGTTGAGGGAAACTGGTTTGAAATGTGTAGCTTTGGTTGAGAGTCAATTGTCTCATCATTTTCATGGGCAGATTTTGTGTGCCAATCCAGGAGGCTCTAGAAAAGTTTTGGCAGGTCAACATCCTCGCTCAGACAGCAGTCATGATATTGACATCAAAATGCTCAAGACATCAAAATGCTCAAGTCAATATAGACATCAGAAATGTGGCACTGCAAAGATTATGGAGTACGTGGCAACTGTGAAAAAATTATATATATATATATATATCGGAGGAGAGTTCATTTGAATTGGCTCATTCTATTAGAAGAATGCTGTGTAATTCTGTGTATAAATATACACACACACCTATGTACACAATCAAGCTACGGTATAGTGTATATGCCTTATAAATGGATCTATATTATGTGTATATGTGTCACATACAATTATAAAAATATCACATACTTTACCGCTTTTTAAGATAGAAATTACTCAGATGGCAGTAGTGAGAATTTCATGGGCTCTGGAGTACAATCAGTAACACAAAAAGCTAAGAATTGTTGTGTGCACCCTTATATCTTGTCTGCACCCAAACTACCAAAGTCTGCAGGATATATCTGCTGCAGTTTGTCTTAATAAAATCAAGAATTTTCAGCCAAAATGTCCAACATCTCTACAAATGGAGCAAGGATATAATATTAATGTAACTATAATTAGTAAATTAATGTCAAAAGAATAATATTATTACAAAATAATGTGGTTCAGTGTACAAAACAATAATTTGAAATGTGTTTGAATTGTTCTTGCATGTGCCTTAATTCAGTTTGTTTTAATGTATTTTGAAGTAATAGTAAGCAAAGTATTAACTAAATACATATTTTAGAATTGTATAAGACAACCAATTCTTCATGAGATTGCTTTCCTTTCTAGATTTTGCTTTTACTTTGTTATATGTGTGATACTCTCTAGCTTTCCCTTTATATTTAAATGTATTTTTTACTTAAATTTGAATTTATTTATTTTTGACAGGTCCTTGAAAATTGTTAAACAAATCTATATAATTTAATCTATATAATTGTAATGCACATACTCTATTGTATTACCATGTATGTTACTGTAAGCACTATTGGGAGTGATCTCTGAGCAAGGAAATAAGAGGACCTATGGTTGTGCAAACAAAACTAACAGAAATCTTAGTAAGTATATAAAATTATAAGAGTTTCATATCAAATAAAAATCTTAGTTTGTTCCTACTGTCTGTATATGACAAATCTGATTGCCAACCTTTACAAATGCACTCTTCCTGACAATCACCAATTTTCGGTTCTTATTTAAGACACTAGAATTACTAGAATTTTTATAGCATATATAAACATATTTCCACTTAATATTAACCACCAACTTTTGATAAACTTAGACTAGATTCATGAAAATATTTTTCCCTACAGGTTGCAATATAAAATTTATTCTGGATTACACGCATTTGAATAACTACAAAACCTATTGGTTGTACCATTAAGACATCATTTCCTTTTGTGCTCATCACAAAAAGCATCAGAAAGAACTTGACAAACTGAAACTTTTCCTTGGCAATATTTTGTAGCATTGTGTTGTAGCATTGTTCTCCCGTTGTTCATCAATTTGCTGGAGCAGGCCCAGTAACATCTCCATTGTGAGACTTCTCGCTACTGTGTTTGGCATATGGAATACCGCAGGGGTAACTTGCCAGGCTTTGCCAAGCGGGCGACATACTCTAGGTAGCTTGCAGGACTCTGAGAGAGGTGGAGGTATCCAACCTGACTCAGCTGGGCTGACTGCGTGCAAGGCAAACACCCTAATGCTGTGCTATCACTTCAGCCCAATATTTAAATCACTAAAATTTTGTCAGGAGCAAAGTTTTCTCTGATAGTCAACTCTGATTTTAGTGACTGGAGTTGCCTCCCCTGATTTCACACGTGTACAAGTCTCCAAGGCTTTTACTTTCCAGTAAAATTTTATTTTCCAGTCAAATGATTCTATCGAACAATCGTTAATGTTACTCTTTCATGTTAAATGTTTCCTATTATTAGAATATTTTCAGCGATAGTGACAACTCTTTATTCTGTATTCTTTATTTAGAGGAACAAAAATCTAAGAACCTGGAAGAGGGGTGATTTTCAGTGTTTAGACAGATTTCAGATTCCCTTTCCTGACTTTCAAGCTGTTTTCATTGTATGCCCTTCCCTGCAATACTTAAAGTTTGCCCAACAGTAGAGTGTCATTTGACCTAGAAAAGTCACAAAATTCTGCCCTTTCAATTTGCAAGTAAGAAATGACATGCCAGCGGGTCGGGCACGGAGGCCCAGCTCTGGGAAACAAGGCTGAACGGCTCCAATTCCAAACAGGTACAGCCCGCCCCCAAGGACCTGGGACCCTCTCTGGGCATGCGCAGCTAGATCCAGCTCCTAGAAAGCCAGTTTTCTCCCCTGATCTGTGCGGGACGGGCACGGAGGCCCAGCTCTGGGCAACAAAGCTGAACAGCTCCAATTCCAAGCAGGAGACGTTCCCAACTCCTCGCCCAGTGCCAGGGACTCTTTCCAGAGCCGTGGCCACATTAGCGGCCGCGAAATATTTTCCCACTACGTATGCCATAGGAACCATAAGCTACCTTTTTAGATGGAAAATTCTCTAGTTTAGTTCAGCCACTAGAAACTCAGTACCAATGACTCATAAGCCTATCTTAACTCACACTGCATATCAAGCAGAATAGAAACAGTGAACGTGAAGGACTAAACCACACTTTTCACAATGGTAAAGCAACGTAAAAGCCCACCAAACTTTCATATTGTAGAGTCTAGACCAGATGACACCAACAGTACTGTAGTGTTAGACAACCTCTCTGACAAGGAATTCAGAAGGGAGCTACTTAGGATGCTTAGGGAACTAAAAGAAACAATGGAAAGCAATGCCAATAGAAGACAAGAGGATTTGAAGGCAAAAATGAGGAAAATGCAATCGGAAATGTCAGACCTGAAAAATCTCATAAGCGAATTGAAAAACTCAGTGGAAGGCCTCAGCAGCAGAGTAACAGCTGCTGAGAACAGAATCAGTGAGCTCGAGGATGAAGTTCAGAGACTCTCCAGAAAAAAGCAGAAAATGGAAAAGAGACTCACAATTTGGGAACAGATGGCAAGAGAAGATCGTGATGAAGCCAAGAGGGGTAACATAAGAATTATTGGAGTCCCAGAGGGACAGGAAGAAAACCTTGATGAAGAAGAAACTGTCAAAGACATCATTGCTACAATGTTTCCAGAGCTGAAGAAAACTTGTGACCACATTCAGGAGGCCCAATGGGTGCCAGCTAGAAGAAATCCGAATAAAAATACCCCAAGACACATTCTGATCAAAATGACCAAAACCTTAGACAGAGACAAAATTCTGAAAGCAGCAAGATCGAAGAAAGAAATCTCTTACAAAGGAGCATCCTGAAAATTCACAGCTGATTTTTCTGATGAAACCCTCATGGCCCGAAAACAGTGGAGGGACATAGTGAAAAAATTCAATGAAATAAATGCCTCCCCAAAAATACTTTACCCAGTGAGACTCTCATTCATAATAGAAGGAACAACATACAGTTTCACAGACAAATAACAGCTCAGGAACTTCATAGACTCAAAACCGTGGTTACAAGAACAACTAAATGGGCTACTTTAAGGCAAGAAAGGCCCCTCAAATACACCAAATTTCAACAGAACAATGGGACAAAATCCCATAACAATAATCTCTCTCAATGTCAAAGGGCTAAACGCACCAATTAAAAGACATAGAGTGGCAGGATCGATTAGAAAATTGAACCCAACATTCTGCTGCCTGCAAGAAACACATCTCAATAGTCAAAGCAAACACAGACTCAGAGTCAAAGGCTGGAAAACAATCCTACAGGCAAACAGATCCCAGAAAAAAGCTGGGGTAGCCATCCTTATATCAGACCATATTGATTTCAGTGTGAAGAAGGTCATAAGAGATAGTGAAGACATTTCTTATTGATCAAAGGATCTGTACAACAGGAAGAACTTACAATAATAAATGTATATGCAGCTAATGAGAGACCAGCAAAGTACTTAAAACAACTACTCATAGATTTGGAAAAAGACATCAGTAGCAACAAAATACTAGTGGGAGACTTCAACACTGCTTTGTCACCTCTTAATAGATCAACCAGACTCAAGCTTAGCAAGGACATACTTCATTTGAGGGAAACAATGGAAAAAGGGACTTAGTAGATATATACAGGACACTTCCTCCACAAAAAGCTGAATACACATTCTTCTCAAGCGTACATGGAACATTCTCCAAGATAGACCACATGCTGAGCCACAAAACATGCCTCCATAAAATTAAGAAGATAGAGATTGTATCAACAATCTTCTCAGACAATAATGCGCTGAAATTAGAGGTAAATCACACACAAAAACAGAAAACTAAATCAAACACCTGGAAATTAAACAGTGCACTATTGAACAACGAGTGGATTAGACAGGAAATCAAAGAGGAAATCAAAAGATTCCTAGAAACGAATGAAAATGAGAACACGAGTTACCAAAACTTATGGGACACAGCAAAAGCTGTGTTAAGAGGAAAGTTTATAGCTCTACAAGCATTCCTCAGGAAGGAGGAGCGAGCACACATAGGTAACCTAACTTCACAGCTTAAGAGCTTGGAGAAGACCAAAAAAAGGAGCACAACCTGAACAGGAGAAAGGAAATAATAAAACTCAGAGCAGAGATTAACGAGAAGGAAACCCAAAAAACAATCCGAAAGATCAATGAAACCAAGAGCTGGTTCTTCGAGAAAATTAACAAGATCAATAAGCCTCTAGCAAAACTCACAAAGAAAGGGAGAGAGAAAACCCTAATAAACCGAATCAGAAATGAAAAGGGGCTTATTAGAACAGAAAATACAGAAATTCAAAGGATCCTCAGGGAGTACTTTGAGAAGCTTTATGCCACAGAACATCAAAATCTCGAGGAAATGGATAAATTTCTAGACTCCTACAGACTCCCAAGGCTGAACTAAGAAGACCTGGAATACCTGAACAGACCTATCACCATCAAGGAAATTGAAATGGTAATAAAAATTCTCCCCAAGCACAAAAGTCCTGGCCCGGATGGACTCACTAGTGAATTCTTCCAAATCTTTAAAGAAGACTTACTCCCAATCCTCTTTAAGCTTTTCCACAAAATTGAAATATCAAAAACACTTCCGAACAGTTTCTACGAAGCAAATATCACACTGATACCAAAAGCAGACAGAGATACCACAAAGAAAGAGAATTACAGACCGATATCCCTGATGAACACAGATGCAAAGATCCTCAACAAACTACTAGCAAATAGAATCCAACTACTCATCAAAAAGATCATACACCATGACCAAGTAGGATTCATCCCAGGGATGCAAGGATGGTTTAACATTTGAAAATCAATCAACATAATCCATCATATCAACAAAAGAAAAGATAAAAAGCATATGATTATATCAATAGATGCAGAGAAAGCATTTGACAAGATCCAGCACCCCTTTATGATGAAAACCCTAGCCAAAATGGGTATAGAGAGGACCTTCCTCAACATAATTAAAGCCATCTACAACAAGCCTACAGCAAGCATCATCCTCAATGGGGAAAAACTGAGAGCCTTCCCTCTAAGATCAGGGACGAGACAGGGATGCCCACTATCTCCACTGCTGTTCAATATAGTACTGGAAGTACTTGCAATAGCGATTAGGCAAGAAAAAGATATTAAGGGCATTCAGGTAGGAAAGGAAGAAATCAAGCTCTCACTATTCGCAGATGATATGATACTCTACTTAGAGAACCCAATAACCTCCACCAAAAAACTCCTAGAAACAATAGACTCGTATAGTAAAGTTGCAGGCTATAAAATCAATACCGAAAAGTCCATGGCTTTCCTATACGCAAACAGTGAGAGAGAAGACAGCAACATGAAAAAAACAATCCCGTTCACAATTGTGCCCCAGAAAATCAAGTACCTAGGAATCAGCTTAACTAAGGAAGTAAAGGACCTGTACAAAGAAAACTACAAAACGCTACTTCAGGAAATAAAAGAGGACATGAGGAAATGGAAAGATATCCCCTGCTCATGGGTCGGGAGACTTAACATTGTCAAAATGGCAATACTACCAAAAGCATTGTATAAATTCAATGCAATCCCTATAAGGATACCCATGACATTCTTCAAAGAAATGGAGCAAACACTCCTGAATTTTATATGGAACAATAAGCCCCCACGAATAGCTAAAGCAATTCTTGTGAAAAAGAAAATGGGAGGAATCAACCTCCCGAACTTCAAACTGTACTACAAAGCAGTAATAATTAAAACAGCGTGGTACTGGAACAAAGGCAGAACTGCAGACCAATGGAACAGGGTTGAATACACTGACATCTCCCCTCAATCATATGATCATCTAATCTTTGATAAAGGTGCAAGTAATGTGAAGTGGAGTAAGGAAAGCCTCTTTAACAAATTGTGCTGGCATCACTGGACGGCTACATGCAAAAAAAATGGGCTCAGAACTCTGCCTACCACCATGTACAAAAGTAAGATCAAAATGGATTAAAGACCTCAACATCAGACCAGAAACCATAAGGTACATTGAAGACAAAGTTGGCAAAACCCTCCGTGATATTGAAGCTAATGTTATCTTCAAAGATGCCATGCCACTGGCCGAGCAAGTGAAAACAGAGATAGATAAATGCGACTATCTTAAACTAAGAAGCTTCTGCACCTCCAAATAAACAGTGACCAAAATACAAAGACAGTCCACAGAATGGGAAAGGATATTCGCCGAATACACATCTGACAAGGGGTTGATATCAAGGATATACAAAATACTGGTTAAACTCCACAAGAAGAAAACATCCAACCCCATCCAAAAATGGGGCAATGAAATGAACAGAAACTTTCTCAAAGAAGAAATCCGAATGGCAAAAAAGCACATGAGAAAATGCTCTACATCATTATTCATCAGGGAGATGCAGATCAAAACCACAATGAGATACCATCTCACACCTCAGAGACTGGCCATATTCAAAAGAACAAAAGCAACCAATGCTGGCGTGGATGTGGCGAGAAAGGGACACTCCTTCACTGTTGGTGGGAATGTCGACTGGTTCAGCCCTTCTGGAAAACAGTATGGACGATTCTCAAAAAATTAGAAATTGAGCTCCCATTTGACCCAGCAATACCACTCCTGGGAATATATCCCAGAGAGGCAAAAATGTATAGTCGAAGTGACATCTGCACTTGTTTGTTCATTGCAGCACGCTTTACAATAGCCAGAAAATGGAAGAAACCTGAAAGCCCAAGAACAGATGACAGGTTAAAGAAACTTTGGTACATCTACACAATGGAGTAGTATGTAGCTGTTAGAAAAGATGAAGTTATGAAATTTACATACAAGTGGTACAATATGGAAAGTATCATGCTAAGCGAAATGAGTCAGAAAGAGAGGGATAGACATAGAAAGATTGCATTAATCTGGGGGATATAAAGTAACAAAATATGAGATTAATACCCAAGAATAGCTGAGATCAGCACCAGGATCATTACTCCATAACGTAGAGGCCACCCGGGTATCCTAGAGGAAAGGGCAGTTCAGATAGAGAAGGGAGCACCAAATAAAGGGTGTTTGGAGGATCCTCCCAGGAGGGGAGATGCATGTTGAAAGTAGACTATGGACTGAACATGTTTGCCACTCAATGCCTCTTTTGCAGACCACAACACCCAAAAGGAGAGAGAGATAACAGGGGATTGCCCTGCCACAGAGGCAGGGGGGGATGGGGGTGGGGGTGGGGGAGATATTATCCATGGTGGTGGAAAATGGGCACTGGTGGAGGGATGGGTATCTGATCATCATATAATCGAAACTCAAGCACAAAAAATTGTAAATCTACAACTGTACCTCATGGTGTTTCACTAATAAAAAAAAAAGAGATGACATGCCTCTTGTTTTTATGCTAACAGAAAACAGGGAAGCAAAAGGAGTTGAATCTCTACCATATGTGACGTGTAAGTTTTTATTCTTGTTTAATCCCTCATTTGGGATAGGACAGTCTTAGCTAGATATTTTTGACATGTGGTAAATACAGAACCTAAAGATCTGTGAGTTTAAAATATTTCCAGTGGAAATTATGAATGGTAGAGCATTTTAAACTAGTTGCAACTGAATTCTAAACTCATATTTTTTAAAGACTCATGCAATACTAGTTTGAAATTCCTTCTCACACATTTAATCTTTAGTCACATGTACAAATATTTCATTATATTTTGTGTCTTCTGCCTGGAACCCTTAAAACCCAGGATGGTTTGTTTCAAATGTGCATTTTTATTTTTCTCTGTAGCTTTAATGATAAATTAATTTCCATTCTGTATAAATAATCTTATTTATGTGAAGTCTTCTTTTATGTAAGTAAAATAAACAGCTAATACTCAACTAACATTAAGACTCAATGACAGTTTCGACAATAGGCATTGTTTAAGAACTTGGTTATATTTAGTTGACATTAAAATAATAGATACATTTATCATCTTAATATTTTATTTGATCAGTGTTATGTTTAATTGATGACTATTTTCAGTGTGTCAGAAAATTAGAAAATTAATTTCTCATAATTAGAGATTGGTGCCAGCAATCAGGAAAAAATATTTTAAGGTATTTGAGGGCAGAGCAAGAATGAATCACATAAGCAGGACTGAATTTTGTTTGGGCATATTAGTTAATAGCACTTGGTATCTTCTTTTCTAGAATAGAAAAACACTTCAGTAGCTAACTGGCATTCCTTATATTCCATATTTTGGACAGGGACCTTGAGACATTACCCAAAATTCTATATTTTAATCTATGCTGAATGGTTACGAGTGCTGGCAACTTTCCCATTTGTAAGATAATGTATTTAGCAAATTCCCCACATTTATGAAGGTTATAATTTGGCAGTGTTCACGAATGCATTCAGAATGCCTATATTTGCATGCCTACTGAGTTTTGTTTCTATGTTGGTTTTTAGGTTCATTTTGCATATAATAAACTTTTGTGACCTCTGGTCTCTAAACCTTATAGTATTTTCTTTCTCTGTCTTTCAAAGAAGGGGATCTTGTCTCACCCACAAGCATTTTAGCTAGCAAGGTTCCTGCATTCTTTCACACTTTCTCACTCAAAGGAAGACTTCAAGTTAGGTCTGTTCACTGCTCGAATAGAAATTTCTACCTAAGTCACCTCTAAATTTTCAAACTATTTATGGAGGCACTTCAGGGTTATCTAATACTAAATACTGTTACTGACTGAAGCAAATAAAAAACAATGTAGAACATATCCACTTCACATAACACACTCATCGCACATCAAGATCTTTCCACCTTTACTTCTCAAGTGTCTGGGAATATAATTTTTTTGTTGCTGTGCAATTTCCCCTCACTCTCATGCCTTAGCTTTCTGCACTCAGAGTTACCTGCAAATATCTAAAACACGTGATTTGTAATTATCTATTACACACATACTGAGTTTATTTATAAAAGTTGATTTATTCCTCCCATTGTGCTTGAAATGTTAGGTATCAATGTGTGTGGAAGTTTCTATTTGAACCTTGAAAAATGCCAACGGGTTTAATAACTATGTGAAGAAAAAATGAATATGGAACCATGAGATGATTTTTCTTATTTTATTAAAATAATAGTTTTATTAATATTAAGTCTATAAATTTTTTACCGGATCATATATTCTTCCTTAAGGTTATTTCATAAAAGTAAAAGTATTGCCCCTGAGTCTAAGAAATAAGGGAAAAAATTAACACTTTGTTTTTGTTTGCTTTGCTTTGTCTTGGGGCCATGCCTGGTCGTGCTTAGGGTTTACTCCTGGCTTTTCACTGAGGGAACACTCATCTCTGTGCTGAGGAGCAGGCCAGAGAACCCAGGTTGCTGACATGCAAAGCCAGGTGTTGCTTTCTGTACTATGACTTCAGGCCCAGTTTTGTGTGTTTGTTTGTTTATTATAAAAGGATGAATGAAGGACATAGAGGGACCTTAGAAAGGACTTATGTACAGTGAGGTATGTGAGAATGCAAAGAGCTTCTGTACCCTCACTGAGTGCCACCCAACCATATACCCAAAGAGCACCCTGAATCACACCTTTCAGTTTTCTCTGGAAGTACCATTCTATAAGCACAATCTCAAAACCACTGGTCACTCACCATTGATACAGCCAGAGGTAAAGCAAGGATGTGAGTTTGAACTTGTTTCAACCTCTAATCAAATAACTATGCTCCTGCCAACCAGCACCAGCATTTATTCTTAGATGCTTTCTAAAGTTACCTTAGTAAGGAATCTCTCAAAAGACACCCTTATGACTCTCATCACTTAAAAACTCCCACTGGTTCTATAATATCTGTGCTGAAACAAGAGATAAATACCAAATATGTTTCTTCTTG
The DNA here is from genome assembly GCF_029834395.1 of Sorex fumeus. NCBI lineage: Eukaryota > Metazoa > Chordata > Mammalia > Eulipotyphla > Soricidae > Sorex > Sorex fumeus. The sequence continues at coordinate 25,962,564 of NW_026606065.1, forward strand.
TATAATATCATATTAATATAGTACTTTCAATACAAAAATAAGCTAAATACAAATTATATTAGCAGTGAGATTTTGATATTAACATTTAAAGTAGAAAACAATTTTTAATCCAAGTTTCTAGTCAGTGAATATCATAGAGAAAAGCATTTGCATTGGAGACTACACTCACCTCAGGACCGTATACAAAGTAAAAGAAGTATCTTCTACATCTTAGTCAACTAGACATCTACAGTATACTTTCCCCATTTTATTTAAACTCTATGGTTTACAAAGTTATTAATCATGCATTTGTTAGGGGCACCCAGTGTTTCAAATCCAATCCCACCACCACTGTGACCTTCCCTCCACCATTGTCCCCTTTTTCCCAACCACCCCTCAATTCTGCACCCATAGCTGTCCCCAAACCCCTTATTCTATATTGTTTGTTAACATTAAATGGCTAATGGTATTATAAAAAAAATTCTCAGTGAAAGAAAATTTGTGAAAATTTGCTGTATTTCATCAGAGGAAAATTAAGTCCTTGTTAGATGGTCCTCTGTACCTTGTTGCTAGTTGAGCCTTCTGAGTTACCGTTTTGTTGAGTGAGCTTGGTTGGCTTCTATGTTACATTCCCATGAGACCTGGAGAGTTCCTACTGGAATGTTAGTTGAATGGACTTTAAAGATCCCGTTTCAGAAAATCCAAAATATTTAACGGGACAGTGAGTTTACATGGCAGCATATCTGAGAAATTTTTGTGGCTAGTTGATCTCTTTTGATATTTAATCATGAGTTTCTGAATTTGGGCCAAGAGATGAGCTAACATAGAGGCAGTGTTGCAATTGGGTGTGGTTCCCCAGGCTAGTCCTTATCTCTATCTTAATCATTTCACTTAACCCAAAGATATTGTCCATTCCCAATGCTAACTTTAGCATGGCTTAATACTTTTATACTAGGTGCATATTGTTTATCTAATTTCCCTGGATTTAATTTCTTGCATGATTAATTTTTTTAATGGGATTTACATTACTTCTAAAAATTGTTTTTCAGAACCACTCTCAGTGAAAATGAAGTGTATTTTTTTTATCAATAGGAGTTTTCCATATTTGAAGATCATAATAATAATTTTAAAATGCTAAAATTTTAAGTTGTTATTTATTTTCTTCTTTACTTGTGACATTTTGACATGCCAAATATTTAACATGATATTATACCAAAGCTAAACCTTGTTTTTGTCGATTATTCTACCATAAGAAAGCATTGGTCGGTTACAAAATGGAGACAGATTTCAACTTAAATTGGTACCTACTGGTTCCAAATTTCAATTTTAGATATAATTTTAAAATCCATCAAGGTTTTGCCATTTGAATTACTTTCAACAAAGAAATGCATGGAACAGTTTGTCTTCTGAATTATCACAGATAAGATAAAAGTCACCTTTGACCCCCACCTCTGAATTCTTGAGAAAGGCATTGATTTAGGGCAAGACTTGATGTGATTGTGTTTGAGAAGAGAAAAGCAGCCAAGATAGTTTATGGGTACAAAGTGAGGCAATCCCAGAAGCTGACAAGAGTATAAATATCCTATACCTTATCTAGACAAAACAAAACTGCAAATAATTCCACAGTGCTGAAGGATTTTTTTTTTATAATCTTAGGATCATGGAGGGGAGAGAGACTCAATGTCAGTCTCTCCCTCCAAACCTTGAGATACACTCTCTTAGGGGCTAAGCGCCAGCAGAGAGCCCCGCTCCTCATCAATAGTGTTTATTTCTCCTGATTCCCAGGGTTCAGAGGGGGCGCTCCGTAATGACAGGTGTTTGATGAGAACTGTCAAGGGATTATGCTTTGCATGGTAACCACAGGAAAACAATCAAGGCTAAGTGTCATTTATAGATTTATTGCTCAAGAAACGTGGGATAAGGGTTTGGAAAGGCAAAGTGCTAACGCACTGTTCCTTTAGACTTTCACCAATCTGTTGGGTCAGTGCAGCATTTCTGTAGCCACACAGGACTGAGGGCAGCGTCTGGGGCATGAGCAGCAGCCACTCCTGGCCTCAGAGAAGCAGCCCGAGAAGTCTCACACATGCCAACTTCAGCCAGTTCTGTCCACTTTCAGTCTGCATGTCCTGCCCTTCCTTCTCTCTTCTTGCTGTGTTAATGATAGGATCAGATTGATTTGATTTTTTGAATAAATATTTTAGACTTTTTTAAACAACATTACTGTTGGTAATGATTTATGAAATATGTTATCTGTTATTCTTCCTTTTGTATTTTGATTGGTCTTGTTTTATTTTTGGTTTTATTTATTTTATATTATTATTATTATTATTATTATTATTATTATTATTATTATTGCTTTTTGGGTCACATCCAGTAATGCACAGGGGTTACTCCTGGCTCTGCACTCAGGAATTACTTCTGGCAGTGCTTAGGGGCCCATGTGGGATGCTGTGAATTGAACCTGGGTTGGCCGCATGCAAGGCAAAACGCCCTGCCTCCTGTCCTGTTGCTCCTGCCCCATCTTGGTTTCTAATGTGACTAATTTTGATTTTCTTACTAGTGCTCTGAGTGCAAAAGTTAACCTAATTTAATTTAAAACTTTCATCTTTACAATAAGTATGCTAGAAGAATTTACTCTTTTTTTAAAGAATTTACTCTTAACTACCACTGTGCCTGTACATAGATAGATGCAGTTTCTGCTATGAAATATATATTTCTGATTTTTTCTTTAGTATTTGCCTATCATTTCACTTTATTCTATAGCTATTAATTGCATTAAGATGTTATTTAAATTTTTGGATTTTATTTTTCATTTCATTCGCTGTAGCCAAAAACTATGATTTTAATGATATGCCATGAGAAAATTATAGAAATTACCTTGTCATCTACTGCAAGATTATTTTTGTAATGACTTTAAAGAATGTATGTGCACATATCAATCATTGAAATCAAGCTTTTAATTGTATTATTTAACTTCCTTACAGCTATTTATTTTCTGTCTGGGGAACTTTTCATATTTTGACAGTATGTAAAAGCGTTTTAGGCAGTTGATAATTCTCTTGATAATTTTATCAGTGTTTGCCTTAAATATTTGCCAACTCAATTGCTTTAATGCAAATAAATAACATTTTTTTCAAAAATAAAACTTTTCTTTGTCTTCTTGGTATATTTAATTTATATGTAATCATTTCTGTTATTTTTTCACAGAATTTAGATAAATTTTTATTTAGAATAACATATTAAATATTTATGTCATCATATAAATATTGCAAAATTTTTAACTTTGTGGCTGAAGAGCTATTACAGCACCTAAGCTATTTGGATTGCAATGCAAAAGGCTATGGTTCTACTCCCAGCACTCTGTAATCCCAGGTGTGATTCCTTAGAATAGAACAGGCTGTAAACCCTAAACTCTACCAAGTGTTACTCAGACAAACAAAAAGAAACAAAAGAAAAAAGAAAGAAAATAAAAAAGGAATTTTCTTACTTCCTTTTTTGAGCTCTTTCTTGTCCCCTTTCCAGTAAAGTTGGAACATGTTCTTTTTTTTCTTTTTATTAATTTTATTTTGGCTGTTCCTATTAATTTCTCTTCTTAGATGTTCATAACTCTGTTACCAAAGTATTTGTGTTAGATACAAGCTATTCATGTTTGGTTTTCAGTCAAACAATATCCACACCCAACCCTCCACCAGTTTTATTCTCTAGGTATCCAGTGTTTGAAATCTGGCTTGCATGAATTGTCTTTGTTTCGGCTCCTGTTCTTGTCAAAGTAACTCATGAAATTCCTGTTGTTCAATGCCATCCCTTCTACTGAAAATACGCACTGTCTGCACTGTCCTCCCATTGTTCATCAATTTGCTCAAGCGGGCACTAGTAATATCTCTATTGTGAGACTTGTTGCTACTGTCCTTGGCATATCAAATACATTACAGGTAGCTTGCCAGGCTTTGCTGTGCCAGCACGATATTCTCGGTAGCTTGCCAGGCTCTCTGAGAGGGTCGAAGGAATCAAACCCTGTTGGCCCGGATTGGCCATATGCAAGGCAAACTCCCTACCCGCTGTGCTATCACTCCAGGCCCAAGTGTGGGTAAGCACTACAAAAAGGGGTGCCATCGTCAGTGACCACAGCAACAAAAACAAGTACTAAAGCCACAGACAGGTAACATAGTAGCATACCAGTGCCATCTCTGGTTTCTGAGTCCCAAAGATGACTCTGTTGAGCAGTAATGACCTTGGCGAAGGTCACAAACATAACTCATGGACCTCAACTGAAGGTGCTCTCCAGGATAAGCATGTGTGGAAGCACCACAACCAAAGTAGTGCAAACCCCAGGAGCACATAATCAAGTACTTGAGGACTATGATCTGATGGGAGGATCCCTGAAAGCACAACTTTAAAATAAGTGCAAGTACTACTGCCATGTGTGTGTTCACCCCTAGTCACTGCAACACCAACATCATGAACGTCAATAATGACAGCAAGGGAGTAAAGGGCAAATGCATATATTTATATATATATATATAGAGAGAGAGAGACACACACATATATAATTAAGTACCCTTCTTCTATTTGTATGCCTAATAGTAAGTCTCCTTGAGTCCTTTTAAAATTAAGAGGCTTAAGAGTCCTCTGATAATTGCTTTGTTTTCTTTGTTTTCTAAGACTGAGAGTGATTTTCTTCTGAGGAGATACCATTTAAAATCTGTTTCATTCTAAATATTCCCCCTTTCAGTCTATTTTGGAGAGGTTTCCTTACTACCGGAACTTTTTTTTTTCTTTGAGTGACTCAAGTTTTCATTCTTGACCTTTTTTATATTTAAATTTTATTTTCTGGTTACTCAATCAAACAGATTGCATCCTTATAACATTTGCATAGGTATGCATCATGTAAAAAGAGTTACTAATTTGAATCTTGCATTCAAAACTGCACATAATTTCATTTGGTTGTATTAGCACCTGTTATCAGAAACTCCTGAAATATTATCTTGAAATGAGAATGGGAAGGGTTCTCTATTTTTTCATTCTCACACAAACACATATGAATATGTGTAACTTTTAAATATATACAATTCATATTTAAATAATGATTTGACTGTTTTTCAAAAATGGCCCATCATGTTATAAATTATACAGTATAACAAGATGCAAATAATAATAAAAAAATCAATGAACAGCCATTGGGTTGATTTTCCAGCACTGATATAGAGAGTAAGTCAATCTAAATAAAAACACCCTTTTCTGCATGAGAATGTGGTCTTTGATTAATGTAGGATAAAACTGTTTTATCCTTCCTATATAGCCTCAGCTAGTTTAGGTTTGTTGTGTTGCTCCCATCACAGTGCTCCCATTAGTCTGTGTTTATTTGTAACTTCTTTCTTTGTGCTCTGTTGACTTGTAAATATTGTTTTTCTCTTCTCCCTAAGTTCTTTGCATAGTTTATTCTGAGCAATGTCTTCTTTGTATGGACACCAGAAGACAGTATATGCTATGCCTTTGTAACATGAATCTTAGTGATATTTTCCTCCTGGGCATCTGTTATCTCCACCTAAGACTCAGCTGCCCTTACTTCCTAGCACCTCCAAAGGCAGGTCCTGATGACGGACTGGGTGGAACCAGGACAAGCAGTAAGCTATGTGCTACCCTGGCACAAAGTGCCATAATTCTTAACTATAAGTTAAGAGGTTGGTCATGGACAAATGCTGTCAGAATACAAAGAGAAATAACCAGATTTGGACCCTGCTAGGGGTAGGAATGATTAATCTGGCCAGTGCACTATAGTCTGAATCTGTGGCAAGATGTTCCCAGGAGAGCTCCCCTACAAGCCTCAATGTTATCTCTTACTATGTCCATACAAAAGTAACTAGTATTGAGATGTTGATAGTTATTGGACTGAGGAAAGGAGAAAAACACCTTAGGAGGTATTTTCCCCTTGGGCAGTCTGGAAGGGCTTCAGAATACCTCTTAGGTGGTGTTCCTTTGAATTTAGTGGGTCCTCAGGGAGGGCTTTCTTATGTTGATTTGACTACCAGAGTGCTGGGGAGTGGAGAGACAAAAGAGCAGGGAGAGAAATGAGAAAGAGCAGGGCAGCAAGATGTGGTGTGGAGAGACTAGCAAGATGGACAGAGAGAGAAGGATTTAGAAGAAAAATACAGGAGCAGGCATGTGGAAAGAGAGAGCCCAGGCTTCAAGATGGAGTGCAGAGCTATGAATGGAAGAAACAGAAAGAGACAGGAATGAGGAGCAGCGTGAGACTAGAATGGGAAGCTCAGAAAGACTGAGGCAGGCACACGGGGAGAATGGAATAAACGGCAACTGGTCAACCAAGCAGCTTGACCCTCGTTTTGTCCACCATGTGCTCTGGGCCCAGTTCACACTGACTGGGAGAGCGGCCAGTGCCCACCCTGAAACCCAAGCGACTAGGGAAGAGCTGTAGGGTCCTCTCCCCCGACTGCCCTTCGAGATATTATACAGATTAACAGCTGTTTTTCCCTTTGTTGAGATATCACGGGCTCATTTACTACAATAGGAATTAACATTTCATATGACAGACCCCAGGAGGAACAACACATAAACTCTAGATACTTGAGAGAAGGCTGCATTTACCCATGAATGCAAGGGATATAAAAACTGCGAATGCTCTAAGAGGAAATATTGGAAACTATAATTGTTAGCTCTTACAGAAAAGTCAGATCCCAGGGTTCCTACAAAATCCTCCTCAGAAACCTTCAAATGAATTAAACCCCTGTTTAAGTTGCCTTTTCCTTCCTGGTTATTAAAAGACAATTAGTGTCCACTTTCTTCTATTTTCTAGATGACACATATCTCACTCCCTGGGGTTTAAATTCAAGCTGGATTTTCCCAACTAATATGCCCTTTCAGGAGTGGTAACTAGTTCTATCCCAGAGAATCTTTAGCCCTTCCTTTAGAACATCTTTATAATACTTAATATATTTCAATATTTGAAATTTTTTATTCACTATTCACTAATTTCTTTTAATGAGTTTGATTCTCTTTGGATCTCTCTTTTCTTATGCAGTAAAAATAACATTCTCCAAAACAGTCTCCTATTTCAAGTTTAACTTAGTTTTATTGTTTATTTGATGGTTTCAAATTAAATCTTGCCAAATCTATCTTAGAAATATTGGGGCATTTTTAAATAGCTTCTTTTTAAGTATAAAATTGATATTTCTTCCCAAGGAAGAAGTCGTTTTTGCTCCTTAATATGAGTGTAGGGAATTGGTTAAAAAATCTGTGTCATGTTTGAGCTTTCCATTTTCACTGGGACTGTGGCTAACACACATGTCTTGTACATTGCTAACCCAGGCAAAACCACAAGCACAGCCCAGGGCCACCGGAAGTGACCTATGAGCACAGAGCAAGAAGTAAAACCGAAGTATAGTTGGTAAGACTCTAAAACAAAACAAAACAGATATTTTTCATCCTTTCATCCTCATCTCCAGAGACAAAGGCTATTCTGTTACACTTTGATGTGAGTTTGCTTTTCTGGATTTATTTCCACTACCAGCAAAGATCCATTACTTCTAATAGCATCTATTCCAGAGTCTTAAAATTGATCCACATGCTAAATGATAAATAATAAGATCCAGAAGCCCCCAGCATCAGTGCAAACATTTTCTATGGGTTACAGAAATAAACCTGACTTTGTAGTAACTTATTTAAGAGCCTGAAGTGATAATAATTCTTTATCAGTAATCGGGAGATGCTGAAACTCAGCAGATGAAGCAGCATCCTGATTTTTGAGAAAGAAGCTGTGTCTCAGTGTCATCCTGATATAAACACGTGGAAATGGAGCTCATTGAGCTAAGATCTTCAGTTTATTCAATTATTCGTCGATTGCCTCGAGCAGGCCCCAGTAACGTCTCCTTCATCCTAGCCCTGAGATTATATTCAAGGCTCTTTAGGAGAATGAGACCCATCATTGTTACTGGTATTTGGCATATTGGGTACGCCATGGGGAGTTTGCCAGACTCTGCCGTGTGGGCAGGCTACATTCGGTAGCCTGCCAGTTTGTCAAAGTAGGAATGAGATGTCATAATAAGATGTCGCGCGGCCGCGAATCCGAGTAGGCTTGGAGATCTCGGCCCCGGAACCCACGTGGCTTAAAAGCATGCAAAAATCCCAAATTCACAACCCCTCCTGAATTGCTACATTTGCAATTATTTTGAGTTTTATTGAGTCATGCAGTTATGTTCCATGACCAGATTTTGTTGGTCCTAATCTGTGTCCAGAGCCAATCAATGTTGACTGTCTTCGTCAATGACATTTCTCCAGTTGTCTTTAATCACATGTACTCAAATGAGATCAGATCATTATTGAATACTTAATAAGCACTATTACTTTCATTTTTTAATTTAATTTAATTTAATTTTGGTTGCTCGCCCAGAAATGTTCAGGGTTAACTCTTGAAACTATGTTCAGGGCCATAAGAGATTTAGGGGACTATATGTGGTGGTAGGGATCAAACCCACAGCAGCTTCATGCAAGGCACATAATTTGCACACTGTAATATTTCTCTGACCCTACATTCACTTTTTTCATTATCAGTATAAGGTGATTTTCCTCATCTTTACATCCATTCAGCTATCTTTAGCTTATATCGAAGAATAAAATCACTGCACAGAGTGAAGGATGCATTGCTTTTTATGTAATCTATGCATCCTATGAATAAAAAGTCTTTGATTTTTCTCTCTGTGATATAGAATAAAAAAGTCATCAGGAACAAAAAAGACAAGCTCCTGCTAATTTATTTCACTACCTAAATCATCTTTAAATTCTCAGAGGATGGTTTCCAATAGAGGTGACACTTTTTACTGTGGATCATTGTATATGGAACAGAAATAATATTTAGTCATAAAAATATAGGTGGTTTGGATTTTCCTTTGTTACTGGGTGTAGCCAAAAGATAAATGTTTTTAAACACATGTAACAATTCTGTACATGTGTGTTCTCTGTCCTTTCCAAGTTTTTCATATCTAAGCCATTATTGATGTGGTTTGCTAAAGTCAGCTTAAATAATTTGAAACTAGAGCGTAACACTATGTCACATGAAAACTGAAGTAATTTCTGCTTGATTTTATTAAATACATTAAATACGTTGCTTTTCAGGAATGTAATTGCTGTGTAAATTGAAGGAATTTTCACTTTGCTTTATTTAGACCTTTAAATTACGTACCATGACCACCTTGGAAAATCATATTAATCAGTGAGAAGCACTTTCTTTGACTAACCATTTATATGCATAGATGAAATTTTGTATTTCTAGTTACAGTAGTTTCCTCAGATCAGTGTGCAGCTGTAATCACCTATGTAGAAAAACTTTACTATGTTCTAGGAAAGATATATTTGGGAATGCTTTTAATAATATGCATTAATGCATTCTAAATTATTTGATTTTTTAAAATTGAACAGTAATATCATTTTGTAAAAATTTCTAAAAGTATTTTTTACAATATTATTTTTGTGGGTCCTTGAAGATTGTTCAATGGTTTCAGGGAACTCTAAGAATAAGGTCATGTGTTTAGACCTCAATGGTGTTCACAGGTTCAGAGAGTCCCCTGGTGGCACTTTGGGGACCATAAGTGGTGTCAGGGATTGGACCAGTATAGCTAAAAGCAAGATAACCATCTTACTCACTGTACTTCCCAAAGACCTATACTCAGTTCACAATGATCACGACCATCCTGTTATTCGTCGATTGCCTGGAGCAGGCCCCAGTAACGCCTCCTTTGTCCTAGCCCTGAGATTTTTAAAATAGTGCCATATCCGAGGCTCTTTAGGAGTTAGGAGAATGAGACCCATCGCTGTTACTGGTATTTGGCATATTGGGTATGCCACGGGGAGTTTGCCAGACTCTGCCGTGTGGGCAGGTTACATTCGGTAGCCTGCCAGTTTGTCCAAAGTAGGAATGAGATAATAAGATGTCACTTCCGGGAGCTGGGTTTTATAGTCTCTGAGTCTTGGCCGTTGATGAGATTACACAGCGCCAGGGGGCCAGTTGGTGGGTGTGAACCCTGCCTACTGTAATTTGGAGGATCTGGGTGGAGGATGCTCAGCTCTGATCCAAGCAGGCTTGGAGATCTCAGCCCCGGGACCCGCATGCCTTTGTTCCTCTGCCAGTACCTTCATGTGTGCAGAGAGTGGTCTCAGCATGGTGGTGGCTGGTTCTGGAGGTCTTTGGCTGCCGGAGCCCTGGTTGGGGCGGGGAGGGAAACTCAACCCGCTCCCTTCAAAGGGGCCCCAGCGAGAACAGCCAGGCGCGGGGGCTGGAGACTCAGTTACTCTCTGTTTAATCAACTTGTTATTAATCATCTTGTTGACAATTGGAAATTTGGCTAGCATAAATGAACAACTAAGTTTTCAATTTTATTTCTTTTGAATCAAAATTTCAAATTTAAAGACAGATGGTAAAGTAAGTTATTTTAAGAACTTTGTGTGTGTTCAGAATAACTGGTGATATGAATTCCACTTTTCCAATATGAGTTTTAATGATTTCTCAATATAAGTCACGGCTATCCCATGAAACAACTAAAACAACGAGTGCAGAAAGAGTGAAATACACAATTAAAAAAAAACAAAATTTGAATTAAGTATAATGTTTATGACAAATAGAACTAGTTATAAACTTTGAATTCTACATATTATTCAAATATCTGTAGACTATTTTAATATTTTGTAAGGACTTTTTGTAACTGCATTTAGCTATCACAAATCCAACTTCACAAGTTAAATTGCTTTTTAAAGTTAAAGTTAAAATATTTGTCTTATAAAATATCTACTTTGTAAAACTTTCACTGAGAGGTGATTTAAAATACTGAAACTAATATACTTGGACTTTTTTTTAACCTCTTTAGGGGGCTGGAGCGATAGCATAAGAGTAGGGCGTTTGCCTTACAAGCGGCCGGCTCAGCTGACCCGTGTTCGATTCCTCTGCCCCTCTCAGAGAGCCCGACAAGCTACCAAGAGTATCTCGCCAGCACTGAAAAGCCTGGCAAGCCACTTGTGACGTATTCGATATGCCAAACACAGTAACAACAAGTCTCACAATGGAGACGTTACTGGGCCCACTAGAGCAAATCAATGAAAAACAAGAGGACAGTGCTACCTATTTAAGATTCTTTTAAACTTAACAATACTACCTTTCTACAGACCCATATAAATCTATTTTTACATGAAAGCATCACAACCATTTTGATGCAAAAACTAGTTAGCATTAAGATGCCACAGCATAGTGGTTCATGCAGAGTGTCAGTGGCAGGTTGAACTTAATCCACTGATTCTATTTTAAAAATACCAAAACCAGAGAACCATTTGAAAATGTTATTTTCCTCTCTGGAGAAAATTCTGCATTCTCTACTCAACTGGCTAGTGTATCAAATTGATTGAACAGTGTGCCAACACAAACACAGCTGTTTATAAATGGCAATGTTTGCTATGTAGAACCCTAAACTCTCTCTCATCAAATGTTTAAGATTAAGTTCACTCAGGGAAAGACTGCAGGGGCTGAAACGGAGAAACTCCTGACTCCTTTGGTCTTCAATCCAGAACCCTCATGGTTGCTTCTCGGTGTCTTTATTTTCTCTATCACTGGGTGCCAAGGGAAAAGACAGGGCATATTATGAAATGCAAGAGTTAGAGGGAGGTGCGTGATGGATCTGAAGAGCCAGTCCTCAGTGCTGTCATGATGCACATGACGGCAGATGCATTAGCAGAAGGAAAAACAAATAGGAACCGTCAAAACTCATCCATCAGTGAAGAGCTGATTTTTTTCTCTCACTTTGCTCTGCTTTCTTTAAGTCTTGAGGATAAACTTAACCTATTTTTTTCCCTCTTGCCTTTGTTTATTCCCAGCTGGCTACTACTACCTTTTGGCATCTGTTTTCCTTTCCCACTAACTTCATTTTATCTTCAGTGTGCCACATTTGTACAATTTACATGTGCATGTTTCAGTAGTAGGAGGAACTTTTGGTATCAATTTATTCTGGAACATACTTACAGAGCACATTAATGTACAGAAATCTAATCGACTGCACGTTGTGTGGGGGAGATAAAGAGAAATAAAGCTTCTCTATTTGTTCTGATTAGTTAAATTTGTCACAATAATATGTTAATTTCTCATGCATTCAGATATTAAAGTTAAAATATTCTATGGTGAATGTCAAATTTTAAAATATTAAATTTTTGTTAATAAATAGTGGGCATTTATTCACACAGGAAGCTCATTTTTCTGATCAGTATACTAAAATTGTACTCTTTCTGATCTATCTTTAAATATAACAAAATGTGAGAGGGAGAGAGAGAAAGAGAGAGAGAGAGAGAGACTTAAGTATTTCTAATTCTTCAATAGCCTCTAAAATAGTGCCAAATTATTTAGGCATTGTGCCTCTTCATTCATTTGAAGGCTAATTCAAACTAGCAGTAAAAGTTGTGATTGAATATTGATTCTGCTGGCAGAATTAAAACTGGAATGCTTTCTATTTAACTTTGATAATTAAAATAAAGACAATGGAATTACATAAAGTTATAATTGCACTTATAAGTAAAAGCAACCAAATTAGCAGGGGTAATTAATTTATCAAACCCCTCTTGAATAGAGAATGCTTTTGTATCTTCAATTTTATCCAGTAAAACAAGTTTTAAACCATCTTGCAGGTACCCCAAATCTAAACTCTCTCTCAAACTTTGTTTTCGAAAATCAATATAGCAACCTCATCTCTGCAGCCATTCTGTTAAGTAGATGAATCAGCCTCATGCTTAAAATTGAAACACTAGATTCTAATTGGGAGATAGGCAATAAGTAATGTCTGATCCCTTATTCTCTTGCAAAGATCTCAACCCTGCAGAAATAATGAAAGCCCAGCTATGGGAACATTTTCCATGGCTAGGATCGCACTAGTGACACAACAACATAGACAGAAAACATTTTTACTATATGAATGAAAGATTTTAAATCTAAAACCACATCATCCACCCACAAAGGACAAAAAGCACTCAGTACTGGAGAAGAGAGATGATGAGAGCTTAACTCATTCAAAGTCACCTTTAGGCTTGTTTTGGGACCCTGTCCTGTTGGCAAGCAGATATTTAAATCTTCAGGAAAGACAGTAGAGTCTGATCCTGAAGCACTCAAATAAACTTACTATAAAAAAATTGTGAAGCAGAATTAAGGCAATTGTGATACTCTGAATGCCAACTCAGGTTGGACTTACAGATAGTCATTTGTTCAAAGCCTAATCTCTAGACACTGAACATTCCCAAACAAAGTCACTTTTGTCAGTGTGATGTCTTTGCAATTCTGAGGGGAAAAACACACACACACACACACACACACACACACACACACACACACACACCAGGTTTCTTTTTCTACCAGAAAAGAAAGCACCTCTTAATAAAAAAAAACTATTTTATTATATTAATTAATGGCGGCTGGAACGATAGCACAGAAGGTAGGGTGTTTGCCTTGCACACAGCCAACATGGCCGACCTGAGTTCAATTCCTCCACCCCTCTCTGAGAGTCAGGCAAGCTACCGAGAGTATCTCGCCCGCACGACAAAGCCTGGCAAGCTACCCGTGACGTATTTGATATGCCAAAATACAGTAACTAGTGTCATAATGGAGACATTATTGGACCCGCTCGAGCACATCGATGAATAATGGGAAGACAGTGACAGTGACAGTGAATTAATGGCACTTCACAATAAAGCCAAGAATACTAAAGTTAAATAAATTGCAAATGGCCCCTTTGTGCAAAGGAATAAGAGAACTTCCAATATTCTAATGCTTATGATTCTTTGGCTTATGAATGGCTTGATTTTTATATGTATGCATATACTGAAAAAAAGTAGTAAAACTCTGTGCAGTGCTTCTTTTTTTTAACTGACTATTAAACATTTTTAAAAATTTTTTTTAAAAATTTTATTAGTGAAACACCATGAGGTACAGTGTGGATATTACAAGTTTTTGTGCTTCGGTTTCAGCTATACAATGATCGTGTACTTCATCCCTCCACCACCAATGATCCCAGAATCCCTCCTACCCCCATCCCCCCATGCCATTCTGCCTTTGTGGAAGGGCATTCCCTTTTGTTCTGTGCAGTTCTTTTTAAGGACAAATCTTTTAGAAATTCAGAATTAAAACTTCATTTGGCATTTCAAAAGAATTATTTAATTTACAACAGAAATATGTAAAAACAAAAGAAAGAAATATATAACAACCTAAATACTTGATATCTTATGTAATTCATTGATAACATTCCGTGGAGGATTACATCCAAATATTCCTCAATTTTTCATACATAGATGGCTAAGAAAATGTTTAGAATTGTTGCAACAATAAAGTTTTTTCAACCAATAAAACAAAATCAAGCTTATTTTTAAGCTAATGTTTTATTAATCTATTATAGAGATTGTGTTTTAATATAGATTATGCATAATATGTGACTACAATTAATTATACAGAGTTTAAATAACTATAATATCCACTTAGCATAGACAAGTTGTCCTCTGAAATGTCTGGTAAGGGAACATTTTTGTTGTCAGACATAACTGTAATACAATAAAAAATTAAGGCAGCAGGGTTTGATCAGCAGATTTAGTGAATCAGGAATTATAAAAATGGTGACATGAGAAAAGAAATGTAAAGGAAGTACTACTGCCAGTTCTCTGAGTATAATGACATTTAGCATTATCTGTGTCCTGACATGCGACGAGCAGGGTCTGGTCTCTTTCAGGAGCCATTTATTTAAAATGAAACCTTTGTGATTTGGGCAGGAATCAGATTAGAAAGAGACTTGTAGGACAAGAAATCTAGTCCTTACTTAGCAAGAAATTAGTTGTTTGTTTTTCTTTAATAAGAATACATATATATATTTATGAAAACATTTATTATTAACATTTATTAATATTTGAAAAAGGCAAACTGATATAACAAAGTAAATGGGGAAGAATTGGGTGGATTTGAGGCTCCTGATTCCAGTTGACTAATGTAAGGGTCAAGGGACTGGGGGAAGTTAGGTAGTCTCGTTTTGGGAAGACACCTCATGGAAATTAGGGGCATTCTCTGAGAATGAAAATATTGGGTATTGATATTTCTTATTCTATTTTTTTTTTTTTTGCTTTTTGGGTCATACCCGGCGATGTTCAGGGGTTACTCCTGGCTCATGCACTCAGGAATCACTCCTGGCGGTTCTTGGGGGACCATATGGGATGCTGGGAATCGAACCTGTGTCAGCCATGTTGGCTGTGTGCAAGGCAAATGCCCTACCCGCTGTGCTATCGCTCCAGCCCCTTGTTCTATTTTATTTACACAACATATTTATGGGTTTCTTTTTAGATTGCCAATATCTGTCTAAAATACTGATTGAGCATATTCCATATATCAAAATTACTTAGATACCTGGTGTTTTGCTAGGATGTACTAGGATGTCTTCACCAAGGAAACCTAAGAGGGGGCAGCTTGAGTTTCCCTCTCCACCCCCAGCTCCATGTAATCTCATCAACGGCCAAGACTCAGAGACTATAAACCAAAGGTCCTGAAAGAGAGCACCGCAGAATTTCCTGGAGTGGTTGGCTGCAGAACTCTATCTCACTTATTTATCAGAAGTAGTGCACCTTTGTTTTGTTTTAACATCCTTGTTTGTATTTTCTTATATTCGGGCTTAAATGGCTCCAGAATGATATATAGACATCCTTACAAACTTTCCTCTTACTGTGTTGGGGAGGTGCTTGGTGGTGGGATTGGTGGTTGAATATTATCTGTAATGAACTATTGTGAACTACTTTTATGAAAACAATATATAATATATATTATGTTATATATATTATATATAAATTACTTAGGTAAAGGAAAGTGTACCTTTGTTCAGTGAACAAATACATAAAAATTTATCGATTAAGATAATGTTCCCTTCAATTAAATTCATGTCAATGGAGGTGAACAGTAATGAGTGGAAAAAAATTGAAATCCAGCTTAAACTGAAATAATTTAATTTCAAAAGTCTGGGGTTGAAAGAAACTTTTTTAAAGGAAACAAAACAAGTTAAATGCATCTTGATTATGATTCTGGTTTAAAGTAAAAGTGAATACAGGGTAATGTAGGATATATACTCTCCCCCCTTTTTTGCCCTCATTCTTCAGAGGCTGACAAACAACAAATTAACATCACATTAGTAGCAGAGTAAAACCAAATTTAATGATATGTATGTGGATAATTTGTATTGGCAGCATATTCTAAAGTAAATGTGCCAAACAGGGGCTTTAATTCTATGCAAAGAGGGCTAGGACACCAAGGAGAGATGAAAGTCCTTCACATAATGAGGAGCAAATGAGTTCATATGAAAACTGTTGCTCAAGGTCATGGTCTTTGGGTTTCCACCAAAAGGCAATGAATTATGTGACTCAGCTCCATGGAAGTGGCAAGGTGACTATATTGTGGAACTTCAATGAAGTTTATTGAAAAAGTGAGAAGACAGCAATTCTGTCTTTACTCCAATCTGCTACTTGAAAAATACATGAACTCATTGAGGACCCAGGAGAATTCTATACAAAGATGGAGAGTGATGAGCTAGACTTTACACCTGCTGGGGGGACATCATAAACAGGTTTTCTGTTTTCCACAGAGATACCAGTGTATCCCATGCTGTCACTTTCGGATTCCTCTATTGGAAACCAGCTTTATATTGACTACTGTCTGTTAGTTATCACGTGCATGGAAGACTTCTATAACTGAAAATCAAATTAAATTAAATGCAGAGGATTCTTGTTAAAGGAAGGACAATGAATATTGGAGTACACCATTAGGAATTTCTAACGCATCAATTTTATGCATTATTAGCAAGTGTTAGTCAAATAGGAGCAGTCAAAACTCATCCATTCAGTGAAGAGCTGATTTTTTTTTCCTCTCACTCTGCTCTGCTTCCTTTAAGTCTTGAGGATAAAATTAACCTGTTTTTTCCCCCCCCTCTTGCCTCTGTTTATTTCTCTTCTGGCTACTACTACCTCTCAGCATCTCTTTTCCTTTCCATTAATTTCATTTATCTTTTGTACGCCACATTGATACAATTTACATGTGAATGTTTCAATAATACAAGGAAATTTTAGCATCAATTTATATATTAGTCAAATATTGATTAGATATTCAGCATTTATTAGTTAATCTTCCTGCCACCAGGAATCACAAGATGGGTCAGAATAACCTTAAGAGGTGGAGATCTCTTGTCTGGAGCTATGTTACTGTGGATAGGGCGTAGGGTGTTTGCCTTGCACATGGCAGACCAAATTTCGATCCCCAGCATCCCATATGGTGCTCTGAGAACTGCCTGGAGTAATTCTAAAGTGCAGAACTAGGAATAGCCACCAAATATTGCCAGATGTGATCCAAATGCTACCCCCCCAACAAAAAATGTGGTGACCCCAATGACTCAGCTCCATGGAACTCAAAGTGTGTTCTTCAAAACTCTTTACCCATCTCCAGTGAAATTTGTGCAGAGATTAGTTAGGTTAGTTAGGTGCCATACAAGTAACAGACACATGCTTAAGTAAAGAAAATGGTTCAGTGCTTAAGACATTTAACAAGTATAACTGTAGCACTGTAGCACTGTCCTCCTGTTGTTCATCGATTTGCTTGAGTGGGCCCAGTAACATCTCCATTGTTGACCTCCACTAGGCTCCAGGTCGCTTCCTGGATCACGCAGCAACTTTGTGACCACACAACACATTATAAGACACTTCCTACCCATTTTTAGTAATTATCACACCATGTTTGATGGAATTCAGATGGTAGGCAACAAATCATAGTGAGAAATATATAAATATAAATATATGCCTCTTAGAGAGCCCGGCAAGCTACCCAGAGTATCCCATCCACACGGGCAAAGCCTGGCAATCTTCCCTTTGACGGTATTTGATATGCCAAAAACAGTAATGACAACAGGTCTCATTCCCTTAACCCTGAAAGAGCCTCCAGTTGTTGGGAAATGATGAGTAAGAAGAGGCTGATAAAATCTCAGGGCTTGGAGGAATAGAGATGTTACTGCAGTCAGCTTGAGTAAATCAACGAACAACGGGATGACAGTGCCTACAGTGATGACAGTGATCTGCTATTTTATACTACTTTATAACATTGCACGTTTTTGGCAAGCATCATTGTAAAGCAACATTCATATAAGTACACTAAGTTACATTTATACCATATCTATATGTATGTTTGATATATTTGATACATATAATATAATAAATCACTTAATTTTTCAACTCTCAATATTTGTTAGTTTTATTCCAGAAACAGACTGTGTTGTCACTGAGAGAAGACCTGGGAAAGAGGTGGGTAAGAACAATTAAAGGAAAAACTATTAACCTGAACAGTTCACTACTACTACTACTACTACTACTACTAGAAAAACTAGCATTTGGAAAGATGATTTTTTCCAATGACTATGAGACACCTTTCTATCCATGAAGCATGTAAAACTGAGTGGAACCCTTGGTCTCAGAACATTGAGTGGGGAAAAGTCTGCAGTGAGAGTTAGATGGTCAAATAATAAAATCAATATTTCACATTAGCATAACAAACAAACAAACACTGTCCTCCCATTGTTCATGGATTTGTTCCAGCAGACCCAGTAACATCCCCATTGTGAGACTTGTTGTTACTGTGTTTGGCATATCGAATACGTCATGGGTAGCTTGCCAGTCTTTGCCATGGGCGAGATACTCTCGGTAGCTTGCTGGGCTCTCCGAGAGAGGCGGAGGAATCAAACCCGGCTCAGCCGGGCTGGCTGTGCACAAGGCAAAAGCCCTACCGCTTATGAATTCCAAAGATTTTTTTATGGTAGTATGTTCACAAGTTTCCTTTTCTGTTTCAATAAAATTGTTTAACAATACAGTTAGTACATAGAAAAAATGGAATTCACAGTAACCTTCAAAGCAATTTTATTTCAGAAGTTTTGTACGGAAAAAAAAAAAAAGAAAACCACCACAGAGAGAAGAACTCAGGATAATTCTTTGGCAGAGAATACTGTATTCCACCCCCCCCCCCCCCCATCACCAACAAAAGAGAATACTATAGCTCTTTCTATCCTGGGTATTACAAACACTGAGATACTTGTGATTAAAATTAGCTTCTTTAATTAAGCACTTTATCACTTGACAAATCCTGCATAAATGTTAATCCAATTCCTAAGAGTAAGACAAGAGACATTTTCTCACATTTAAAGTGATTGCATTATTTTAGTTTTATCATAGGAATAAGTAAATTTCAGGATCAAATCTGAATTCTACTTGTTTCTACTTGTATGCATCACAAGCCTAGAAATCCAGGAACTCCATGGGACTGGGTGCAGGTCATTCTAGAGGACGGGTGTGGTACCCTGAGCTGGGACCTCTGTGCTAGTTGTCCTCTAAATGACAGTGTCTGCATGGTCAGGACAGACCACTGAGTGTTTTTGGAGAGAGTATGCAACATACAGTTGGCATATTCACTCGCAAGGGCTGACTCACAGAAGGCCCTAATGAATAGAGATTAGCCAGCCTAGCAGCGATGTTTTCTTGCCAAACATCAGCTTTTAGAAAACGTTTGGAAATAGAGAATCCTTGATTACAGACCAAGAACGTTCACCCATTTAATGCTGAACCCATGCATATTATAATACAGAATTAATGCATCATTTCTGATTCATTTAATCTTATCTCATTACACTGTTATCATAACAGTGCTATTTTATGGGCCAAATTGCTGTTGAGCTTTTAAATGAGCCACTAAAAAATAATCCAAAGATAATATTTTAACCAGGTGTAAAAACAACTTGAAATGTACGTGGTCTAAGTTAGCTGAATACATGATTTTTATGATTTTTACATGGGCTATATTGCACTCCTTTTTCTATAATTCAGGATATAATCTTGCCAATCAACACCAGAGATGTTTCTTGGGATCTTTTACAACTTATATAATGCAACTTATAACATGTACACTGTGGTCTAATTATTATAACATCTGGCTATTTAAATTGCAAATATTTACCCAAATCGTCACCATAGTTTGTCATCTGAAATGGAAGCCTCTCGAGAATATGCATAAAATATTCCATTGATTTGTGGTTTATTTAGTATAATACTTCACTTTAGTGGCACAATTACTCTGGAAAATGATCTACTTAGTTACTGTCAGGAAGGACCCTATATAAAGACAAGATGTTACTTTGGTCTTCAAAAATGTTCTCAATTACATTAAAAAAAGAAAGACAGAGGATCTTCACAGTGGTCAATTGGGGAACTAGACCATGTATAAATATCATTGAAAAAATCGCAATTTTGAGTTAATATCTTGTCAAAAAAATTATTCTGTAATGATCCCATGCACATTGCCTGCTCTGTTTGGAGAATCTGTCTCGGGTGATTTGAACAGGTATATGTCTACTGCAAGCTCTGTGTCTCTCCCATCCATCCATCCATCCATCCATCCATCCATCCATCCATCCATCTACCAATCCTCCTCTGCGCATGTGTTCCTCCTCTACGTATGTGTTCATGGAACACTGGCCAATCTGCAAACATATATCAATGTATATGTCTCTGTTAGATGGTCAGAACAGCCACCTTATGACATGGCCTTTCGATGTGTAGATTCTCCTGTTCTGTGCTGAATCAAGGTTTGATGTCTCAGGAGAAACCTTGCCTCTCTATGATAGCTTCAAACAATAAACATTGGGGGATGCTATAAACCAACAGGGGTTCTGCTGAAAGCACCCTCTGCTTGTAGAAATCTTTCTCTCTGGCAGTACCACTGCCTAGTTGTCAAGCAGTTGTCATTGGTGCTGGGTTACTTTGACATTGCATTCTTCTAGGGCCTGGGGGAATGTGGAGCATAAGTTCTTCTTTGACTAGGACACATGAAAAGATGGAGAAGAGGTAGTTCTTCCCTTCTCCCTGGGCCTTTACCTCTTTTAAAATCATTTTCCTCCCTCACAATAATTTCCCCCAAGGCCTACGGAGATGGAGCTGGCTTTCAAACCCCCACTTCCCAACCCCCAGAAAAGGGGAATTTGGGAATGACCTTACTCTCGTCCTGTTGAAAATAGTCGATCAGATCCTTGCAGGGGACATGGAGTTCACACAGTGAGGTTTTGGGTCGTTATGTATTTACATGCTTCTGTTTTGTTCTTGCACTCTCCTCAATTCACTCGGAGACTTCTTCACAGTCTCTGAATTCCTATTGTCTTTAGATAAGTTCTTAGACTTAGCCATTGGAGTTGCTTCCTACAAGGGCCAGGGGTGCTCTATTTCTCTGCATTCTTTTATTTGTTTACATGTTAATTTTATTTGTTTACATGTATTGTCTTTTTTGACAGGTGCTTTGGTTGCATTAGGGCTTGGGTCAATCAGAGTATGGCAGTATAATATGTTTGTGTGTGAGAAAGGCAGAGAAAGAACTGGGGTAATAATACAGTGGGTGCGACATTTGTTTGCAAGGACACAACATGGTCGCATCATTTGCATCTTTTATGAGCCCCTGACTCCCACCAGGAGTGACCCCTGAGCACAGAGCCAGGAGAGGAGTAAGCACTGAGCAATGCCAGATGTGGCTCCAAAACAAAAGAAAGAGAGAAAGAGAGAAAGAGAGAAAGAAAGAAAGAGAGAAAGAGAGAAAGAGAGAAAGAGAGAAAGAGAGAAAGAGAGAAAGAGAGAAAGAGAAAGGAAGGAAGGGAGGGAGGGAGGGAGGGAGGGAGGGAAAGAGAAAGAAAGAAAGAAAGAAAGAAAGAAAGAAAGAAAGAAAGAAAGAAAGAAAGAAAGAAAGAAAGCATGCCTGAGTAGTTTCCTAGTATGGCAAGTCATGAATACTGTCAAAGTTTTACAGAAATGGTAATGGCAGAACTTACTTAAAAAGCAAGGACGGGGGCTGGAGAGATAGCACAGCCAGTAGGGTGTTTGCCTTACACGTGGCCGACCCAGATTTGATTCCCAGCATCCCATATGGTCCCCTGAGCACCGCCAGGAGTAACTCCTGAATGCAGAGCCAGGAGTAACCCCTGTGCATCTCCAGGTGTGACCCAAAAAGAAAAAAAAAAAAAAGCAAGGACGGGCTTTTTGTAGAGTTGATTAGACACCTGTAGATGATGGTTTAGTCATGGAAGCTTCTCTTTCAGAGGATGCCACAGGAAAGACATAATCACCATTTGTCAAAGCTTAAGTCCAGCAAATCCAAGTTGACCCTAGGAAAGTTCATCATCTGTGCTTACAAGGGTGTGGGACTTTGTCTATGCTTTATTGCTGAGTCTAATACCATTGAAATAAGTAGAAGAGTAAAATTTCCTATATGTCTTTCCCACAATTCTGTGCTTTTTTACATTTTAAAAACATTTTTTCAGGAGAGGATTCTGAAAAACAGCAGTGTTGGGTTAGAAAAGACTCAAGTCAGGTCAATAAGAATTTCTTTCAAATTGATTTTTGACATGAATCCCAGATGAAAATTTACTTAATCATTGCTTTTAAAAATTATAAATAAGTGCAATAATCAAAAAGAAATCAAACAATGCAACACCGAGAGCTATTTTAGTATAATCCTTTGTATGAAAAATATAGCACACAATTAAGTAAATTTTTAAAAATTTATTGTTTACTTATTTTTCTTCCATAGAGACAAATGATGCATTCTTCACAGTAGTTATGGACTCAAAAACTAAACATTTACCTGAAATTCAAGTCAGCTATAGGGGATTAAAATAGATTCCATTGTTTATCTTCTTGATATAAATAACTCCGTTGTTTTTATAGCTGATAGAAAATTTATTAACTCAATCAATCCATGTATTTTTATTAATGTATTCATCCTAGTAGAAGCCCTCGAAAGTGTAGAAATATATTAAATAGTTTCGCTAAATTTAACTTGGAATAAAGTATATGATGATGGATGGATGCAGAACACACAAATCTATTACCTGGAAAAATAAAGTGTTGGAGGTTTCAAAGACATTATGTGCAACTAGTATTCAACACTCTAGCACCAGGGTGAAAATGAAGAAAAAATCCTCTGAGACTTATAGAATATTAGTATAAAGGGAGAGAAAAAGATATTTCTCCAAGTGCAGTTAAAGTCAGGAAAGTGAAAATATGGTGGTGGGGGTCTATATTTATTCCTTTTCAATGACTTTTGCAGTAATATTTTACATTTATATAGAAAAAGTGAACTTAATAACTGCCAGAGCTTTGTACTCAGTCTGGGATCTTAAAAATCAAGCTGTTCTTTCTGCTTCTCACAGAGGGACTGATAATAAAGCTTCTTAGGAATGACTTCATTGACAATTTAGCTCATGATGTGCAGGGAAGTACAGAATTCTACTCACACTCTCCTAACTCTATTGACTCCTTAGTTCTGGCAGTAGCAAAAACAACTTGTTCTTGTGTAGAGCAAATAGATTTATGTCTCAAAATAACACCAATAACAAATAAGTTGAGAACAAAAGTGTCAATTTCACATTGTTCCTCTTTTCCATAAAACTGCACTTAGGGTCCATCTGATACATTTTATTTCTCAGGGATATAAAGAAAAATGTAAGATTCAATAGTGCATCATTGAGTCCTTGCAATAGCAGTATAAAAATAAAACCTCTGTCAAAAACACATAATTTGAAACTTATTTTCTCTGACTTTGTTGCTTTCTGCATTTAAGTCTGAGGTTTCAAAAATAACAGAAGGAGAAGAAAGAGAAAGATACAATATATATAAAAATATACTTAGAAGTATATTATTTTTGACAAAATTAGTTCCTTTATATTTTTTAAAACCATTAAAATAATTTAACTTTGATCTGATCATATCTAGATATGTATCCTAATTAAAATAAAGTGTAGTAAGACATTGGTTGGATGAATGTCAGTAAAACTTACAGATGAAATGAAACCTCATCATTTTAAGTGTCAAATAGTTGAAGGATATAAATTGAATGATGATTAACTCATAGAATTATTGGCACTTAGATTTTTCTTCAGTTTTAGAATCAGATAATGATCTTTAGATAGGTACCTTCGATGGTTCTCAAAAAGACCATTGCACTTGAAATAAAGCTTGCCAAACTTTATTTCAAAATTTTAGATAAACTCAAAATAATGGTAGACTCTCCTCTTTTTTACATCCATTTTTCTTATTTTCCTTTTCCATTCCTTCCTCTCCCCTTCCTTCTCCTCTTTCTTCCTTCTTTCCTGCATTACTAGTGTCATACTCCTCCCATCATAATCATTGATATCGTCATCATCAACTGAAACAGAAATATTACATTTTAATCTGTCAACTGGAGCGATAGCACAGCGGGTAGGGTGTCTGCCTTGCACGCAGCCAACATGGCCGACCCGAGTTCGATTCCTCCGCCCCTCTCGGAGAGCCCGGCAAGCTACCGAGAGTATTCGATATGCCAGACACAGTAACAACAAAGTCTCCAATGGAGACGTTACTGGGCCCGCTCGAGCAAATCGACGATCAACGGGAGGGCCTTTACCTTTACCTTTTAATCTGTCAACTACTTTTCTAAGATAAATTACAAAAATTCCAATCAATATATTCCTGATAAAATTTAGTTTTACCTAACAATTTAACATTAAAAATAAAGTTTTAGAAAATATTACATAAATGGCATTTTTATATGTAGATTTTCATACTTTTGAACATATGTGTACATATAACACACTATGTGACATAAAAGAATTTAGTAATTCCCTTGTGATATATATATGGTAATTGTGTAATTGATAGCAAAGGTATGTTAGCAGTTTTCATATAAGTGATCAATAGCTCTTTCAGATAAGTTGTGACATTGTGCTTCATCACCAGTAAGATGTACTAATTTCTTATTAATTTTCCATTACTGGCTATAAATCTTTTATCTAGTTATTTCTATTCTAATTTGAAATGTCTTGTTGTTTCTTATTTTCTTTTGGTAAGGTTTATGGTAATTTTTTACTGTTATAATTTTTTTAACAGTTGATTAACTTATTTAGATTTTCTGTGCTATTTAGAATTTTGTTCTTTAAAAAAATTGCTCTTTGGGGGCCTAAGAAATAGTACAGCTGGTTAGATGCTTGCCTCGTATACAGATGATCTGAGTTCAATCCCTGATATTACATACAGTAACACAATAGTTTCCCAAGCCTGCAAGTAATAATCCCTGAGCACATAGCCAGAAGTTATTCCTCAGCATAGCTGGGTGTAGCCCAAACTAAAACCAAACAAAGCAATTAACAACCAAACAAACAAAAAAACAAAAAACACAAAAATTATCTTTAAGAACCTGAAATAGTGTAAAGTGTGTTTAAGGTGCTTGCCTTGCACATGTCTGACCCCAGTTAATTTCTCGCACACTGTGTCTGCCTAAACTCCACCAGAAGTGGTTCTCTACAAAGCCTTAGAGCAGTGAGGTGTGCCCCCCAAACCAAAACAAATAAACAAATATAGAGGCACAGATTTTTCCTTTTGTGTTGTATAATTTTATATTTTACATTTATCAATTTTGTGTGGAATACATTTAAATGCAAGCTATTTATTGAAAGTTAAAGTATTTTATTTTTTAGTGCAGAGGTAACATATACAAATGGCATTTAATCTTCAGAAATGTCAAATTTATTGTGTATAATCTTAATAAATGTTGACTTCTAAAATCAAGGATATGCTATAATCCTAACATAAATAAAAATAAAGTGATTCATGTCGGGCTGGAGCAATAGCACAGTGGTAGGGCATTTGCTTTGCAAGCAGCCAATATGGCCGACTCGAGTTCGATTCCTCCGCCCCTCTTAGAGAGCCCGGCAAGCTACCCAGAGTATCTCGCCCGCACGGCAAAGCCTGGCAAGCTACCCGTGACGTATTCAGTATGCCAAACACAGCAACAATTGTCACAATGGAGGCATTACTGGGCCCCCTCGAGCAAATTGATGAACAATGGGAGGACAGTGACAGTGACAGCAATTCATGTCAAATTGTAAATGTTTCTAAGTTTAAATATGTTCTTCAATGTTCAAGCTTGACAACAAACCAGAGTCTTGCACAAGTTAAAGTATAAAAAACGAGCATGAAAGTAAGAAAACAGTATGTGACTAACTTTAAGAACCATTTCCATAATAAATGCATAAATGTTAAATATCACATCTCTGGTGATTGTATTCTGTGAAGTTCTAGGAGCACAGAAAACTGACCTATCCAAGGCTAAGGTATCATTTCAAGAAGAAAATAGGGTTGGGTGGCCAAGACCCTCAAGGCACACCAATTTTTATTCATTAAAATATTATTGTGTTCTATACTTTGCCAATGTCCTTGAAAAATAAGCCAATCTCAGTATCAATCTTCCCTGAACAGTGGGGAGTTAAATTCAACCTCTTCCAAATTCTCCTATACAAAATTTTCCTCTCCTACAAATTTCTACTTTTTCCTGTGCTGTTGGTGATGAAATGGCGGAGGCAACCAATATCAGCTGAACTTTTACCATTTTCTCTCTGGGTAACATGTAAATTTTTTTTTTGGCTTATAGCTTCTTAATAATGCCACCCACTAAGATTTTTTAAATGAAGAATCAGCTCATAAATCTGCAAGTGTTGGCATCATTTTCCTCCTTTCCCTAGTTTTTCCACTGGCTAACACCTTTGTTTTCTCTAAAGCAAACTCAGGTACAGATCAGTACATTTCTCTTTATCTGAGATGGACCATATTGTCTATACACTCACGTTGCACACTCAGGTCAAAGACACTGGAGCACATCCCTGAAAGAAGCCTATCTAGAGCAAATATTTTCTCTATGAGACACATCACAACACTCTGTCTTTAAGGATGCTGATTGGAACCACTTTAGCACTGTACTTGTGAGGCATTTTATTTTATTTAATTCATTTGGGGTGCAAGGTGGCGTTGAGAAAACCCTGAGGCTTTCCGAAATAATTCTTAGGTGGTAAGTCAATGAAATTGTTCAAGAATGTGGTTTTCTGAGGCCATGTTGGGCTTGGAATAATGAAGAGCATGTAAGTTAGAGTTGAGGGAAACATGTGCTTCCAAAAGTAAACCAAGATTGGCTGCATGTAGAGGAGCTGCTCTAACCACTCTACTACCTTTCTGGCCCCTGGGAGCCATTGTAAACAGAAAAATAACAATAACCAAAAAATACAGCAAAGAATCCTCCAACAGACTCTCTAACTAGACTCAGAAATGCACATTTGCTTAGAGTGTGAGCACTGACGGGAGAAAACAGACTTTTGACTGATGTCACGTTCAACCCCAAATGGGGTCATTGAAGTTTCACTATTTAAAATTGTCACCAATTTTCACAATGGTCTGAAAATATCAAACATGTTTATTTCAGTTACACATAAATTTGAATTAGTCTGAAAATATATATGAATCTGCAAGTGATGATAACATATATACATATATGTACATGTAGACAAAAAATTTACTCACTGATATATACAGTCATAGTGTATGTTATATATTTAAAAAAAGATTGATGGAGGTATATTCTATCTGCAAATATAAGTGTTGTGACTATCAATATTTGTGAACACATCTTATTTTATTTTAAAGCAGAATGAAACATGTTCTTTGTAGATTCCCAGAGGAGATGCTGCTCTAAAAATATATTTTAATATCTAAGATGTAATTTTATTTATTTCTGGATTTTTTTAGATTCTATCATCGTAAGAATGACTAGAAATGAACACTACATTCATTGACCTTAACAATCACATTTCACTAGATCTTATTTTGAGTGGATCATTTCGGCTGGTCTTAGGTAAGCAGATCTAGTTTTAGAGAAATTGTTTCCTGGGTCACTAGTTCTAGGATGAACTGGGAAAAATAGAACTTCATACTTTTTTATAACCACTAGTTAGAGCAAGTCAAAGAGAAAATAGACTGTGTGACATGGTATAGGGTATAAGGTAGCTTTAGCTTGTTTACAGAAAATAATGTATCTATTTTTAATAAGTGATTTGACAGATCTCTGTTAATTAAAAATATATAATTTTCATTTTAAATATTTTGGAATTTTTAAAAATATTATTAGATTTATAAAAGGAAATTGATATAAATCATAATGGGTATTTTGGATATAACAAAAACATTCAAGGAAAAGAAATGTAATATACTTAATATGTTAAATAAATTTGTTTCACGGTCATGGTCACGGTCATCCCATTGTTCATCGATTTGCTTGAGCGGGCCCAGTAACGTCTCCATCATGGGACTTGTTACTGCATTTAGCATATCAAATACATCATGGGGAGCTTGCCAGGCTCTGCTGTGTGGGCGAGATACTCTCGGTAGCTTGCCAGGCTCTCCGAGAGGGGCAGAGGAATCGAACTCGGGTTGGCCATGTTGGCTGCTTGTAAGGCAAGCGCCCATTTGTTTAAGCAAATGTAATTGTCCTAAAATCTTTTATTACAGTGCTATTGGGCTGGAGCAATAGCACAGTGGGTAGGACATTTGCCTTGCATGCAGCCAACTAGGCCAACCTGGGTTCAATTCCTCTACCCCTCTCAGAGACCCCGGCAAGCTACCTAGAGTATCTCACCCACACGGCAAAGCCTGGCAAGCTACTTGTGACATATTCAATATCCAAACACAGTAACAACAGCTCTCACAATGGAGATGTAATTGGGCCTGCTCGAGCAAAATGATGAACTATGGGAGGACAGTGCTACAGTGCTATTATCATTATTATTATTGTTATTATTACTATTATTTCTTTATTGGGTCACACCAAGCAATGTTCAGAGGTTACTCCTGACTCTGCACTCAGGAATTATTCCTGGCAGTGCTTGGGGTACCATATGGGATGCTGGGGATCAAAATCAGTTTGGCCACGTGCAAGGCAAACGCAGTACCCACTATACTATTGCTCCAGCCCCTATAATGCTATTAATTAATTCTGTTCTCTCCCTTAGAGATAAAATGCTCATTTACATGAATTTCTAAATATCATGATCCTTCAGCATAAGAATAGATGAAAAATAAAATTTTAAATAGTTTTTGAGAGATAGTACAACATAATTCTTTTGCATATGGCTGACAGGAATTCAATACCCAACACCACTTATAGTCCCCTAAGTTCTGCCAGGAGTGATTTCTCAACACGGTACCAGTAGTAAGGTATGAATACCACCAGGTAAGTCCACAAAACCAAAACAAAACATTATTAACTATCTGGAAGTCACCTACAGTAGACATGGAATGATTTTTTTTTTACATGAAACTGACCAGATTAGCATCCGAAGCAATGTGTACTTGATGGGAGAGGGATGGCAATTCATGTAGAAAATGTGGAATCTAATATCTGATTTGAAATTTTGGAGCATCTAGGTTATCATGCTACATTCCAATATGAATGATCAATGACAGCTGAAAATAACCCTTCTGGCTTTCCAAATTAAGAGACTCAAAGCCACATTTTTCTTTTAGGGGTGTTCAGATCTCTTATGGAGGTCCAGTTGGTACACTTGAGGGAGGCCACTGGGTAACATGACCTAGATAACTCATGGTTAGCCTTTAAAGTTGAAATTAAAACAGAGATAGAGCACAACTATCTTCTCTCAATGAAGCAACCTTGTGTTCCTTAAGAGAAAAAGATTGTGTTGCTTTCTAACATCTTCTGATGCTAGGAAATTTGAAAAGTTTGTTAACTTTCAGATAAGTTATTACTTTCACTAATTCTTTAAATAAAAACAATGGTGAGTAGTCATGATATTTTATGCAGGTGGAGTCCAGTAACTTAGCACATCAATACTGTAAAAATGAAACACTATAGCAACCATAGTGACTAAATTAAAATGTAAAAAAAAAACCTTTCAAAGCTAATAAGATTTGATAGTACAATAAAAACTTTAAAAATAAGCATCATTTTTCATGTGAATATTGGAATGAATGCTTATGGTCACTGATATAATTTAGCTATAAACAATTCTATGATGGTCAAATTAAATTTATTGAAATTGGATTTATTGGAAGTCGGTATCCTATTTTTATGCCCACAATGAAGAATCTAAAATTTGCAAAGCATAATTTTTTGTTTGTTTGAATAAGCACATATTATTTTATAAACTTACTTTGGACAAAAATATTCTTACTTTAATTTTGTTGTATGCTTTGTGCATACCAATTTCCTTATTTCATTTTCTTTTGGTGAATTTTCTGTATCAGGAAGAAGATATTTAAAACCCAATAAATATAAAATATTTTCTCTAAAAACAAAATGTGAAAAATAAATTACTTCAGAAAGTAAAGAATTTTAATGATACGGATATATCATATGTAAATATACACACATATATATGAGGGTACATATGCATATATAGAGATATACGCAAAATAATATAGATAATGTCAGGCACATATGGTAGAAGAGATTATAAGCAAATAAAATTAATCAAATAGAATTTTATTTTGTATAATTCCTATTAATTAAATGATGAATATATTTTCTGTGGTAACAAGCAAATTAGCATGTGAGTAAATATTTAAGTAGTTTGTCTAAATAAAAAATGAAAGAATTAGTAATAGCCAGGTAAGTCTTTTCAAACGTATTACACCTTGCCCAGCTAAGCTAGTCTGCATCCTAATTACATGCTTATTTTAGACAATTGTTCAGGCTGTTGCTCACCAGAAGTTTTTGTATTTAATGCATGCAGATAATTAAATGCAAGATGTGAAAGAGAGATTTTTATTGTGGTGGGAGAAAGATTAGAGATAATCAGCAATGGGTATTTGATGTTTATGGACTGGTAGAGGATTTAAAAGAGCATTTTGTTAATAGTTAACGAGTCTCAGAAAATCCATCAGCATTGACCATGATAAAGCTTGCTATAACATATGATAAGATCTTTATGTGCAGGTGGAAACATTTCATTATAGTTCTTTTCTATCTTTACTCACAGGGAACAAAGCCCATTGGGCTTACTCATTGAACCAAACAAATGGAATCAATCAAAAGACTCACATAGCATCTGCAAACACCAGGGAATACAAACAAAGAGTGCAAGAAAATGTATCTCAAGGGCTCTGTTTGTATAGGACCAGTCTCCCAGAGCCGGCCATCCTCGGGCCAGTAGCTGGAGAGGTTTTGCTTAATGCACTGCCTAATGGCTTGGCTTTTCCTGCAAGACATACTCTATTACAGCACATATGTTACACTGACTGTGTACAGACTGGAAGATAGAATCAAGGCAACAATTCCATTTCCTGCCCAAACACACTTAGAACTTAATGCTGCAACCGAGAGAACTTTTCTGAATTCCCACAAACTGCAATTTGTGGCAGGTTAAAGGAGAACCAAAGGGACAGCCAAAATGTCTTGATGGAAAAGAGAAAAAGCCCCCAGGAGTCTGAGTTCTTCAGTTCTTCACTGGGGAGAAGTTTTTTTTTTTTCTTTGCAGCTGCCAGTGCACTCCCAGAAGATCTGACAGTCACAGGTGTTTGAGGGCATGCCTTCAATCACTCCTTCAATCCCCTGTAAATTGTTGACCTTTGCAAAACTGAAAGGCAATCTCTTCAGGGTGGAGCTCAAACAAGAGCCTGCAATGTCTGATTGCAGTGAGTTCAGGTGCCTGCAGAGAACCAAGGCAAAGCTTAAGGTGAATGAGGTTCAGGATCATCATTAGCTGAGGATTTTTTGTTTTTTGAGGATATATGTGGGAGTTTGTCTCCCTTAAAAAACACACACACACACCAATCCCAAGATGGAATATGCCCTTAGGTAAAAGAGTTTAAGTATGAGAATGCAAAGGGTTTGCAAAAACTCACCCAGGAAAGAATAATAGAACAGGCAAGGATGGAATAGACAACAAATATCTTGGAGCTATAAACATGCACCAAGGGAAGCGTAGAAAAGAATGGTTAGTGTTTCTTAGATGTAGGGACTACGTGGGAAAAAATATAGCACTGTATAGCACTGTCTTCCCGTTGTTCATCGATTTACTTGAGCAGGCACTAGTAACGTCTCCATTGTGAGTCTTGTTGTTTCTGTATTTAGCATATTGAATATGCCACGGGTAGCTTGCCAGGCTCTCCTGTGCGGGCAGGAAACTCTCGGTAGCTTGCCAGGCTCTCCAAGAGGGATGAAGGAATCAAACCCAGGTCAGCCGTGTGCAAATGCCCTGCCGGCTGTGCTATTGCTCCAACCTATGTGGGGAAAAATAGGATAGGAAATTGTCATTTGGTACTTGTACGCATGCCTGTTCATTTGCTCTGTAAAAAACGCAGTCTCTGGTCTTCAAGTTCCTAATATATTGTAATGTCTCCAGCAATTTAAACAATGTCAGCCTGCATGTGCGGCCAGCCCCTTGTACCACTCAGGGCTGCTCAGGAGACCTTACGGCTTGGACAGTCTGTGTGTGTTCATTTGTCTCCTGTCCATTTCATTCTCTAGGACCAGGCTTGCTGTTTGTCAGGATTCACAGCTTGTGCTTTTGAGGTTGCAGGTGAAACAATGAAGAAAACTCCCAAAGCTATTTTTTGTTCTGCTAATAAAATAATGCTGAGTGCTCTATTGGTAATTTGACATCTTCCCTAAAAAACAAAAGCTCAAATTATGTATGTACTGTGTCTTGTGAATCATGGTATAGCTAAGGGCTCTAGAAGTGTAAATAAATCTGATAATTTTATGTCTGCCCCTTTTAGAAGCATACATTTAGCCAGTATTTCTAATTATGTGGTAGAAGTGATATTTAAGTGTTACAGGTTACAAAAAAATGTTGGTCATGCACATGCCATTATTTTGCAGTCAAAGAATGACCACTAGGTAAGAAATGGATGATGACCAGCAGTTTGATGCTTCCAAAGTAGGAATTTAATGTGTTCAAAGCCATTCACTGAATTCTCAGATACAATTCAATTTTTAGTTCCATGACTCATATTTGCATGATACTGTTCAATCCAGGTGATGTATGGATGTATTTATATTCTGATTTACAAGATTGAAGCAGAATAATTCCTCCCTTTTCTTTTTTTGGGGGGGATGTGTTTAATCTCCAGGTGGCAGGGTGAGAGGCTCTGATGGCTCTTACCCTTGCCGCCCACTTTTGGGGGCCCTGGGGTGCTCCACCAGCTGGGGCGGCCCATGCCATGGGACAGATAGAGGAGGAAACAAGGGACAAGCTGGTTGATTGATCAGTTGCCATTTATTCCATTCTCCCCATATGCCTTCTCCAGTCTCTGAGGCCCCCATTCTAGTCTCACGCTGCCCCTCATTCCCTTCTCCTCCTTTCTCTCCCAGTCATCTCTCCATGCTCTGTTTCGCAACCTGGGCTCTCTCTCTCATCGTGCCTCCTCCTGCATTCTTCTTCTACATCCTTCACCCTCCGTCCCCCTTGCTAGTCTCTCCACACTCCATTTTGCTGCCCTGCTCTCTCTCTCTCATCTCTCTCTCTCCAACTACCTAGTCTCTCAGCCCCCAGCACTCTGGGCCTATGCTACACCCAGTCTGATAGCAAAATCAACATAAGAAAGCCATTCCTGACTGTCCATCAGGTTCAAGGGCAGAAACACCACCTAGGGGTGTTTCTCTTGTCCTTAGTTCAATAACTTAATATCGTAATTAACATCTTAATATTAGTTATTTTTGTATGGACACAATAAGAGATACATTGAGGCTTGTAGGGTAAGCACTCCTGGGAACATCTTTTCACAGGACTCAGTCCAGATTAATCACTCCTAACCCTTGCAGGGCCCAAATCTAGTTATTGCCTTTTGGATCATGACAGAATTTGCCCATTACCATGCTCTTAACTTATAGTTAAACGTTATGATACTTTGGTCAGGCATATTTCAATGCCAGGGTAGCATATAGCTCGCTGCTTGCCCTGGGTCCACCCAGTCCCTCATCGGGACCCTGCTTTTGGGGTGCTAGGAAGCAAGGACAACTGAGGTTTAAGTTGAGAGAACAGATGTCCAAGAGGAAAATATCATTAAGAGTCAATTGACTCCCATGTTACTAAAGCATAGCAAATGCTATCTAGTGGTGTCCATACAAAAAGAACGTTGCTTTGAATCAACTATGCAAAGGACTTAAGGAGAAGAGAAAAACAATATTTACAAGTCAACAGAGCACAAAGAAAGAAGTTACAAATAAATACAGAAGAATGGGAGCACTGTGATGGGAGTAACTCAATAAACCTAAGCTCCCTGCGGCAAGGCAGAAAGGAAAAACCAATGTTATCCTACAGAGGGTATGCTTTTTAGCTATACACAAGAGTTCTACAGTTATGTGCTACCCTGGAATCGAGATGGGCCTGGTCAAAGTGCCATAATGCTTAACTATAAGTTAAGAGCTTGGTCATGGACAAATACTGTCATGATCCAAAAAGTGAAAACTAGATTTGGACCCTGCTAGGGTTAGGAAAGACTAATTTGGCCTGAGCATTGTAGTCTGAATCTGTGGCAAGATGTTCCCAGGAGAGCTGCCCTACAAGCCTCAATGTTCTCTCTTACTGTGTCCATACAAAAATAACTAGTATTGAGATGTTGATAGAGTTATTGGACTGAGGAAAGGAGAAAAACACCTTAGGAGGCATTTTGCCCTTGGGCAGTCAGGAGGGTCTTTGGAATACCTTTTCGGTGTTGTTCCCTTTGAATTTGGTGGTCCCTCAGGAAGGGCTTTCTTGTTTTGATTTTGCTATGAGACTGAGTGCAGTGTAAGCCCAGAGAGCTGGGGAGGTGGAGAGACAGGAGAGTTGGAGAGAGTGAGAGAAAGAGCAGGGAGAAAGGATGGACCATGGAGAAACTAGCAAAGGGGACAGAGAGAGAGAGAGAGAGAGAGAGAGAGAGAGAGAGAGAGAGAGAGAGAGAGAGACGAATGTAGAAGAATACAGAGGCAAGCATGGAGAGAGAGAGAGAGAGAGAGAGAGAGAGAGAGAGAGAGAGAGAGAGAGAGAGAGAGAGAGAGAGAGCCCAGGCTGCAAGATGGAGCACGGAGAGATGAGCAGGTGAGACAGAAGGAGACGGGAATAATGGGCAGTGGGAGACTAGAATGGGAAGCTCAGAGAGACTGGTGCAGGTGGTGGAGAAAATGGAATAAATGGCATCTGATTCATCAACTGGCTTGGCCCTCATTTCATCCACCGTCGAACCCATGGTCCAGGCCGCCCCGGCTGGGCCAGTGGCCCTGGGCCCCCCAAGTGCGGGCAGCGAGGGGGAGAGCCGTCGGGGGCCCCCCTGGCCGCCTTCAGAGTTTTATACAATACATAAATGAGGATGGTTTATGGTTGCTTAATAATATTAGCAACAGACACTGTGCATATGCCTATAATAGTTACATAAATGTGCTGTGCTGGAAATCACTTAGCATGTTTTCTCTTTCTTTAAGAATCCCTAAAGTCTCTTCACTCTAGGCTAAACCTATATCATTAAAGCATTTCTTACTACAATTTTCTTGACATGATGTTGTCTCTTAAAATTTTTAAAATTTATAGATAAATATGTGCTCCTACAAATAAAAATGCAGGGCTAGATATTTGAGGCAGAAAGAGATGGGTTTTGTTTTTACCACCTCATCTTTCTTCATGCATAATTCTAGACAAGTAAACTGGCATCAATGAATCAGATTCTCAGAGTCTGGGACAGGGAAAGCATCAGTCACTAGTTCAGAGTTTTTTCTGTGCTAGAGATAATGTATGCACAGGAAGCACCTAGCAAAAGGGGTGTCAATAAAACATAACTGTTACTATTGTATATAATTTATTTCTACTATATGTCCATGGGTTGCAGTGATTTCACAGTGGGTAGAGTAGGGTGTTTGCCTTGCAAGTGGCCAACCTGGGTTCAATTTCTCTGTCCTTCTCAGAGAGCTTGATAAGCTACAGAGAACATCCCGCCCACAAGGCAGAGCCTGGCAAGCTGCCTGTGGCATATTTGATATAACAAAAACAGTAACAACAAGTCTCACAATGGAGACATTACTGGTGCCCACTAGATCATATCAATGAAGAACAGGATGACAGTGCTACAGACAGTGCTATGGTAGTCCCAATAAGTCCATGGTGGTTTGGCCAGATGTGACAGGGCTCAGGGCTTATTCCGGACTCTGCACTCAGAAATTAATCCTGGCCGGTAACTGGGATTACATGAATGTTGGAGTTCTAATCTGGGTTGCCTGTGTTAAAAGCAAGTGCCCTGCTTAACTGTATTATCTCTCTGACCACCCTCCTCCCACTTTAAAACATATGGGGGCCACACCCAGCAGTGCTCACTCACTTCCAGTCACATTTTCCTTGCATATAAAGTAGTCATACTAGTCATGGTGTGGTGAATACTAAATGATTTCAAAGTGACCGATAATATTTCAGGAAAGTATTTGTTCTCAATGTTTGACTCTCTTGTTTAATTAGAAATATGGGGGAGGTGTTCTATGCCACGGGCCTTATGTGTCCTGGCATTAGTTCTTGCAGGTACTCCTGAAAAAATCAATTTTCCCCAAGATGAGTAAACAAGATGGCTATGTTCTTCGAGAAACATGCAGGAACTAAATGGGACACAAAGAATTTGTATTTCTTCTGAACTGGGAAGAACTAATTCCCTGGGATGTTGCTGTTTAGAATGTTATCATTCAGTCTCTACAAGCAATGTTCAAAAACCTTTTTTTGATCACCTATTCTTCAATCACTTACCTCTGTTGGATGGGGCCAAATTGGCCAAATAATGTCATTGTGCGGCACTTCTGTTGTGATATCTCTCCTGACTGAATAGAGCACTGCACCCTTCCATGGGGTCTCCTTAGAAACTAGATAGGAGAAAACTGCCATTACCTCAGGAGATTCAATTCTATAGGAAAGAACCACAGAAAAGACAGTACTAGGGACTGTTTTTAGTGGGTGCCTGGGTGGGTTTAGCAGAGACAAAAAGAGAAAAGACCTGCAAGTCAAGTAACTGGAACTTACCAGAAAGTATCAAACTAGGATAGGAGGGTGCTAAACCACAACCACTTGAGACCATCATTTTTATACCAAAACTAACTATGTTCAAAACAGACTGGGATATTTTCCAATCACCACAGCAGATAAATAATATTAGTGGACTTTATGCTGAAAAGCAGTGAAACAAATACTCTCAAAAATAACTTAGTAAAAAACAATCATAAGTAAATATCCCATAAGGGGAATCTATTCTGGGCAAATTCAGATGGTATAATACACACATTGTATATAACCAATGTACAAATATGTCAATGTAGTTAACAAAATGAATGAAAAATATATATGGTCATATTAAAGATGCAGAGAAATTCTGGACAGTATTTCACATTCACACATAAAATTAAAAAGTATCAATAAAACATAGAAAAATAACAGTGTAATAATGCTCAAATATAACAAACTGTCATTCAGAATCACATTTAAGAGAGGAAAACTGAAAGCTTTCTCTTTGAGATTAGGTACAAAGGAAGGATGCCAACTTTCTCAACTATAATTAAATAAACTTGATTATTTGAATTATTAATCATTATTAAAACATTAAATTGATATAATGTATTAGATGTATTCCACTGTAGCACTGTCCTTCCGTTGTTCATCGATTTGCTCGAGCAGGCCCAATAATGTTTCCATTGTGAGACTTGTTATTACTGTATTTGGCATATCAAATACATCATGGGTAGCTTGCCAGGCTTTACCGTGCAGGCGAGATACTCTCGGTAGCTTGCCAGGCTCTCTGAGAGGGGCAGTAAAGGTAAAGGTAAAGGCCCTCCCGTTGATCGTCGATTTGCTCGAGCGGGCCCAGTAACGTCTCCATTGGAGACTTTGTTGTTACTGTGTCTGGCATATCGAATACTCTCGGTAGCTTGCCAGGCTCTCCGAGAGGGGCGGAGGAATCGAACTCGGGTCGGCCATGTTGGCCGCTTGTAAGGCGAACGCCCTACCCGCTGTGCTATCGCTCCAGCCAGAGCGATAGCACAGAGAGGGGCAGTATGTAATCCAGCCAGAGCGATAGCACAGAGAGGGGCAGTATGTAATATTTATCAAAACATTATTATTGGATACTTTTTAAATTTCTACAGTAATGAGGCAAGAAAAGGAGATTAAGGGCATTGAAACTAGAAAAGAAATCAAACTGTCATTATTGGCAGATGACATGATAACGTACATTAAAAGCAACAAAGACCTCACTAAATACTCTTAAGAAAATAAACCAACAGAGACATATTGGGTACAAAATCAATGTATAAAAATATATTATATTTATATCTGAAAACAAAAATTTAGAAGAGAAATTGATAATTCAAAAAAGACAACCCTATTTAAGATAGTACCTGGGAGTTTTGGGAAATTGTGTAATGGGTAAAGCACTTGTCTTGTACTCTACTGACCCTAGGGAAGTTCTCATCATTGGTCCTCCAGAGCTAACCAGAAAAGCAAAGCCAGGAGTACTGAGGATAACAATGTGTGGTCCCACCAAATGAACAAAAAAAATACCTGAGAAATAACTAAAAATGGATCATAAATCTTACACATCAAAAAGTTTAAGTCAGTATTGAAGGAAAAAAAAAGGAAATGGAAAATTATTCCATATCCATAGAATGGAAATGGGAAATTGTGAAATTAGACCATGTCCATGAAACAAAAGAACTAACATTGTCAAAATGACCATAATTCACAATATAATACAGATTAAATGCAATCTTCAAAATTCTGATGATATTCATTATGGAATTACAGAAGTTTGATTCAAATGTATATGGAATGCTAAAACTCCTCTAATTGCCAAAGAAATACAAAGACAGCAGATAGAGCATTTAATAATTTTAAATCGCACTCAAATTTGTAGTACTCAAACTGTGTGATATGAAACATATACTCTCTGGAGAATGGGATAAAATAGAAAACCCAGGAGTTAAAAGCAAAATTTATGGATAGTTAATCTATAACATATATGAAGTGATACAGGAAAAATCACTCCAAGTGATGGTGAAACTGCCAAATTCCATGCTAAAAAGATGAAACTGGATTCATATTTAATATAATACACAAAATTTATCTCAAAGTGGATTAAAAACCATGACATTTGACCAGATTCATGAAAATACATTGAATATTAGTAAAGTTAGTAAAGGCCCTCCCGTTGATCGTCGATTTGCTCGAGCGGGCCCAGTAACGTCTCCATTGGAGACTTTGTTGTTACTGTGTCTGGCATATCGAATACTCTCGGTAGCTTGCCGGGCTCTCCGAGAGGGGCGGAGGAATCGAACTCGGGTCGGCCATGTTGGCTGCGTGCAAGGCAGACGCCCTACCCGCTGTGCTATTGCTCCAGCCCACATTGAATATAAAAAAAAAAATTGAATATTAAAAAAAACATTGAATATTAAAAAAAAAAGTCAAGCTTTCTAGGATAATGGTCTCAAAGGTAGTTTTAATTACTGGACCCCCATGACAAAGAAAAGAACAAACTGAGCAAATGAAATGACATCAAAAATGTTTTACATTGCAAAAGATACTCAGCCTAAAATGTAAAGACATGCATTACTGAATTCAACAAAATGCTTTAACACAAAATCTTGGTTAATATAGAAAATATATAAAATGCTCACAATGCTCAACAACTAAAAACCTGATAACTTCATCCAATAAATGGGATAGAAGTTATATGCTATCTAATAAGAATATATTACAACCAATAAGAATATGAGAAAGTCTTCATCATCACTTTTAATTGAAGAAATGCAGATCAAAACAAGACATCATTTCACACTTGCAGGAATGACATAATTAAAAGACAACAAGCATCTGTTGGAGAGGATGTGGTTAGAAAGGGTCTCTCTCTCAAGATTGCTGGGAATGTCTTCTTTTCTGTCTCTATGGTAAATTAATATACACACACACATATATATACATATATACATATATATGTGTGTATATATATATATATATATATATATATATATATATTAGTTGTGAGACAGGAGTGCAGGTACAGATGGAAGGGTGTTCCCTTTGCACACAGTTAAACCAGGTTCAATCCAAGGTCTCCCAAGACTTCCAAGAGTGATCCCAGAAAGAAGAGTTAGGAGTAAGCTTTGAACAAAGCCTAGTGTGACTCTAGTGTGACTCCCAAACAAAAGTCAACTGTAGCCATAAAATGTGAGAGTGCAGCTTCCACGTGGCCCAGAAATTTCATTTCAGGACATCTATGCTCCAAACTCAAAAACCATTAATTTCTAAAGTTATGTGCATATCTATATTCATTGCAGTGCTTAGTATAGTAGCTCAGATATGGGAACATTCCAAATGCTCAATGATAGACGACTAGATTTAGCAATTCTGGAATATATGTGCAGTTATATTGAACATAGATAAAGAAGGAATTAAGAAATCCTACAGTTCCCCACAAACTGGATAGAATGGGAACATATATTAAGAGCATTGAGTCAGAAGAATAAGGGCCAAATCTCAATGATCTCACTCATTCCTAGTATATGGGACAATAGAACAAGGAATAGACAAGTGTGAAAATATGACAAACACTTGGACATCTATTATGAGACTGTGATTATTAAGCAATCTGAGAGATGGTAGCAATGGAGAAAGAGGCCAATTAGAAGTAACATCATGACAATTGTAGGGTGTTTTGGTCACTTTGGTGTCAGGGACTTACAGTAACTTTATACATCAAATTCAAAAACATTAGCAATATTTAACCATGCCACCCAAACTACAACAATAATTAGTAGTAAACTGGACAGGTGCAAGTAAATTAAAATACACATGCCCATTATTGAGCTTTAGGAAATGGAAGTTTGATTTTTACTTATTTACTCTTCACATTTACACACAGTGCAACCTATGAACCCGAGGTGATTCCATTTGCAGGTGATGCCTGAATCTTAGGTAAATTAGACTAAAGTAATCACAGTGAAAATAGCCATGCCACACACTTAACTAACGATTTCCATTAGTTGACTCGATATATTTGTAATGACTTTGTCAGGATAAGCTTGCCACGTTATAGAGGAAGAACTAAGCTATAAGATACTGCCTGCTTTGTAAAAAAAAAAAGACCTCGATTATACAACAGAATCATGACTCAAATCCATGCTTCTCTAATTTAATGCCCCGCTTTTATAGTCCGGTAAAACTGCTTCCTGCTCAAGACTATAAACAAGTGTTCCATGGTCACTGAAAACGTCCAATAGCTTAGCCCATATTTGAGCTGATTTTTGATTGGAGAATATTAGGGACAGGTATTAACCTTCAACAGCTTGAGCCATTAACTTCAGTGTGGTTCCCAGAGAATGTCTTGATTTAGAAGACCTCTCCCTCTTAATGGACTTCCCA
Organism: Sorex fumeus; assembly: GCF_029834395.1. Lineage (NCBI taxonomy): Eukaryota > Metazoa > Chordata > Mammalia > Eulipotyphla > Soricidae > Sorex > Sorex fumeus. The sequence goes on from NW_026606065.1 coordinate 26,003,840, forward strand.
TGAAGAGTCAATTGTCTATGGCCTGCCGGGTACTTAAATGAATTAACTTTCTGGGAAAACTTATTTTCCAATGTCAAGGTGTCCTGGAGGAGGAAATGAGGTAGAAAATGACAATGCTTACCCCTTGCATACAAGGTGTCATGGTGACATTAAACCTTTCAGAGCAATGTCTTAAAGATTTCGGTTGGAGATAATAAAGTAGTGCCATTTACAGTTCTTTTCTCAGAACAAAATTTGGTAGATAAGTGTAGCATTGTCGAGGCAGAGAATGTCAGAGGAGAGACAAAAAGAATTCAAGACCATATTTAAGCATATTGAAATGCATCTGTTTTGAAGAGAATTTACACTTATTGTCTTCTAGGAAAGACTGGCTTCAGTCTCAAGTTCTTCAGAAAGAATAGGAAAATTGCATTAAAATCATTTTAATTGACTTGCTCATTTTATCAATTTGAAAAAGATGTATGTTTCTCTGCAATACCTATGGTATTTGATGAGTTAGAACTTTTAGTAATGACAAGTCATTCTATTTCTTTTGTACTAAAGTAGTTGTTAAGATAAATATCAAAATGATGCCTCCTAACAATCTATGTTTTAGAAACATTTTCAATAGCTTTTCTATGTATCCCACCTTAATTTCTATTAAGGCAAGTCCACTTTCTTTAAAGACAGAATTTGCTAAAAGCTCTCAGGGAAAGATCACCTGGTAAAGTGAATGAAATGATTCATTGCTCTCAAGTATGAGTTTAAACTACCATTGATAGAATGTATTAAATTGGGGGTGAAATGTCAACATCTGCACAGTTAATAGCTCATCTTCATATTCATAAAACGACTTTTAATTTTGGGGGAATGGAGGAGATAAAGATACACTGATATTTCTTTCCCAAGTAAAATAAGCCATGTGTATTTAAATTGCTTTTTTTTCACCTTTATTTTTAATTTTTGGGCCATACCAAGCTGTATTCAGGATTTACTGCAGATTGTGCTAAAGGTTAACTTCTGTGGTATTCTGATCCAACTGGGGGTAGTTGCAAGTGAACTTAGCACCTTATCTCCTACACTGCCTCTCTGGCCCCAAACTGATTTTACTCTATGTCATATAAGACAATCTTTTAAAAGAACCAGGATGACACATTTTATAGAAATTTACTTGTATATTACATTAAGGTATCTAAAAAATAATAATATTAAAAACTTTAAGAGAAAGTTGAAATCAAAACTCTCAGACTGGGGCTGGAGCAATAGCACAGCAGGTAGGGCGTTTGCCTTGCACTCGGCCAACCCGGGTTCAATTCCCAGCATCCCATATGGTCCCCTGAGCACTGCCAGGAGTGATTCCTGAGTGCAGAGCCAGGAGTAACCCCTGTGCATCGCCAGGTGTGACCCAAAAAGCACAAAAAAAAAAACCCTCTCAGACATATCTCATATGAAGCAAATGTATGTGGAGCTATTTATAATTTATAAGGAAATTGAATGTAAATAACTCTTTTGATGCATTTCTTATTGGAATTAAAAAGCCTACATTTTGCATGTATTTTGAACCTAAAATACTTACTCATCTTCCCAAGTTCTTCTTCAGGGTAGGAGTGGGGAAATATATTCCTTTGAGCTTTGTGTTTTCTCTGTGTTGTTCCTTATATGTCTGGAGTGTGAAATAACAACATATATTGATCTATTACTCTATACCAACCATTTTCTTGTTACAGAGAAGATAAATGACTTCACCTGCTTTGAACTTTCAGTGGTTCTAGCCTCTGACATATTAACTCATGAGTTTTGACTGCAATCCTTCTACTATAGCAGAAAATTAGGACACCAGCATGAAGATGAGTTGAATGATTATAAAAATAGCTTGAGTTCATTGAAACAGTTTTTTAAAAAGTATTTCATTAGTTGTAACATTACTTTTGACCGTCTAAAAGCTGAGTTTTACTTAATTTTTGAGCCTCCACAGTTGACCAAGGAAATGATCTGAGGGCATTTATTTTTGGATGATAAGGGCATTGCAATTTCAGTATTTCTACAATTTCTTGATGTGTTTTCACATTCCCCACAAAATTCACATTAGGAATAGAAAGTACTCATTTACATTGATATTTATTGTTAAAAACGAATATCCCTAAATTAGGCTAGAAAATCATTTGTGTGTGTGTGAGTGTGTGTGTGTTTGTGTGTGTGTGTGTGTGTGTGTGTGTATTCTTTCTAGGCATCTATAAAGAAAACAGTTGATCATTAGGAATGCTTTTCTTATTTCCAGCAAGAAATATCCATGGATAACACAACAAATCCTTAGGTAGAGAATGAAACTTTAAGTAAAAAATGTAGAGGACAAAGAGACAGCATAGGGGTTATAGCACTTGACTTGCACACAATTTGTGCCGGCTTCAAACCGTGACACCACGTATAGTTTCCCGAATCCCATCTTTAAGCACAAATCCAGCATAATCCCTGAACACAGAGTCAGGAATAATCTTTGAGCACAGCTGAGTATGAGAAAAGGAATAGAATTAAATAAATAATAAAGCAAATCAATTACAAACTGTAGTAAAACACTTCAAGTGCATAAACAATATTTTTATAGAGCATGTGATTGAGAATGTTGTGTAAAAAAAGTGTCTCCACAAGATTTTAAATAACACCTTTATCAATATTATTGATGAGTTTAGAGATGAATTTATGAGAATAACAAAAATAAGCTTTATTGTCAATTATATAAGTGCATAACATAACTGAAGAAATGAATTTTTTTTATAATTTATTTATTTATTGAATCACTGTGGGAAAAGTTACAGAGCTTTTGGGTTTAGGTCTCAGTCATGTAGATACCAAACACATTTCCCTTTACCAATACTCATTTTTAACCCCGAACCCCAATAGACCCCCACCTCCCACCCCTCCCAATTCTTGTGAGGCAGATGAGTTCTAGTTAATACTCTATCTACTTTGACTAGATAGATTATTTCGATAGAAGATGCACAATTATTGTTTAGAGTTTACGACCCACCCTCCCCCCAATCAGACATGCTGAAACAGTGTTGTGAAATGATTTGCTTTCTACAACTTGGTTTAAGAATAAAATGATGTCGCGCGGCCGCGATAGCGGCCGCGCGGTTTTGAATTTCTGCTATTTTACTTGTTGACCCTGGAAGAATTTCTATTAAAAGTTAGCTAGTTAAGAGATTGGTTTCTGTGCCCTGGAGTCGTGGCCGTGCCGGAGAGCCGCTCGTGGGGGGCAGCTGGCGACCTCGGTGGGGCGTGGGGGACGGCCCACAAAGCCCCCCTTCCCATGAGGTCCCTGCCGCTCCCACCAGCCCCGGCTCAAACCTGCTTTCCACAAGGCTCCCGTGCGGCCGCCATCTTTCTTTCCAGAGAGGAGCGGGCGGGCCAGTCAACGCCCTTTCTCCTCCGGGCTGGCTTGGTGGTGCGGTTTAACACAAGTCCATTTGCTTTTCTGCTCCAAGCGGCTGGTTCTCTGTGCTAAGTCCTTGTGCCTCCGGGGCTGTGGCCGTGCCGGAGAGCCGCTCGTGGGGGGCAGCTGGCGACCTCGGTGGGGCGTGGGGGACGGCCCACAAAGCCCCCCTTCCCATGAGGTCCCTGCCGCTCCCGCCAGCCCCGGCTCAAACCTGCTTTCCACAAGCTGAAGAAATGAATTTAAAATGCTAATTTGTCCAACTTTTTACAAAGAAATATTTACAAAATGTTCAAGTGTAATGTAGTGTAGTGTGTCCCTGAAAAGATATATATTTTCAAATGAACACAGACAATGAAGGGATGAAGACATCAGGACTGCATATGGCTCCTCAAACACCATCAGCAGTGATCACTCAGCAATACCCAGTGTGCTATCCCAGCCCAATGAACATCCCAAAAACAATGAAACAATGACTGTATCACTGTCATCCTGTTCTTGATTTGCTCAAAGGAGCACCAGTAACATCTCCATTCGTCCAAGCCCTGAGATTTTAGCAGCCTCTCCTTACTTGACTTTCCTAACACTGACCTATCGGAGGCTCTTTCAGGGTCAGGGGAATGAGACCAGTTAATGTTACTATTTTTGGCTATTTAATATGCGTCAGGGAGCTTGCCAAGCTCTGCCATGAGGGTGGAAACACTCCATAGCTTGCAGGGCTCTCCAAGAGGGATAGAGAATGTTTATAAGAGAATATGAGCAAGTATGTTAAAACCAAACACATGTGTGCTGCTTTAGGTATATCAGTGGGCTAGACTATAATACTTTTCATTTATTTATGAATTCACATGCATTTTATCTTGCAGAAAATATGAAACAAATGATTTTCATAAACAAATTTCATACACTATCAATGATAAACATCAATTTTTATTTAGTGCCTAAATTAACTATGATCAACATTTTACTGGTAGTAAGCAGTCTTAATGACTGAAGGTTTATTCAATTTTATATTTATTAGTATTATAATGAGTGAATAGAAACCCCTTCTTTTATTTACAATGTCAACTGTTTTATCACATTTTAACTATGTGACATTTAAGTATAAAAAAATTCTCTTGGAACCACTGCTCTATTTATGATCTTTCATTCACTGTTCAAATGTGAAAATATTGTATTTGAAGACATAGACATAAAAGTTATGAGACTCAATTTTTATGGGATTGATTAGCATGTTTTGAAAAAAACATAAAATGGAATGACAAACCTTTTACTGTATAACAGTTATTTACTTTTTGGCAAGATGCAACATTTCAGCTGAAATGAAAAATGAAATTTATGTATCAGGGTGAAGTAGATGACTTGTAATTAAAAGTTTCTTTCATTCCATGTGCTTAAAGAAAATTTCATGTGTTTTGAGATTTTAAAGCCATTTATTATTATTTCCAACTTTTCTTATTTATGGTATTAATATTTTACAGGCAAATTTGTAAGTGACAAAATTTCTAATCCACCACAAAAATATGCATGAAACTGAATATGAATATTTTGTCAGCTTATCCACTAAAATGAGTAGATGTCAATTTTTCTAAAACTCTTTAAAATTAAATTTATAATACCTTTTACAAGTCATCTCAAAATTAACTGGTCTGACCTAAAACTATTTTGAAAATAAATGTTCAATTCCACTCTTCATGTTTGCTGGCTAAAGCTACCCATAGATTTTTCTTTGCACATAACTTCTCTTACACAAATAAAGTCCCTGTGACTACAATGCATTGTCTTTAGTTCCTCTTGGAAATCTAGACAGATATGTATCTCACTTCTATTCAACAAGTTTTTTTGATGAGGTTTTTTCCAGCTTGCACATATAATTTCAACTCATAAATGTATATTGATTTTTGATAGATGTCTTAGCTTTAGAATTATTCTTACATTCTTGTTTTACAAAAAATTTTTAAAAATTCTGCTAAATACATTGATATATTAAGATATATTAATCCTAGTTTGTTTCAATCTCAATCTAATAAAAAACTTAACTTGGGCCCATTACTAAAATAAAAGTGATTAAAGCTTAAACTGACATTATTTCTTCAAAATTTCTCTTTTGGGGGAGAGAGGGAATGCACAGAAGATAATATGGTGGCCTGATATCTGGTCAACCCAAGTTCTATTTTAGGACATAATCAAGACTACATCTTTAACACTACCAGGTTTGGTATCAATTTTCTTTTTTTTTTAAATTTTTTATTTCCTATGTAAGATGAAGGAAAATTAAGGTATTTAAATGCCAAAAAAATCATTAAGCACACTGGATTAACACATGAGCTTGTAAATTTGAGAAAATCAGACTCAATTCTACTATCACTGTTTCACCTTCCATCAAGTTACTTGGCTTTATCTGCCATAATCTGTAAAATATTATGGCAGAGGTCTTCCTCAATGGATTACAAAAGAAAAAAAAAAGATTGTCTTGTCATAAGATACATAATCAGGTAGAACAAAAACCCAACTTGACTATTTACAATTAGATATTTACCAAAAACAAACAGCAGGGTTACAGTGGAATCCTAAAATTATAGTTTCAGAGAGAGGCAACATATTAATGATATGAACACATTAAATTATAGTTGTTTAGCACATTTTTAGATCATAACTAAGACCCTTAAATGTACTGAGGGCTCTTGACTTTTGAGGTAGGCATGGAGGATAAGCATGAGAAAAAAGAACTTACATCAAAGATTGTTTGATATTAGGGCCTATCAGGAGGTTCATGATTTGCCTGGAGATTGAAAAGTAGATAAATGGCAGTATATTTCAAGAATTTTATCAGGTAAGAATGCAATTTAGTAAAGACAGGCCAACCTTGACATAGTTAACTCCATTACACAGTCTGTTGAAAAGCAATTATTCCCAAGATAAAGTTATGACCAGTAGATACAATGAATCTGCAGTTTATTGTCAAGGGTTAAAATGATAATAGATATCCAACAGAAGTATGATGTTTACAGAAAGCAAACAAATATCCTACAAAAATGTGATTCTTGACACATTAAATATTGATTAATATGTTGATTACTTATGGAAAATTACATGCAAATTCAGTAACTGGTATAGGAAAGGCATACATTATATATTTTCTTAAGGGTAACTATGCATTTTAAACATGGTAGCCATTTTTATTGAATCACCGTGAGATAAACCTTCCCAAACTATTTATGATTGGATTTTAGTCATATAGTGGTCCACCATCCATTCCTTTTACATTCCCAACTCCAATATCCCCACTTTCCCTTACACCCCATCAGCATGCCTCTATGACAATTTTCTTCTCATGCTCTCTCCTTCTGCGCATAATGGTTTGTAATACACATATCAAGAGGTCATCATGTTTGTTCATGCAGTTCAGTATTTTTTATATAAATTTATTTATTGAATCACCATGAGAACAGTTATAAAACTTTCGGATATAAGTCTCAGTCATACAATGATGGAACACCCGTCCCTTCACTAGTGCACATTTTCCACCATGGATTTTTCATTGGGAAGATATAGCTGGAGCAGTTTTGTTAACTGGGTGGCAACTTTGGGGTGTGGATATGACGAGCAGGGTGTCCAGAAGTACAGGCAGGTGGAAGAAGTTAGTCCAACATGGTTCTGAGCAAAGCGTGGAGATTTCAGTCACAAAACTCACATACCTGAATTTTCAGCAGATAAATATCTGAATGATGTTCATCCTGAGATGGTGGAATCTGGCCAGGGGCATGGCAGTAAGTTTGTATATTGCAAATAAATTACTTCCAGATGTTGTGTTTGGGTGGGCATTGGGCTAACCTGCCCCTTCCGATGGGCCCCAGATTATACAACCTTGTGTAGGTCCTAGATTTACTTCAGCTTTTGATCTCTTTCGAGATTTGTTTTTGGGTCTCTGGAGCAAAGCCAGTAGAAGAGCTTTCATGGTAGCACTGGAGTTGGTTCATGGACTGTCAGGGACTCTAGGAGTATAGGGAAATAGGTGAATGTTAACCCATCCCAACTCCTAGAAAGCCTGGAGATTTCAGTCACAAAATCTGCATACACATGTTTTCAGCAGGTTAATTTCTCACTGAGATCCCTCTCCAGAGGAATATGGTGGCTATTTAGGATTGTGGGAGCAAGTGGCTGTCAGGGGCTCTGTTTGGGCAGCCACTGAGTTCATCTGATCCCCTTCCACATGGCCCCCAACATGTCCCCAATTATTGAGCCACGGGTGGGTCTGAGAAAATGCACTGCATCTTTTAGATCTGATTTAAGATTTATTTGTGGGTCTATAGAGCAAGGTCCATAAATGAACTTGTATGACAAAGCCTGGGATGGTTTGTGGATGTGACTCCTGCATACCTAATATTGGTGGTTTAATTTCTTAAAAAACTGGATCAGAGTTGTTTGAGTAATGCTGGAGGCTAGTGGTCTCTTTATGAGTGTGATACCCAAGGACACCATAAGGCTGCTGATGCTCTTGACCGTTGGGTCCAGGTTGACCCACTGGTGGCACAGCACACTCTGAACCCTAGTGTTGGTGGCAGCAGTGTTCCCAGCAGGGACTGGCACTGGGGCCAGGGAAACTGCTGTGATGGATTGGGTTCTCTGGACAGGCCCCAGGAACTAGTCCAGCATACCCTGACCGGGAATACATACCCTGATTCTCAAATCTGGACTCCAGCCAATTGGCGCTCGGGGGATTTTCTTCCAAAATAGGCTATGGGTAGCACACTTTATGAGATGGACCTAGGGGACTCAAAGTAGATACCCTATGGAAGACCATCCACTCAAGCTTATTGCTCATGGTAGAAACCTGGTTCCACATTAGTTCAAGGTGTCAGTCTGGCCTCAATACTTCCCTTGTTTAAAGAAATGACACAGACAAACCCATGAAATTGTGTAGAGTCTTTATCCATTACACCCCACAGTTCAGATTTCTGAGAGACACCACCACTCCATCCGCCCCACATTTGTATCCATGCAACCGCCCTCTTGGGTGCCTCTGTAGGTTGTTGTATCTTGTGGCTCCTTTACCTCTTCATACACTTTATTAAAAACCTGATGTGTCTAAGATGAATCACATCAACGATTTTCCACAAGATATTCTGCTCCAGATTGCTGCTCTATATTTAGTGGAGATGATCATAATTACTGATTGTATGAAAGCTCAGAGGAAACTTAAAGGAGTACAAGAATTGCTTTCCCTTTTCAGGAGACAGCGTAAGGAAAAAGTATTTTTTGCTAAGTAAATATCAAAGAAAAACCTGAGTTTTTTTTAATTATTGAATTGCCATGAGATACAATTACAAAGCTTCCATGTCTGAGTTTCAATCAGATCAAACACCCATCCCTCCACCAGTGCACATTTTCCACCACCAATATCCTTAGTATCCCCTTCACTCATGTGAACCATCCCCTTGCCTCTATGGCAGACAATTTGCCCCATACTCTCTCTCTACTTTTGGGCATTATGGTTTGCAGTACAGATACTGAAAGGCTATCACGTGTTGGTCCTTTATCTACTTTCAGCACATATCTCCCATCCTGAACTATACCTCCAACTACATTGACCTAGTGATCCCTTCTCTATTCTAGCTATTTTCTTCCCCAGCTCATGAGGCAGTCTGCTAACCATGGAGCAATATTCCTGGTCCTTGTGTCTACTGTCCTTGGGTATCAGTCTCATATTATGTTATTTTATATTCCACAAATGAGTGCAGCCATTCTATGTCTGTCCCTCTATTTCTGACTCATTTCACTTAGCTTGATACTCTCCATGACCAGCCACTAACAAACAAATTCCATGACTTCATCTTTCCTAATAGTTGCATAGTATTCCGTTGTGTAGATGTACCACAATTTCTTTAACCAGTTGTCTGTTCTCAGGCAATCAGGTTGTTTCCAGAGTCTGGCTATTGTAAACAGCGCTGCAATGAACATACAGGTGCAGATGTCATTTCTACTGTGCTTTTACACACTTTCGGAATATATTCCCAGAAGCGGTATTGCTGGATCATATGGAAGCTCAATTTCTAGTTTTTTAAGGAATGCCCATATTGTTTTACAAAAAGTCTGGACCAGTCAGCATTCACACCCACAATGAAATTGAGTATCTATCTCCTCACATACACACCAGCACAGTTTGTTCTTGTTCTTTTTGATGTGTGCCAGTTTCTTCGGTTTGAGATGATCTTTCATTGAAAGGCAAACCTGATTGACATTCAAACTTACGTTCTAAACTATACATTTTGTATCAAGGCAAGTTTTATAAGACTCAGTTTAGAGTTTGAGGACACTGAACCATGAGACTGTGACTTTTATCAATAAAATTTCCTCAGTATCCCAACACACACACACACACACACAAGCACACACAGCCCCTAAATTCAAGTAATTCTCCTAAGCTGAATACTGATTACTTAACCTGGTTTGGATCTATTTTTGTTAACTATGTTTACTTCTATTTCCCTACAGAAAAACTCTTGAAAACATTGTTTGCATACTTTCCTTATTTAGAACAGCTTTTTGTGTTTCTGAAAGTGTTCAGTGTCTTTGTAATTGCATTTATGTCTTTCTTTTTTCCCTACCTTTCACCTTCTTTCCTTCCTGCCTTCATCTTCCTCTTAAGCACCATTCATTTAAAAAAAAGTCAAGCATTTAAAATTAGATGCTGGAGAGGTAATGCAGGGTTTAAAGTGCTTGCCTTATCTGCCACTACTCCCAGCTCCATCTGCAGCTATGCATAGTGTCTGCCCCCCCAAGAAACACCAGGAGTGACCTCTAAGCACAAATTAAGGACTAAATGCTGTAGTCTTGGTTCAAAAGTACAAATCTGAACAAATCAATATGACATTGAAAATATTTGGTCATACAACTGTGGTTCAAGTGTTAGACTTGATGCTGTTGCATGGAACGGAGCCTGGGTTCAATGCCTCACACTGAAAAATAAGTAAAACAAAATATCAATTGCCCCTGTTGGCCCAGAAAACCAGTCAAAGACTGGAAGTATTTGCCCGGTGAATTTGAGGCTCTGCTTTCACACAGGCAGAGTTATACTGGCTGAGATTCCCTGAACCACGACAAAACTTGTGATTTCCAGTGCAAAATCATGTGTATTAGCACCAACTAAGCATGCAATGCCTGAGGAGTACCACCACCAAATCAGTGAGCACCATCACTAAACATGGATGACAACTAAGGAAGAGTTGTTTCTTAATCCTCAGTTTAATCCTCAATTTCTTAATCCTCAGTGATAGAGTATGCCCGTTCAGGCAGGGGCCCTGAGGTCCATGTCCAGTACCAAAGATAAAATAAAGTAAATTTGGGGCTGGAGCAAAAGTAAAACGGGTAGGGCATTTGCCTTGCATGCTGCCGAACCGGGTTTGATTTCCAGCATCACATATGGTGCCCCCAAGAATCGCCAGGAGTAATTCCTGAGTGAAAAGGCCAGTAATAACCCCTGTGCATCACCGGGTATGACCCAAAAAGCAGTAAATAAATAAAGAAAGAAAAGAAAAAATAAAGTAAATTTGAAAAGAAAGAAAATAATGTAACAAAGATTGCTAATTGTGAATTTTATGACGTAGAGCCTCATAGAAACCCTTTATTTGTCACTGATAGTATTTATCTTCGTCTTCTCACTATGCAGCTGTTGCTGGTATTCTGAGTACATTTCAGCACACATATGTAGTTCTAGTACTATGTCAGTGTGCGAGCATACAGTTGGCTTTGTTGGCTAAAGTGCTCTGAAATTACATGTGTAGGGAACCTTGAGCAATGCATCCCTCTGAGCATGGCAAGACCACACAGAGCCACTTTGTTCTGGGAATTTGGCAATGAATGGTTGAAAAAGCTGGAAATTTCCTCCTGTAGGGGGATGACAATGATAATTTTTTTGACATCCAGAGCTCCTGGTGGAGATAGACAGCAGGTGGGTGAGCTTGTTCCAGGAACAAACTTTTCCTTAGTCCCAGTGTTATGTTGGGTTGAAAATCTTTAAGTATTGAATAAAGCTAGCCATGGGGGCTTTGAGGAGAAAGCTCAATGGGGTTAAGAGAAGCTTTACATGTAGCATGTCCAGATTTGATCTCTAACAGTCTCTGCTTCCCTGAACACCACATGAGGTTCTGAGTACCTCAGGAGTAACCTCAGAGCACAGTCTCTAGTAGCTCTTGAGAGCTACCTGGGTGACTCCTCTCCCCCAGAGAAGTTACCAATGAGAGATGTTGCTTCTCTCCTTTCATTGCTCACTTCCCTCTGAGAACTGTAAGCTTTTCTCAGTGTCTTACAGCTGTTTTGTCTGAGTCACATATTCAACGAGTCCCTGGAGTACAGATGTTCCATGTAAAGAAGGGCTGTCCTTGACAGAAGACTGAACCCTTATGAAATATATGCAAATTATCTCATATATGTTTATTACTTATGTTTTGGGGAAGGGACTCCCTTGCAGTGATCAGAGTGGCCTGGGTCCACACCCTCTGATGCTCAGCCAACATAATCTACAGTTCAATGAGAGCCCAATGTTGCAACAATGCTGCTCATATTCGAAAGTACCGAGGACCATGGAGGTAACCTTGCTGATACTAATGAGAGTTCAGTGGCTACCACAGACCTTGCCTGGGAGTGCCATTCCTATTATCAGGGATTGAACAGTGCATTAAGTCCTAGTACAAAGTCCTTTTTTGTTCTTTTCTTCTTTTAATTTTGACAATTTTTAAAATACATATTTGATTGGGTTAACTAAAATTATAATGTGCACTATATGTTGTATTCACTATTTCAAGATGTGCACAGTTGGCAATTGTTACTTTTAAACCATTGTAGAGTCTCAGAAGAGATTATTAGTGAAAGGAGATATTGGTTTAGTGATTAACATAAATTGCCCTCCCATGTGGAATGTTAATTCTCCGCACTAGTTGTGCTCTTTTGAATATGTGGATATTGGTTGCCACTAGCAAGCTACCTGGATGTGTTTTGCCCAACGTATACCCAAGAGTTAAAGATTTTAGATTAGTTTAGCCATGGCTTAAAAGTAACTTAAAATTGTATTCATTTCCACCCAGTGATTCAAGTTTGTCTCATCTTTCAGTGCCGGTTACTTAAATGAAATAGTAAATGTCAAGAACAGCTTGGCTTAAATATCTTTTATAAAATCTGACAATTGTTTGGATAAACCAAGTTCTTTCCCTGGAAAAAGTCAAACTCCCTTTAGATTGTTTAAATAACTAAAGTACAGAGATGAATGCAGAAAGACCCCTGAGCAAACTAGCTGTGTCTTTCAAATGCACAGAGGAGAAATAGCAGGCTTGACTTATTTGCAAAATCATTGAATCCCCAGCAGACAGTTTGGTTTCCAACTGTTTTTCCCTGTGATGCATAGGAAATAATTCTAATTTTTGTTCCAAATTACTCAATACATAATGATCCCTCTATTTGTTTACAAATATTTAAAAAAGATTAAATTAAATAACAAAAGGGAAAAAAGGAACGGACAGGTCTAATAAAGTATGTTTTTTCATCCTTGAAGCACCTCAATTCTGAAAGTCAGGGATATTCATATGGGTGAAACACTAAAGTAGAATACTCCTCAATAATCCAGTTGGTTTCAACATATGTGTCTGTGTGTTGGGTGATTCTGTCAATATAAAACAGCATTTTACAGTGAAACTAAGAGTAGGAATAAAGTACTTTCATATTTAAAAGCCAATAACAGTATTTCTCTTGTTCTCCTGGTTCCTTTGTGAAGTGTTGAACTCTAAGAATCTATCATATTGTCTCTCACTGTACAAGCTCTATTTCCTCTTCTTTTGTCCTGGAGATATTTAGTGAGTACTGAAGATTCAATTCAAAATATAGTTTAGATTTAGTGTTATATCAATTCAAATTTTTTGTGAGATATTTTCCCTTCAAATCTTACCACAATAGGTTTCACTGCCTATGAAATTTAATAATTCATATACCTCTTTAGGATTATTTAAACTTGTAATTGAGAGCAGGAAAGGACAATAGTAAAATATTTCATTTAACTCATAATATTTACATGAGAAAACTGAGGTTCAAAGAGTTTGAGGTAGGATAAGTTTGAGATAACTGTGTACAATTTTTATCAGTATAAGTGCCTCACTCTGACAGACAATCCTTAATTCTATGAATCAACCATTGAACGAGCAAATGAGAAACAGAATGAAAAACCAAATGCCCTGATAAAGTCACTCTTTAAAAAAATGCCCAGTGCTCCATATAGCCTTATACAGCTAATTTCAATTTTAATTGTAATTTTGTAAAATTGATTAAATATTAAAATCCTTAAGATAAAACTCTCATAGTCATAAATAAACATTATAGTGAATACTATAAGTATTTCCTCTAAATATTTTAACATTAAACAGCTAATGTTTATATGTTACAAATATAGGTATCTATCATTAACTTTTATAATTATGTTAGACCTAAGTAAAGAGGAAAAAGTTCAGTAGGAAACAGACAACAGAGGGAAAGAACAAGGAGAAACTCAAGTTCAGGGTCATACCTATGCTTAATTATCTCCATTCAAGATAAACACCTCCTTATATTACATGGAAATACAACCACAATTGGCAATAGTATCTCTGTTGTCATTTTGGTGAATGTTACCTTTAATTACTCTTGAAGGGAATCACAGGTTATACCTGTAGAAGATGCAATCCTGGGCCCTGCACTTTGCCAATTTGCTAATTAATGGGATGTTCTTTCTAGCCTCCCAATCTCACACTGTTAGGGTTCCGAATATTCACAGCATAATGTATTGATACACAGCTAGAAAAGAACCTTATCTTGAGGATTAGTCTTCCCTATGTGACCTAAGTGTAAGTGGGTCATTTGGATGCCTGAAAACTGGAGAAGTTAGTGGTATTTGGTATCAGTTCAAGTGCAGAGGCTCAAGAATAGAAGGGTGTATAGTGCTACCCCAGACTGGGTTTGAAGGTCTGGAACCAGGAGTTCTCATTTCTTAGATCAAGAGGATTTAGGACTATTTGCCTGGCCCAGAGTCTATATTCCCATCCTTTACTACTTTTTTTTTTGAAAAAAAAAAGTAGTAAAGGATGGGGAAAAAAGAGAACTCCCAGAATGACCACCAACTGGGAACTCTTTGGTACTATTGCAGCAACATGGGAAGATGCCATTGTTGCCATTGTTGACAACATTGACGAGGAATACGATCGACTGGTTCAGCACCTCCATGAATGTGCAAGGAACGCCAAAGAGAGATAGCCACAAAAAGTCGCCTATCTTCAAAAACTCTTGAGCTAATTCGCCAGCGTGGTTTGGCGCATGCCTCAGGCAACCGCAAGCTAACGTCCGAGCTTGCAAAGCAGTGCAGAGATGCAATCAAGGAAGACCTCAAAGAGAGAAGAGCAGAAGTACTGGTAGATGCGGCAGAAGCCGGGAAAAGTATTCGTAACGCCCGCCTGTCCTTCGCCAACTCTAAGACCAAGATGACTGCCCTCTGACGTCCTGATGGATCCATCACATCCTCCAGAACGGCAATGGAGAAGATTATCCATGACTTCTACTCAAATCTCTTCAATAGCCATGTCCACTTGCCGACATACCAAATTCCACAGGATGGGTATGTCGTTCCCAACGTTCTCCCTTCCGAAATCCGACACGCCATTTCATCGGTAAAGAAACAAACAGCACCCAGCCCAGACTAGGTCAGACCTGAACACCTGAAGAACCTGCCATCAGTACTCATCAATACACTGGCTCGGCTCTTCACTCGCTACCTGTCTGAATGCAAGGTTCCGTCCCAATGGAAAACCAGCAGGATCGTACTACTGTTCAAGAAGGGAGACATTCATGACATTGGCAACTATCGCCCGATCTGCCTATTGTCTGTCATCTACAAGTTGTTCACTCGAGTCATCCTGAATAGGATTGGCAGAACACTAGATGAAGGACAACCATGCGAGCAAGCAGGGTTCCGCAAAGGATTCAGCACTATCGACCATATCCACACGATAACCAAGCTCATTGAGATTTCTCGGGAGTTCAAGATGCCGCTCTGCTTAACGTTCATTGATTTAAAGAAGGCCTTTGATTCTGTTGAGACGGAAGCGGTCATTGAAGCCCTAGCCAATCAGAGCATTCAAGCCCAATACATCAGGATCCTCCGTGAGCTGTATTGCAGATTCACTACCAGGATCTCACCATTCTACAAAGAAGTGATCGTTGATGTCAAGAGAGGGGTGCGGCAGGGTGATACCATTTCACCGAAACTCTTCAGTGCCACCCTCGAGAACATCATGCGATGACTGGAATGGGAAGGAATGGGAGTGAAGATAGATGGTCGGCAACTACACCACCTCCGCTTTGCTGATGACATTGTTTTAATAACACCAAACATCAGCCAAGCGGCACAAATGCTGGCCGACTTTGACCATGAGTGTGGAAAGGTAGGACTACAGCTGAATCTTACGAAGACAATGTTTATGAGAAACAGCCTTGTTCCTGATGCCCCATTCGCTCTCAATGGAACGACCATCCCCGAATGCAACAGCTATGTGTACCTGGGTCGAGAGGTCAACATGACAAATGACCTGGCACCCGAGCTGCGCAGGAGGAAGAGAGCGGCTTGGAATGCCTTCAAGAACATCGAAGAAATAGCTAAGAGGACGAAGAACCTCCGGCTCCGGCACATCTCTTTGATTCCACTGTTCTTCCTGCATTAACATATGCCTCAGAGACCTGGGCCCTACGCAAACAAGATGAGAACGCTATTCAGGTCTCCCAAAGAAGAATAGAAAGAGCTATGCTTGGAATATCACATTTCACTCAAATGAGAGAAAGAATCCGGAGTTCTGACATCCGTCGACAATCAAGGATCAGGGAAGTGTCTCATTTGCAAAGGTGTGGAAAATCAGATGGGCTGGTCACGTAATGAGATTTAAAGATGACCATTGGACTAGAGCTGTTACTGATTGGATTCCAGGGGATGCAAAAGACCGCGTGGCCGCCCACCTACCAGATGGTCAGACTTCTTCGTCAAGATCATGAACGATCGGTTTGAGGCCCTTCATGTTCCCGGAGCGAACAGATGCCATTGGGCTACACTAGCACGCGAGAGGGACAAATGGAGACGTTACTGGCGCCCGCTCGAGCAAATCGACGACTAACGGGAAGTTAAGTGATTAAGTGATTACTACTTTATTCCACCTTGAGACATCAGTTGATTTTACAAAGCTACTGCGTTGCCCAAAATATATTTTTCACGCAATCTGCTGAGTCTAACTGATACATCTGCCACAAATATGCTCACAGGGACAGCAAGAAACAGAATGACCGCTATCTGGGTCACATAGAGATGACATTAATCATCAGAGAGGAGATGCATGAGAGTCAGAGTTGAAGCAAACCTGAGAGCTGTCTTACACCTACCAGGCCAGTACAGGAAAGACCAGCTACAATGGACTAGGTTACATATCCACTGGTACCAGCTATGGTCCATTGTACCAGCTACAATGGACCATAGTGTGATAAGGTCTTATGGCCTGTTAGTAAAGAACCGTGAGGCAAGCACAAGTAGGGAATTCTTGGAAACAAAGTCATCCCAACGGACTTCAGGGAAGGGCATTATGGGAAATGGAGTCCCAATTAACCTAAGATAATATGTGCAATCTATAATGTATGTTATATATCCTATATAGCATATGTATTATATGTATACATCTCCTATACCTACTTACTTTAGACATACATATGTGTAAATATATATATATATATATATATATATATATAAAACAATAACTATATGACTGACTGCGAGCAGAAGATTCTTTTGTGATCATTTAAATTTTACATATATATAAATTTTTTCATGACAGACTTTATTATACAGGGAAGTGGATGGATGAGAAAGAAAATCTGTGCTAGAATCAGATACATTTCATCAAAGGTAGGAAACAAATTAGGAAAAAATTTGTCTTACTGATGTTTGACATCCGGAGGCTCCTTACATTCAGAGAAATTATCTCTTAGTCATTTTAGTGAGAAGTGAGATCGTTCTGCAGTGTCTGGATGGGTCTGGATATTCATCAGCTCTCACAGGAAGTGTAGATATCATATAAAATTTTTTATTTCAGAAAATATGAAGGATGAATATTCAGCAGAAATTTCTGTCTGAATCAATTAAAATGCTGAACAAGTTCTAGAGAGATAGTTCTAGAGTGACAGAGTTCCTGCCTTGCATGAGGTCTGCCAGGGTTCAATCCCTGGCACTATGTGTGGCCCCAAGTGTACTACCAATATCCATAATGAAGTACAATCAGGCATGATTCAAAACCTCAAAAACAAATACCAAAACAAAATCTAAAATGATTATCTTTCATGAATCAATGGTCTGGGAAGAAACTGAGGAACATTAAGATTTCAGGTAAAAATCAAAAACAGGGAATTATGAATATGAGAAAAGCCATGAAATAAGCTTTAATCTAGAGATATCTGCTGAATTAGATAAACAAACTCAGGGGTTTAGTAATTTGAAGTCCCGTGACAGAAGTTCACATCAAGGTAGATGATTCTCATAATAGGCACAGAGACACAAAATCAAAATAGGAAATGTTTTCATTTCCCTTAACTGCCTAATCACAAAAACAATCCATTCCCTTTATAGAGTATGTATGGATATAATACTTTTAAGCTGTTAAAAATAGTAAAATTATATCCTCTGAAAAAGTACTCAAATTCCCCTGGTCAAGAATTCTGTTTAAAGTCAATAATCTTGGTAATGTCTTCATTGATTATCAATAAGGCATGCAATGTTTCCATTGGTGAAGTCCAGAAAAAGTGATCCAAAAATTATTATCTGCATTAACAAAAACGAAATATCACATTTGTTTTTTTTTTTTGGTTTTTGGGTCACACCTGGCAATGCACAGGGGTTACTCCTGGCTCTACACTCAGGAATTACTCCTGGCGGTGCTCAGGAGACAATATGGGATGCTCGGAATCGGACCCGGGTTGGCCACATGCAAGGCAAATGCCCTACCCGCTATGCTATTGCTCCAGTCCCAACATTTGTATTTTTAAGATGTGTAAATCATGTTATGAAGAGATTTTGAATATCAAGAGAAAGACAGGATGTAAGATATTTATTTGCATGCTACTTACCTGCTACTTACCTGGGATTTGGTCCCTGGAACCATATATGGTCCCTTCAGGTCGCTGGTGCTTGGTCCCTATGCAGAGTCAAGAATAAGTCCTGAGCAGAAGAGGGTAAGGCCCACCTACACCCCTACAAAAAGAGAAATCCAATTGCCTTGCTCAATATCATTCTTCAAGATGGAAGATAAATTTGGAAATAAGAGAGCTCCAGAAATTCAAAAATACTCAGATGAAATTGCATGAAAATAGGATGTGCTTGAATTCAGTGAATCCAAAGAGAATGAATAAGTTATCCAAAAGTTAGAGTCAGATAGGTGACAATTTGAGAAAGGTTAATAAAGTAAGAATAAAATATAAAGATTAAAATATTGCAAATGGAATAATGAAGACAATTAGAGCTATTATTATTTAAAGCTAAATTAACTCAAATTTGGTTGTTACAAAGAAAGATTCCAATGGAACAATCATGTCAGTATTTCTGGGGAACCAAATTAAGATTTTGTTGATGTCCTTTATTCTTTTTTATTTTGCTATTCTGCTATTGTCTCATCTCTCGTCAGTGTTCTGCCCTCCTTTTTAATCCAGTCATCTGTTCCCCACCCTCCATCATGACTAGACCTTCTACTTCCATTTTTAAAATGGAACGATCCATTCAAGACTCAGCCTGTTCTAAACTTTCTAAACTTCCCTGTCACCCAGAGTAATGTTCAGTCCTTATTTCTGAATTTTAGAGCCCTGATCACGTTAGTAAATATACAAGTAAAACTTAGCATGTTGCAATATGATTGAGCTACTCCTTTACCTGACTTTTCTTTGTCTTCCTTTTCTCATCTCAGTCTGATTAATTTAACACTTTGTGGTCTTCCCAGACAATTTCTGCTCGAGGACCTTTGCATCGCTGTTCTTTCTGACTGGATTCCTGCCATCTCTTTCTGTCTTTCTACATTCTCTCTCTCTCTCTCTCTTCCCATTCTCTTCCTATACCTACTTATTTATCTAACTATGCCAAAATCCATATTCCTGAAGGTGTCTACTTTGTTACAGACTTATCAATAACTAATATATACATTGCATATTTTCAAAAAGATCATATTTAATTGCCTCTCTTCATGAATGGTAATTCTTTGCTTTATTCAATATTGCATTTATAATGTCCAGAATTTCTGGGCAAACAGCACTCACTCATTTAAGTATTTGATGAATAAATAAGTAAATGAATGAATAACTGAGACGAATATACCTCAAAACTTCAAACTCAAAGCAATCAACTAATTGGATTTTTATACTCTTATACTTCTATAACTTATAATTGGATTTCTTATATATCCAATTATAAGTTATAATTGGATAACTTATACTCAGACATTTTCTTCAGTTGTATTATAAAATGTCTCAGCAAAGTAAATGTGGGGATGGAGTAATCTACCCTTTCAATTTTTTATTACAATGACTTTGAAATAAAGCAATGATGAAAATATGGAATTTTACTTTTCTCATTATCTTGACATCTATCATCTGCTTTAAACAATGTTTACATGATGGTATTTATGTAATATGTCCTATAATCTACTGTTATATAAATAAAAGACAATAGAATTGTTTTCTCTCTCAAAGAAAGCCTTTATGTAATTCCTAGTCTATCACTTAATAATCCAACAGCACGTGGATATTACAGTTGAAGCTCTCAATTGATTTTGATCTGTGTGGTAGTTAAATCCCTGGTTACTTCTAAATTACTTTCTTCCATGAAACCCACCCTTGGAGAAGGGGGATCAATAGGGATGGCTGCCCTTCATCCCCAGACTTGAACTTCTGCCTTTTTCCCCAGAGAACACACATGTCTGGAACTCATTTCCTCTTCATTATAACAAAGCTAAGTTTCTTGGCCTTCGGGGAACTACTCAATATTAATTTGTTTAGTTAAGCTTTTACCTAACTGATGATGTGGAAAAGAGTAATTGAATTGGTAGCAAATTCTAATACATATTCATATTGCTATACTTTTGAACATATTCACAAATATCCATCACAGAGTTCTATTCTATTAAATTGAACAATAATGAGTCCTCACTATTTCCTTAAAATCTGCTGTGGATTTATAACGCTTTTCTAATATTTTATTTCTTGAAATATCCAAGGCCAATTTTACAAGGTTCATCAAGGTTACAAAGTATTCAGCTATTATATGAATTTGAGTATAGTTGTGGGTTGTTGACTGCTTACCAAAGTGAAAACCTAACAAGATGGTTTTATAAAATTTTGTCAATGCTTTCTTCCAAGTATCATGCTAATCACTAAACTCAAAATTACAGCAGGAAACAAGTGATACTTAGTTTAGTATAAAGGAAATAAACCTAGAGGCAAATCATATTTTATTCAAAAATAATAAAATAGAAGGAGATGAATTTATTAACCCATTAAGTGAATGGAATGGGAAGAAATGAATTAAGGTAAGTTTCTAGATCACAGAGGCAAGGATGTTGAGGAGGTTACATGATGTTGCAATTTTGAAATTACCATAGGAAAAATTCTATTTCATTTGACTCCCACATTAAAAAGAATTCTTCCACTTATTTAAAACTAAATTCTTCAAAGCTAATCTCCAGATGCTTTAAACTTTAGCACAAACAGTAAGGAAGAATCTCTCAAAAGATTCGATGCGGAGGTGTTTGTTGCCATTTTTTGGTTTGCTTTTAATATTTTAATATAGTTTCAGCAATATGCTTACGATAGTGCTTATATTGATAGCACTGATTGGGCAAAGTTATTACATACAACTATCAGAGAAGTTCCCAGGAACTTCCCCGTGTTCTTA
The DNA here is from genome assembly GCF_029834395.1 of Sorex fumeus. Taxonomy (NCBI): domain Eukaryota; kingdom Metazoa; phylum Chordata; class Mammalia; order Eulipotyphla; family Soricidae; genus Sorex; species Sorex fumeus. The sequence goes on from NW_026606065.1 coordinate 26,025,226, forward strand.
TGTCACCTTTGGATAATGGCATTCTTCCAGAACAGCATGATACTTGTTTGCATCTCTAATACCAAGAATGAAAGAGTTACACTGTTCAGATGGTTAAGTAAGATTCAAGGAAAGAGCACATTCTCCTAAATATGACTCTACATACTTATCCAGTGTTAGAATTTCATTTAATTGATGATACCCTGACTTTCCCAGCTATGTTTTGTCACCAGCATAAAACATAAAATATGCTTTAGTTAGCTATGAATATCCAGAAAATATCTTATAATAAAGTCGTACGCAATCCAAAGGAAGCAAAAGAAAATGATTACCTGCGCCAATGCCAAGAAAACAAAACAAACATAAAAAAAAATGGAAAAGCCAGGTTTGTTGTCCATGTGACTGCCACAGCATCTTGTTTTTCTTTGGCCAACTCTTGACAATATGCACGCCAGGTTTGGGAAATCCCACAACGGGTTGCAGGTACCCAACAAATAATGCCAGGGAGCTGGGTAAACAAATTGGCTTACACTTGACTGATTCTCCTGACCTGAGCCAGAGTAGCTCCGGGTCCCTAAACCCTTGAGCAGAATAACTCTGGAGCACAAAGGCCTCTCTGAAGTTCTCCCCAGAAGCTGGAGTGAGCCACTCAGATGCCATCTGTCAGGCAGCGCTTTGTTGTGAAGATACGATGTTTGGTCTCCCCTGAAAGCAGGATGAAGCCCTCTGATGTCCTTCTCTTCATTGTCTATGGATCTGTGGCCCATCACCCACCAGCCTTGCCCTGGCTGGCCCTTGGTCCCTTCTGGTACTGCTGCTCCCCACAGAGTTATTGATGCGGCCTCAGCTCCAGAGGGCCCAGTTCTCAGTGCACGCCAGGACGCACACACCAGGGCACATGGTGGCTTTTGTTGTGTGCTGGCGATGCAGAGTGCGTGTGTGTGTGTGTGTGCTTGGTATGTGTGTTGGGGGGTGAACACTAATCAGTTGACTCTTCCAAGAACAGCTGCCTAGACTGTCAGATTTCTTTCTTACATTTTCTCCTTGTTTCTGGGAGTGCAGGAAACTCTATTCTGGAACCTTGGAAGAAAATCTATTCCCAAGGATCAGTAACTTCAAATCCCCTCCTCCACTCCCCCACTCCCCAACCCCCCTTATTTTTTCTTTGCGTAATACCAGATCTATGACTGACTGAGACAGTTCACAAAATAACAAACCTGCACTGATTAAACTACAGCAAAGTCAAACATTAATTATAATATGTGTTGTCATATATAATGAGAAACATTGCTCTAAGGATTGTCTACATTTAATTGAAGTTTATCCAATTGGTCCAAAATCTCTCATCATCATGTTTTGTTTTTCTTTTAAAAAGTTGAATATGTAAGGCTGGAGCAATAGCACAGCAGGTAGGGTATTTGCCTTGCACGTGGACGACCCAGGTTCGATTCCCAGCATCCCATATGGTTCCCTGAGAACCACCAGTGATAATTCCTGAGTGCAGAGCCAAGATTAACCCCTGGGCATCGCCGGGTGTGACCCAAAAAGCAAAAAAAAAAAAATGAATATACTAGTGGTAACTGATGACACCCTTTAGAAAAACAAAACTACTGAAGATATAAAACTGTAGATTGTAGTAAACTGTTCAACATTAAGATTCCCAGTAACTAAAAAAATGCATAAAAGTTTTACTGTAAGTCAACTCTTAAATAATTTTATATGTTTATTGTATCGAAATGCAAATTAAAACACAAACATAATATTATGCATATTAGACTCACTCAAAATATAGTGGGATTGGCACAGCACTTTGGAAAAATTCTGATGAGATTTGCTAATTTTTAATATTAATATGTATTTTCTCTTTAGTGTATATTAAAAATAAAATCATTGGATTAGCACTATTAATTCTTATGTTGTTCTTCTCTCTGAAATTTGAAACAGTATAATTCCAAAAAAGCATAATGAAAATTATTTAAAAAATGGGGCTAGTCAATTCCACTTATTTCGATGTTTCTTTTAGATATGACATCCTCGGTTAATAGCCCATCTAGTGATGTGGCAATGCTGCCTCTCTCTTTGCTCCCCAAATTGTATTATTAAAATTCACACAGAATTTACAAGTACTGCAGGAAGCAAAGTAATGTGTATTTCATAATAAAATCATGTTTTAAGACTGCAATGAATTTATGACCTACATAGTGCTTTGTTACTAGTACCAGATATTTAAAAACTTTTAAAGCTTACATTTTATTTTTTATGTGCAGGTGACTCCAATGGTCCTGTTTATACAAAGAGGAGAACTGAACTAACTGTCCCCTTCACACAAAAATATGAAATTGGATAGTGTGTTAGGGTAATATGCGTTAGGCCTCACATCACACTCTGATGTGAGACTCTCAGTTCTTGAATGATTATCTCCAGGCCTTTCTTCCAATATGATGCTGTTTGGGTAGCCATTACATTTATAGTAGAGATGTTGGAAGAGCATAGAGCTGCTGTGTCCGGGAAGCCTCTCAAACGTGCAAAAAGGAACCTGATGTTTCTCCATTCAAGTTGCTTGGCTGCAGACAGGTTCTTCCTGCATGGTTAAACCATTATAAGCGACTGTTATAGAGTAGATCCTCTAGAACTCACAACATTGCATTGTAGATACACTGTAAAAAAATATTTTTAGAAGGGACATATCAAGGAGAAGCAGAATTCTGCTGGCATCTTATTATTGTTGGAGCAGAAAGACAGTACACTTGGTATGTTGCTTGTTTGCACACAGTGGATGCATGGTCTGGGATTGATGTCTCACTCTCCATATGGTCCTCTGAGCACTGCCAGGATTGACCTCTGAGCACAGATTCAGGAGAAAGTCCTGAGAAACCTTGAGTGTGGCACAGCTCCCCCCCTCCCCCACCTCCGGAAAGGAGAGCAATACAGATATAATTTAAAATAAGAAAAGGCCCTTCTAAAATTATTGTCATAGAAAAATAATTATCTCTTTTGTATTTCTTGTTCTAGGTCTACATCTAACAAATACCAGGGCGTAATCTTGGCTCTGTGTTCAGGTGTCATTCCTGGCTAGTGTTGGGGGACAATATAAGGTTCAGGAAGCTGAACCTCAGTCTGACAAAAGTAAGGTAAACACCGTGGATCCTGTGCTATCTATCCCATCACATGATAATTTTCCTTTGTCTTCAAATGAAAATAATAAAGGGGGCTAGGTGTGTACAGTGGGTACGGCAGTTGCGTTGCATACAGCCAACTTGGGTTCAATTCTCGGCACCTCACATAGTTCTCTGAGTTTTTTCAGTAATAATTCTGAGCTCAGTGTCAGGAGTAATCCCTAAAGACCACCATCTGTGGCTACCCACATATTCTTTAAACTACAGATGAGCATATCTAAAATAAAGTTTCTAGTGGGTAAGGCGTTTGCCTTGCACACAGATAACCTGGCTGACCTGGGTTCAATTTTTCCGCCCCTCTCTGAGAGCCCAGCAAGCTACCGAGAGTATCTCGCCCACGTAGCAAAGCCCGGCAAGCAACCCATGGCGTATTTGATATGCCAAATACGGTAACAACAAGTCTCACAATGGAGATGTTACTGGGCCCGCTCGAGCAAATCGATGAACAATGCTACAGTGCTACAGTGCTACAGTGCAGTGTATTTGTTAAATAAGACTGACGTTTATTAATTTATCAAATATTTTACAGAGTTTTAAACTAAGTTAAATATTTGCAGACAAAGATTATGGATGGGTGCAGAATATCAAATTTATCTTCAGTAAAGTTATTTTTAATTGAATGTTATAAAGTTAAATTGGAATATTTCTCATTACAATGTTATCTTGAGAGATACATAACATACATCATTATATGTATATGCAAACTTATGATATTAACTATTTCTCTATAAGAAAATATTTATATTTTATAAAAAAAAAAACATGGTGACTGGAGCAATAGCACAGCGGTACGGTGTTTGCCTTGCACGCAGCCAACATGGCCGACCTGAGTTCGATTCCTCTGCCCCTCTCGGAGAGCCCGGCAAGCTACAGAGAGTATCTCGCCCGCACGGCAGAGCCTGGCAAGCTCCCCGTGACGTATTCGATATGCCAAGCACAGTAACAACAAAGTCTCCAACAGAGACGTTACTGGGCCTGCTCGAGCAAATCGATGAACAATGGGAGGGCCTTTACCTTTACCTTTATAAAAAACATAAAATTAAGCTCTTCTTTACATGTTATATTTAGTGTAACCCATACGATTTGATTAATCTTTATAATTTTATGTCAGCAATTTTCCCAAATAGTATATTTTTAAGAGTTTTAACCACCCTGGGGTTTAATCTTGCTTATTATCTTATTTGGGTAGGGCGTTCGCCTTACATGCAGCCAACATGGCCGACCCGAGTTCGATTCCTCCGCCCCTCTCGGAGAGCCCGGCAAGCTACCGAGAGTATTCGATATGCCAAACACAGTAACAACAAAGTCTCCAATGGAGACGTTACTGGGCCCGCTCGAGAAAATCGACGATCAACGGGAGGGCCTTTACCTTTACCTTTACCTTATTATCTTATTCAATGAAACTCATGTTTGAGCATTTCATTGTCAATTTCTTAATTTCCTAAATTCCAAATCGTTTTGTCAGAAAATTGAAACCAGAAAAAAGGGGTAGAATAATACTAGCATTACTTGAAGTCCTTCAAATTAAGTCCCGGGCAACAGCAATAAATATTTCCACACTTCTGCCTTGGATGGCCTTCATTGTTTGGACTTCGGAGCTGGGGCGCAGGGGCTGGCAGATGGTCTTAAGAGTCCTGGACATTCCAAAGGAGCCTCTTAACCAGCTGGAACTCTAGTTCTATGCAAAGACCCAAGAGTGCAATGTGGGGCTTCCCAGGATGTAGGCCTCGGGCAGAGCATACCCAGGGTCCCCTGGCAGTGCGCAAGATGCTCAGAGTTGAAGCTGACAATGTTATGTGGGCTGTGTGGTTTTGGGGGACAAACTCAGGTAGGTCACATGTACCTCAGTCCCTGAATTCCCTCGTAGCACTATGATTTATCTCAACTGCCCCCTTGCTGGCTCATTTTTTTAGTCAAACATTAGTCTTGCTTTGTTCAGATAGGAAAGTAAAAAAAAACCCACAAAAACACAATAATAGGATTTTCCATCATTTTGCTGTGTTTTCCACAGAAGGATTACACCACACGATGTATAGGGTCTACTCCTGGCTCTGCACCCAGGGGTCACTCCAATAGGCTCTTGGGAGAACATAGGGGATGCTGCAGATTAAATCCTGGTCAGCCACATGCAAGACATACTCCCTAATCACTGTATTATTGATCCAGGCTTCCGTTGCTGCATTTTGAAGGATCATTACCAATATTCCCTTTCAATTGCTAAGTAGTTTTTTATCATCAATAGTTTATGACTATGCTTAAATATCAGAAATAAGAACAAAACGATGCTTATAATATAATTATATTGACTTATCAGTAAAATTTTATCAACTTTTTGTATTAAAAGCAAGATGCTATTAATATTTCTATTGATTTTTTGCTATATTATACACTCTTAAAATATTAAATTATATCAAACAGAATTTTTATGAATAATTTTCATTTCTAAAGATCTTTTAAAAAAACACTAGCTTTGTAATAATGAATAAATGACAATAAATAGAATGTACTAAATCAAAATATGTTGTATTTAAATAGTCTCTCAACTTAGTATAAACTTAGTTATACTTAGTATAATCCTAGTATAAGAGAGAACAAGGAAAATTTTTATACATGCATATCTCATTGGCATTCTATCAATCACATTATATTCATGGAATTTTACTTGTCCAAAGATGTGAGTAAGTAGTTTTGTTATAGTCCTGGTTTATATTCCAGAAAACATAAAACTGTCTTGTTCAACAGAATTAAACAGCCTGAGCTTTAGAATAACAAGCAAAATAACTTTGAGATCAATTCCTAAAAAAAGGAGAACAGCAAGGTAGATAGTGATATCTATCCTGCTGTTTTTTCACATGCACAAAATTCATCTGCAAATGAAATGACACTGGATGTAATCTCAGGAAGCCATCAGACTCATAGAACCTTGCCCTGCCCGTGCCCATCTTATTACATTTCCGCATAAATGAAGATCTTTGCTATGCAGTATCAAAAATAGAGATCCAACTATACCACAATTTACGAAAAGAGAGAGATTTTAAATGGGATCATTTTGAAGATAGGACTAATCCAGAACATTTCCATTTGAAAGAGGAATGACTAATAATTGATTGGCCTGAATCCAAAGTCACAGTGGGGTTCAAAAAGCTGGTAAGTGGCCTCATAAAAATAGAAGCTGTATCAACCAATTGAATTTAATTATATATGAAGGTGATGATGGAGCTAAACTGCCTATAATTGGAGTCCAATTACTCAGCTGGCCTTCCATAAAATTAATTCATCTGAAAGTTTGCCATTGTCCCATGCTCCAGGCCTGCTGCTGGCTTAATTAGTTAACATCAAGGAATCTTGAAACAGTAAATTATTTTGTCTTTATTGCCAATTATCAGTTAACAAAAATTGTATATAAAATATTAACATCTGCTTCCAGCACAAACAGAAAAGGGTAGAATGAAGACACTTTTTTCTCTGGTTTCAACCAAAAAGACACTGAAGCAGAAGAGAATCATTAATGATTATCAGAGAATCAAATGACTATGTGTGATGAGTTTGAACTTATAAGTGACTGGATGGGCTCCATTGGAATATACCGTTTTATAGGCAATGGTTTTCTAAATATAACACTTTAAATCACCCATGGTGCACATGTGTAAATAAGTATTAAGACTAAGCTCATTCGAAAAATACATATATATTTTTAAATGTATAATGGGTTTTATTTGTAAGTTTAAGCTCTAGAGAGAATACAGGCTTCTACAGTCTGGAAAGAGGGAGCCTCGTTGCAAAAATCTCTCATCCTCAAACAATATTCTTCTTCTCTGTTTTAAATTATTTTGATCAATATTTGATAATGCTTTAATATAGAATTTGAATGACATAGACTTACTATTGATATTCCATAACCTGTTAGATTTTGCAGAGTCTCTAAAGTGCATAAGAATTTAGTCAGTGAACTATAGACAGTTTGCCACTCAATGCCTCTTTTGGAAACCACAGCACCCAAAAGGAGAGAGAGAACAAAAGGGAATGCCCTGCCACAGAGACAGGGTGGGATGGGGACGTGGGGGTGGGAGGAATACTGGGATCAGTGGGGGTGGAGAATGGGCACTGGTGGAGGGATGGGTACTCGATCATTATATAACTGAAACCCAAGCACAAAAATTTGTAAGCCTACAACTGTACCTCATGGTGTTTCATTAATAAAAAAATTTAAAAAGATATATAGAGCCAAGTATTACTTTATTTGCCAAATTTTATGATTAAAGATATTTAACCATTAAAAAAAGAATTTAGTCAGTGAGCAGTTGAAATATTTTGAAAAATTGAACTGATGCTTTAAATACTAATGCCTAATTATTATCCATTTTATACAAAAACCATAATATGCATCTGAAGTTATATTCAAGAATCTGACATCATTTCAAAATTGTTACCTATTGATATTATGTATACATAGCTCATTTATTTTTAACTGATTCCATCACACTGTACTTTAGAATTGACTGCAATTTGAAGATTTTATTATTCAACTCCATGTTCAAAGTTGAATACAACTGGAAACAGCTGTAATGAAAATAACAGTTTTACGTGTTGATTCATCTACAAAAAAAGAGAATTTGCATGATCATAACCAAAATAATGTAATGCCATTAAAAATTACATTAGAGTAAAAGATTTATTCTTTTCCAAAAATGTAATTCTTTATACTTTAATTAAAAATTAAACTGTGCAAAGCTAAAACTTCATTCTATATTTTCTAAAGATAAAAAGGGTTTTAGGAAGGATACAGCCATGATTATTTGTAATGTTATCAAATTTAAGACAAGATTTTAAATATTGAAACAAAATTTTGTGAAGCCATATTAAGTAGACATATCTCTTTAGGATTATTCAATTTTCAATTAATAATTTTCTTGATGCAGAGTGTAATAACTGTAAAAATGGTCATTATATTTTTCTATATTTCTTAAAAACCACTGCAAGAACTAATTAACTTTTAAAACTTTTGTATTCAATCCAAATGTCAAGATAAAGTTAAAAACCTTCTCAGGGAAACTGAAGTCACTGCTTCAAAAAAGAAATGCTCATAAGTACGATACAAAATGATCCTGAAAATATCATTTCCCCTTGCAAGATTTTCCAAAGTCTTAAAAAAGAAAAGCTTTATTTAAAATATGAGCAATTATATATCAAGTTAGCTAGATTTTACCCCTTTGATAGAATGTTGGCAATTTCTCTATGTAGTTAAATTGTTTTATTTTGTTCTATATCATTTCAACTTACATCTGTATATTTTGAGAGAATCCAGATTGCCAAATACTATTTACATAGTTAACTATATATTTGGCCACATCTATAATTATTTGCATCTATTTTGGAGCAAAAGTAGCAGAAATGTCATTTTCAAACAATTTAACAGAAATGTCTCCCCATCCAAGGGTAGCAGAAAGTCTTTGATTTTCATTTCAAAGTACAGAGTTGCCAAAATGTTCTGCCTTAATATGCCCATATATAAGACAAGTCTGCAAGGAGTCTCACGTTTTCTTCATGTGTAATGTTTTTAGGAAGCTTTGCATAACATGCGGTTGCTTAATATTGCCACGGGAGAGAAAGCAATACTGCCTGCTCCCCATGGAGCACCATGGCTGTGGACTCTGAAATGCCACTGAACTGCTGGCAAGAAAGGGAAATGCTAATTCAGACTGTTTGTTCAGGGTCCGAGTACTCACTCCCTGGTAAAGAAGCAAATGCTCTCGAGAGTGGGCATTTTCCTGTTTCACATAAACAACACATTTAGGAAGAAAGAACCCATAATGAGAAAGATGCACCACTGGTCCTTGAGTTTCTCAGTGGCTTTTACAGCTGAAATGAACATAAGGTGTCAACGTTTTCTAGCTTATTAGAATGAATTATGAACAAGAGACTCATTAGGTAGGTTTCTCTGATAATCAAAATAATTGGCTTACCAGCCATTTCATACAAGCAAAGTCAAATACTGACTGTCTCTCTTTTTCAGTCCAACATGTTACTTAGATCTTTCTACTAGAATCACACACGCAGCACACAGAGGGATGAGCACACACGTGGACATGTGAGGAGACACATACACACATGAACAGACAAGCAGACATACACATATGAGGATGTGTGAGCAGACAGAAACATATCAATATGTAACCCACGGACACACAGACACATGTGAGCCGACACATGTACTCAACATGGTCATGTAAATAGAACACGTGTGTGTATGCACATCTGGCCATTACTAAAGACAATTTTTGCCAACATCTTCGCACAAAAACTGATGTTAGGAGAGTTCTCCTAGGTCCCCTAGGAACCCTAGGACCTCACATCTGCCAGGGTAGTGCAGAGGCTTCTGGTGAGAAATGCACAGAGAAACATTTCTCTCTGACAAAGGGAATTGACTGATAAAAAGAACCTTCTTTCCCATCTCCAGGGAGCTTTCAATATATTTTAGTCTCTGGCCGGACTGTATCAGACAAAGTGACCAGGACGATGAGGAGGAAGAGGCATCAGTGAGGAACGCTCTGAAAAGCACTCAAGCCAAAAAACACTCGAGGAATTGGAGTGGCTTTGATTTTCTTTTTGCCACATAAAAAAAGGCTAACTTTGGATTTTGTTTCGCTTTTTTATTTTCCCCCGTCTTGAGTGAGACTGCACAGAGAGAGGGAAGGGTGGCAGTTCTGTTTTGACAGGCCTGAGCTAGCAAGCAGTCAGATTCTTTTTCACATTGAATCCAAAGTGGCATGAGGCTTGTGTATCCTGGCGTCTCCAAATCTACAGAATCAGGATTTGAGAAAGGCAGAAGCTGAGAGAGAACTGCAGGTTGAAGCAAGGCAAGTTGCTCCTAGAAACACATTTTTAAGTTGGTAACAAACTTTTGGAGGAACCTATGTGCAAATAGGATTTCGTTCTTTGCTGGAACTTGTTCATAGTCAGCATTGGCTTAATATTCTAGTCCAATTTTGAAATACAGATGGGTGTTTTTATGAAAAAAAAATCACTGTCCTCCCATTGTTCATCAATTTGCTCAAGCAAGCACCATTAACATCTCCACTGTGAGATGTGTTGTTACTTTTTTTTTTTTCTTTTTGGGTCACACCTGTCATTGCGCAGGGGTTACTCCTGGCCCATGCACTCAATTACTCCTGGCAGTGCTCGGGGGATCATATGGGATGCTGGGAATCGAACCCAGGTCAGCTGCGCGCGAGGCAAATGCCCTACCCTCTGTGCTATCTCTCCAGTCCATGTTGTTACTTTTTTTTGGCATATCAAATACTCCATGGGCAGATTGCCAGGCTCTACTGTGCAGGCTCGATACTCTTGGTAGCTTGCCAGGATTTTGGAGAGGGACAAAGGAATCAAACCCAGGTCTGCTATGTGCAAGGAAAACACCCTCCCACTGTGCTGTCACTCCAGCCCATAAAAAATATATACATATTCTATAAATGATATTATTTTAATTAAATTATTCATTTATTTAATTGCTGTGAGATATAGTTACAAAGTTGTCCTGGACTGGGTTTCAGTCATTTAAGTTCCAGCACCCATTCCTTCACCAGAGTACATTTCCCATTATACACTTTTACAATGATATTAAATAGAAGTAAAGATACTTCAGTAAAACTGTTCGTTTGTTTATTTATTTATTTATTTATTTATTGGCTTTTGGGTCACACCCAATGATGCTCAGGGGTTACTCCTGGCTCTGCACTCAGGAATTACTCCTGATGGTGCTTGGAGGACAATATGGGATGCTGGGAATCGAACCCGGGTTGCCCGCATGCAAGGCAAACGCTCTACCCTCTGTGCTATCTCTGCAGACCCTAAAACTGTTCATTTTATAATTTTCTTGGGACCACACTTAGCAGTGCTCGGGGGCCCAGTCATGCATGGATCCAACTTTTGGCTTGCTTTTGATCACCTAAGATTTCCAGCACAAAACACATTTATGGTTAATCTCATTGGTACTCTGAATTAGAGAAATGATTGCAAGATGTTCTATGATTCCTTCATCCAGCTGTAATCCTCTTTGGTAAGTAATAATATTCAGAGCTGACCTGGAGAGACAGGTCTTTTATTTGATGTCACTGTCACTGTCCTCCCGTTGTTCATCGATTTGCTCGAGCGGGCCCAGTAAAGTCTCCATTGTGAGACTTCTTGTTACTGTGTTTAGCATATCGAATACATCATGGGGAGCTTGCCAGGCTTTGCCATGCGGGTGAGATACTCTCGGTAGCTTGATGGGCTCTCTGAAAGGGGCAGAGGAATCGAACTCGGGTCGGCCATGTTGGCCGCTTGTGAGGCAAACGCCTTACCCACTGTGCTATCGCTCCAGCCCTTTATTTAATGGATATGATAAAATTGTATAATATTTCTGGAAAACTGAAGAGTCTTGACTGGAAACTCAAACTATTAGCTATATTTCATGGTCCCTTCTAAATGTCTACACAAAAATGTCAAAGTCTTTAATGTTTCCATGGTTCTTTTGGAAAACATAAAGCCAGAAACGAATTTAAATATTCAGCATACGAAAATAGAGGTAACAACAACTAATGATGTCCCATTCAGATGTAAACTTTTAAATAGTAATGAAAAATAGCACTGCACTGTAGCACTGTCCTCCCATTGTCCATCGATTTCCTCGAGTGTGCCCAGTAACGTCTCCATTGTGAGACTTGTTGTTACTGTGCTTGGCATATTGAATACATCACGGGTAAATAGCCAGGCTTTTGCCCTGCGGGCGAGATACTCTTGGGAAGTTGCCGGGCTCTCCAAGAGGGGCGAAGGAATTGCGGAGGAATTGAAACTGGCTTGGCCTACCGACCGCGTGCAAGGCAAATGCCCTACTGCTGTGCTATCGCTCCAGCCCAGTAATGAAAAATAATGTTCATTAATATGAAAATACTGCCAATGCTATAAATAAAAGAGCACAAAATTTTATTATAAACTTGAAAATCAAAAATGAGGAAGTTAACAGACACTTCTCAAGTAAGATACAAAGATGGATAACAACCGTATGAATGAAATGGTCCCTATTACTTACCATCAGGGAAATGCAAGTCAAAATAATGCGATACCACCTCACACTTGTAAGACTCAAATACATCAGAAAAGAACAAAACCAAATGGTGTTGCCTGAAATGGTTCCTTCCCTCTCATCTCCTGTCTACTATAAAAGGTAAAGGTAAAGGCCCTCCCGTTGATCGTGGATTTGCTCGAGCGGGCCCAGTAACGTCTCCATTGGAGACTTTGTTGTTACTGTGTCTGGCATATCGAATACTCTCGGTAGCTTGCCGGGCTCTCCGAGAGGGGCGGAGGAATCGAACTCGGGTCGTCCATGTTGGCCGCTTGTAAGGCGAACGCCCTACCCGCTGTGCTATCGCTCAGCCTACCCAGGCATAGCACAGAGGGTAGGGCGTTCGCCTTACAAGCGGCCAACATGGCCGACCCGAGTTCGTTTCCTCCGCCACTCTCGGAGAGCCCAGCAAGCTACCGAGAGTATTCGATATGCCAAACACAGTAACAACAAAGTCTCCAATGGAGACGTTACTGGGCCCGCTCGAGCAAATCCACGATCAACGGGAGGGCCTTTACCTGTCTACTATAGTATAAAATAAATCGTAGGTTTGTATCATTGTGGTGTGGATATCCCCAATTGCACCATGTAGCACTATAGCACTGTCCTCCCATTGTTCATCGATTTCCTTGAGTGGGCCCAGTAATGTCTCCATTGTGAGACTTGTTGTTACTATGTTTGGCTTGCCGGGCTCTCCAAGAGGGGTGGAGGAATTGAACCCAGCATGGCCAGGCCGGGGGCTTGTGCTATTGCTCCATATATATATATATATATATATATATATATATATATATATTTGCACCATATATTGAACCAATGATATATAATTTCACCATATCATATTCAAATATGTCGAGCTTGAATTCTAAACAAAATTTATCCTTCATTCTTAAATCTTTTGGGGATCTGAGTCTTTTATTACAGTGCGTCTTTGTTGCTTGTAAACTTTTCAAGACCACCAGGATTTCTAAGAATGACACACATGGTATGCCTATCTGCATATTTGTGTAAAGGGAAACCAAAAATGTCTAGAAGCTTCTGATCTGTCAATGGATACAAGACAATGGGAAGTTGATAACAATGTGTGTATAGTTGGCACTTTGTCCTTCTGTATCACTTCAAGATGTGTGTGCAAACAGCGTGTAAGAGGAATACTACATACACAGTCATTAGACCGACATGTCTGGTAGACTTGGAACTTAACCGGTTGTCCACCTGTGACCCTCAGAAAATCATGATGCTAATCTTTCTGGGAGTAACTGAGATTAGATATAAACCTCTGGGGATAAAGTGATGATGTTCAGACCAGAATCTATAAGATACATTGAGGAAAATGTTGGCAAAACCCTTCATGACATAGAAGCTAATAGTGTCTTCAAAGATGTCACACCGCTGGCCAAGCAAGTGAAAACAGAGATAGATAAATGGGACTATCTTAAACTAAGAAGCTTCTGCACCTCAAAAGAAACAGTGACCAAAATACAATGACAGTCAACTGAATGGGAAAGGATATTCACCAACTACACATCTGATAAGGGGTTAATTTCAAGGATATACAAAATACTGGTTCAACTCCACAAAAAGAAAACATTCAACCCCATCAAAAAATGGGGAGATGAAATGAATAGAAACTTTGACAAAGAAGAAATCCGAATGGCTAAAAGACACACGAGAAAATGTTCCACATCATTAATCATCAGGGAGATGCAGATCAAAACCATAATGAGGTATCACCTCACACCACAGAGACTGGCACATATCCACAAGAACAAAAGCAACCGGTCCTGGTGCGGATGTGGTGAGAAAGGGACACTCCTTCACTGTTGGTGAGAATGCCAACTGATTCAGCCCTTCTGGAAAGCAGTATGGATGATTCTCAAAAAACTAGAAATTGAGCTCCCATTTTACCCAGCAATACCACTCCTGGGAATATATCCCAGAGAGGCAAAAAAGTATAGCCGAAGTGACATCTGCAATTGTCTATTTATTGCAGCACTCTTTACAATAGCCAGAATCTGGAAAAAACCTGAGTGCCCGAGAACAGATGACTGGTTGAAGAAACTCTGGCACATTTACACAATGGAGTACTATGTAGCTATTAGAAAAGACGAAGTCATGAAGTTTACATACAAGTGGTACTACATGGAAAGTATCATGTTAAGCGAAATGACTCAGAAAGAAAGGGATAGACATAGAAAGATTGCATTCATCTGGGGAACATAAAGTAACAAAATAGGAAACTAACACCCAAGTATGGCAGAGATTAGTACCAGGAATTTTACTCAATGACCCGGAGGACAACCATACATGTTAGGGGAAGGGGGAGCTCAGAAAGAGAAAGGAACACCAAATAAAGGGTGTTGGGAGGATCCGCCCATGATGGGAGAGCATGATGAGGGTAGATTGTCGACCAAGCATGATTGCCACTCAATGCCTCTTTTGCCGACCATGGCACTCAAAAGGAGAGAGAGGGAAATGCCCTGCCACAGAGGCAGGGTGGGATGGGGCTGGGGGGGGGAGGGGATGCTGGGATCCGAGGTGGTGGGAAATGCGCACTGGTGGAAGGATGGGTGTTTGATCATTGTATAATCGAAACCCAAGCACAAAAATGTGTAAGTCTACAACTGTACCTCATGGTGCCTCACTATTAAAAAATAAATAGAAAAAAAATAAAGTGATGATGTTCATAATTTTCCTCACATTGTACCTGATTGCATAGTAGTTCTGCTCTTTAAAATCACATATGATGGAAAACCATAGTCTTCTGTGGGAGCTTTTAGGAAAAGGCAGATAAGAGTACTAAGCATAGAGTTAATAAAATGACCAGACCCTGTTTCTTGCTCCGTCATTCACACAAATCCAATAATGTGGAAGTCATCAAAACCACCAATTTTCACTTTCAAACGTCGCTTGAAAACTTGAGTTGTACAATATTTGAAAATTTTTGTCTGTTGCATACTATTGTATCATTAAACATATTAAACAGTGACCATAAAAATAAGCTTTATGAACTCTCACCAACATTGCTCACAGATCTTGAATAATATTCATAAGCAAATATTTGACGTGGAGTTATATTTCTAATTCAATTGCAGTAAAATTCTTAAGGGATATTATTATTTAATTTAAAGCAAGTGAAATATCTCAGATTTATCAATAATGTAATCAGTTTTGCATATCTACCTTATTATGTGCATTATTCTAGTTATTAATAGAGTGACTTACTTAGCTCTGTATAACTCTTCATTTCCCTTTTAAAAAAGAGAATGGAAAAAAGAGAATGGATTACTTATTTTCTCATCTGCATTTTCTTAATTTATTGAAGTCATATCCAGAAGTTCACATATCTTTGACAGATAAGCTATGTCTAAGTGGAATTTTTAGAGAGAATATCAAGACCACATTATACAAAGCTCCCTAAACATTCCTCTTCTTAGTGAAAAGGTTTCTTACAGACATTTTTTTTAGATGTCAAGAAGACACACTCTTTTTGGCCCATAATAATATTCCATCATTATTATGAATGATGAAGAAATGGAAAAGATATGTAAAAGTTGCTTAAGTAACAAATTGCTTAGCATTTAAATCTAATTCACATTTAAATATTTCAGTCCATTATCTGTCACATTGAATGTGCTCCTTTTTTAGGTGTTTGCTTTTGGGGCAACACGTGGTTGTGTTCAGGATTTATGTCTGCATCTGTGCTCAGGGATCACTCCTGGCAGTGCTCAGGGGACTATCTGTTTGGCTGAGTTCTAACTAGAGTGGGGTGAATGTAGAGTAAGCTCTCTAATTTCTGTAGTGTCTCTGGACCACCAATGGAATCTAATCATTAAAGAAGTAACCTCCAGATTGCCTTAATCTGTCAACCTTTGGTCCCCTCTTATTATACTATTTCCTGTCATTATAATGTCTCTCATGTTAATAAAGATTTTAATGGGTCTGTTAGCTAACTCCTTATCTCCATGCAGTCCAGCATCTATTTTAAAGGTCTTATTTTATTCTTCAAAACAAATGAGAGCCTGTCCTTTCCGAACTTTTTTATAAAAATAAGATGGGATATTATCAGACAATGCATATACTTTTTGCTTTATTCTAAGAAGAAACCAATTTTATTTCACTTCTGCAAAAATTAGCTAATACCATATTCTGAATGTTTATATTTAGTGAAATCCTCAATGTCTTTAGAATAGTTTTCATGGTGTCAATTACAAGCAATGAAAACCTTTTAACTTATTTTTAAATGTTTAAAAATTCTTCTCTGGATAACAGAATTTATGTTTGCAGATTCTTTGAATTAAAAAATCTGAGTTTATTAATGCTCTTAAAGAGCCTTCTGCTCCTTGTCTGGTTTTGATGTTCATTTCTTGCATTAGGATTACAGAAAAGTATGAAGTGAAATCATTGAAAATGAAAAAAAAAGTGTTTTGTTTCTATCAATTTTTTGTGAATACCTAGAACAAATAAAAGTTATTTTTTGCAGCTGATTTGAAAGTGATTTTAGATACAAGACCTTCAAACATGAGTTTATATGAAAGGATAAGATATTTTAAGTATGCAACATGAAGACTTTAAATAAGATTTTCTAGGTTTTGCACGCTCTGGAAAAGAGTAATATCACATACATAAGGCTAACTAATTGAGTTTGATTTTCTCATATAATTGAAAATATAAGCATGCCTTTACCCAAATAATTTTACAAATGTAGTTTTACCTAATATTTATGTAGGTTTGTAGTTGGGAACAAGGGGAAGAAATCAATTATGTCAAAAATAAAAATGTCCCTTTTCAAACTGAAAAAATATCTTACTTTATTTTTAAATAAACATATTTCAAAATGCACATTTAGTAGCATATATAGAGATAAAGGAAAGACACTTCGATGAGTGCTAGTTTTTTTCTTATCATTTCAACTGTCACTGTACTGACAAAATATATTTCAAATTACAAACATTATTTACTATCACAACATTTTGGCTGAGATAGTTTTATTGTTTGTTTTTTTGCTTTTTGGGTCATAGCTGGCGGTGCTCAGGACAACTTCCGGCCCTGCACTCAGGAATCACTCCTGGCAGTGCTCAGGGAACCATATGGGATGCTGGGAATCGAACCCTGGTTTGCCGCGTGCAAGGCAAACGCTCTACCAACTGTACTACTGCTCCAGCCCCTGTCATAGACTCTATCTTTCTCTTTCATTTTAAAATTGAATCACAGTAAGATACAGTTGCAAATATTTTCATGGTTGGGTTTCAGTAACAAAATGTTCCAACATACATTTAGGACATGGTTTCCTAACACCTATGTGTGCAGTTCACCTTCCCAACACTGCCTATTGCAGGCACTCCTCTCTCTCTCTCTCTCTTTCTCTCTCACTCACTCTCTCTCTTTCTCTCTTCTTTCTCTCTGACTCTCTCATTCTTCTCTTTCTCCTCTGTCTGTCTCTCTCTTTTTCTTCTCTCTCTCTCTCTTTCTCACTTTCCTTTTAGTCATTATGGTATTATCTGTGTTTTCTCCTATATATAATCTGTATACAGATAAAATATTATCTGTATTTTCTGTAGGCATTAAGGCAATACAGATAACACAATCTCTCTCTCTTAATGATCTCATACTTTGCATTGCAAATTAAAACTGATGAAACTTTATGAAACGTGACATTCTGAAACCAGAGAGATTGTACAGTGGAAAAGATATATTCCTTGAACCTCATCCTGGGTTTAATACCCAACACCACATACATTCCCCAAACACACCAGGATAACCCCTAAGCATAGAACAAGGAAGGAAACCTGAGCACAGTCCAGTGAGCTTCTCTCTTCAAAAGAAATAAAGTCTTATTTAGTCTCATTATATCATATCATCTTCCATCACATGATAGAGAATATTTACTAATATTTTAGATATTATTAGCCCATTTTAAAATTTATATTAAAACTAGTAAAATAAAAAAAGATATTTAGATTAAAACTTTAGTGAATAAAGGATTTTTAATAAATTTTCACATAAATATACATTGCATATTTCTATATATATTTAGTGTGTGGATGTTAAACTGCAAACATAACTCAAATATATAGCTATAAAATTTTCAAAATGCAAAAGTATTTTCTATAGAGCTATGTTAATGCCTTTTAAATGATGCATTTTCAGATTAGTGGATTACAAAGAGTGGTATGTATACACAATAGAGTTCTATGCAACTGGAAGGAATGATTATATCATGCAATTTGCTACAATAGAAATTGAATTGGAAGATATGTTAGATTAAGTAAACTAGAAAAAGTGATAAGTGCAGAATAATATCTCTTATATGTGGTATTTAGAGTAACTGGATGAATACATGCAGGGGTTTAAGGAAGGTGTACCTAGGTCACCACCGGTTCCAGAGTAAAGGGAGAAGAGTGAAATGCAGCTAGTGGAGGTGGGAAAAGAAAAGACGAGAGTAACAGGGGGCAAGGGTTAAGGTATGTTTTTGGTGTTAAGGAATGATATAGCTATATAACTATACCACAGAGTTAACATTAAAATCATGAGACCAAACTTAATAGCCAAACTTGAAGAGGTCCTTGTCAATATGTAGACTGGGGACTTGGGGAGTAAGAGGAAATCTGTAAACCATGATGGAGGGATATGGAGATGAGATCAGTGATGAAACATTGTAAGTCAAAAACCCAACTATTAAAACCTTTGTAAAGCATGATGCTTTAATAAAATAAAATTTAAGGGGAAAAAGCTACATTTTCATAAAAGTATAAATATTTCCTGAATTTATTTAAAAAATCAGGTATCTCTGGATATGACCCTTCAATATGCATGTCTTAATGAAAATACAAAACAAAACAAAACACCCACAAAGCAAAATCAGCCTTCAAGCAAATCATGTTAACCACACAAATCACTAAATGTACTGGACCTTAAAGTGAACTTTTCAACTCTCGTGTAGAGCTTGATTAAGACATTGTAAACATTGGGGACTCCTAAGATATTTGCTGTGCCCAGATGATCCATATCAGGAAGAAATTCTCAAAAGGAATCCAATTGCTTAGCAACATAAGAAACATTTGTATAAGGTGATTTATTAAGTAATGCTTTAATAAAACTTGCTCTGCAATAATAGTTGTCATGCAAAGTGGTCTCTTTAAAATGGATGTTGTAATAGCTTTTATTTTTCCTTCATTTTTAATGAATAATCAATTTAATTGTGTCTTGGGAAAATACCTAGTGAAAGGTAGATAAATTGTTAGGACAATATCCAAATAATCTCTGAAGTATGAAATGAAAATGTTATTAGTTATATATGCATGCCCTAATTTAGTGCTTGCCATTTGATATATGTTGTATAGCTCTTCAAATGGAAAATTTTATGATTAACATCATCAACACTAGACAAATATTTCTGAATGGAAAACAACTTTCTAAATATAACTACGACCATAGTGGTACCGATATATTTATTTATATCATACCACTTTCATAAACCTCCCAAACATTAGGTTCCTAATCAGAGCTGAAAGAATTAACTGTTAAAACAATTTTACGTTGAAAACTAGAAAGTGCAAAATTTCCGTAAGTTTACCAAGTGGTTTGGTGACTCACAATATTCAGGAGTTGTTCCAGTTCATTAAATTAATTTGCACTAACTCAGAGCATAAAATATAGGTGAACAGACTCATATTTAAATAATAGTGTTAATGGTAGGACACAAGAAATATGAGAAGCATGGAAATAATTGTTCACTGAGTCACCTGTCACCTATAGAGTGACTATACTAGTTTAGGGTCTCTCAGGGGGTTAGTGAATTTTCATCATAGCAGCAACTGAGAGAGAGAGAATAATGCAAATAGAATTTTAACAAGGAATGCAATTTTATTTTCTAGAGCCTCATATGAAATATTCTTTGCTATAGAGAAAATAAAAAAAAACTTCTTACTGTATATGCCTTTATTGGAAAACATTGGATGATATGGCTTACTATATCTCAGTGAAATATATATTTCAAAGCTTTATTCATTATTCAGTTATATGTTATACTCTATTACATTAAATGGTTGCTTTTAACTAAGAATTCTTATTAATATGGGCTAATGTCTATCTCACAAATAGAAAAAACTGATTTTTTTTTTATAATTTCTGTGCCACACCAGGCAGCGCTAAGGGCTTGCTTCTGGATTTGTTCTCTGGGATCATTCCGGAAGGGGCTTGGGCAATCATTTTGGGTGTCAAGGCTGAAACTCACTTTATCACATGCAAGACCAAGACAACCTGTATTATCTCTCCGGCCCCGAGAAAATGGATTATTTGTAAGAGAAAGGCTTCACATAGCTCACCCTCAGAACTGGTGGTCTATAGACAGATTTGAAAATAAAGACTACCCCATATGAAAAATCACTTTGCATATCAAAAAAATACAGCCTATCTGTACAAATGGAACGCAGCATTAAATAACTATAGATTCATTTAGAACATGTAGCATACTGTATTTAGGATATCCAGAAAATTGACTTAAAAGGACTGTTCACTTTTTAAAATAGATTTGGTGTCTCAAAATAAACAATAACCATGCGTGGGATAAATAATTAAATTTGAATACATCAATTTTCCAGCCTACTTAGTAAATATATGAATACTCCACCATAAAACAATTAGTCTTGGGACTGGAGCGATAGCGCAGCTGCAGCGGGTGGGACGTTTGCCTAGTAAGTGGCCCGCCCAGGTTCAATTCCCAACACCCCATATTGTCCCCTGAGTACCCCTAGGGGTAATTCCTGAGTTCTGAGCCAGGAATAACCCCTGTGCATCGCCAGATGTGACCCCTCCCCCCAAAAAAGCAATTAGTCTTAAGTCATGTGCATGGAGAAACCTCTGAAGGCGAATGCCCTGGAGGAGAGATGCTGAGCATGCCCAGTAGGAGAAAGATGCTGAGCATCGTCAGAGGAAAGAGATGCTGAGTGATGACACGTGTATTTGCCTCCTGGCACCTAGAAAAGAAGGGTGTAAGCTCTAGGGACACTGAACTTGGAAATTTAAATTCAGTCGTTAATTAAAATTTCACATTGAGCATAATGATGGAGGTGCTCACTCAGGACTTTCAAAGAGAGTCATTTTTGAGTCATTGTGCCCAGGGACAAACATAAAAATCAGGTGACTTGTCCTTTTGGGTCTTCTAAGGTGCTGAGGGAGAGACTCTGAAAATGACCCCACTCACAGTGCTCACAGTGGTGGTGGCCCAGGGCTGCCGTCGTGAAGCCAGAACGTGGGCGGACTTGTTGCAACCATAAATAACAACTCAATCTTGATATTTGAAGGAACAAAGGACTTTCAGTATGTTTAGACACAGCTAAAGATCTGTAAATGCTATATTCCATTTAAATATTGAAAATACATTTCCTGTCTTCCCTTGTTCTTTCACAGCTGTATTTAGAGATTGCTACTTTTTCCTTGAAGCAGGTGTTCATTCATTTTCCAGTTGAGATAATTGAGGTAGCACTGTAGCACTGTCCTCCTGTTGTTCATTTATTTGCTCAAGTGGGCACCAGTAAGGTCTCCCTTGTGAGACTTGTTGTTAGTGTTTTTGGCATATTGAATATGCCACAGGGAGCTTGCCAGGCTCTGCCTGGCGGGAGAGATACTCTCGGTAGCTTGCCAGGCTCTTCGGGAGGGGTGGAGGAATGGAACCCCGGTTGGCTGTGTGCAAGGCAAATGCCCTACCCACTGTGCTATCGCTCCAGCCTGAGATAATGAAGGTATTTATATTATTTCTCCATCTATCCTATGTAGAAGTCATATTAGAAGATTAACAGGACTGGAGAATTGAAGAAAAAAGACAGTTGTTAGGGCTTTTTGCATGCGGCTGACATGGGTTCAGTCTCCAGCTCCCTATAAGGCCCCTGATCCCCACTAGTATGATTTCTGGGCGCAGAGCTAGGAAGAAGCCTTGAACTTCTCTTGTGTAGCCCAAACAAACACACAGAATATTAACATTTCTATATCATGAACCTCAAATCTATAAAGCAATTAAGTTTCAGAACTGCTGTTTCTGAGAATAACTAAACTTTCTTGGACCAGTGATTTCCCATCAACAAAATAAAGTGACAGAAGGAAGATGACATCTATCTCTCCACTGCACAGAGATGTTTTAAGGCAAAATATGGCAGTCACGAAATCATAAAAATAGGCCCCAGAAGAAATTATAAAGACTGTCTTCTCACTGTCTTTGCAGAGTCAATACTTAATTCGGTTGAAATTAAGAGAAAATAAGTTTATGAGAGATGAGAACAGAAATTTCACCTGGAAATATTTTCCATTATAAAATAATATGAATTTAAAGTGTTTTCTTTTGTTGGTATATTATTTGCATCATTTGCATTTTACAAAACATGTATTATTTTCAAAAATGCTTTTAACTTCTTTATCAGTACATTTTCATAATATGTATATTACATAAATATTACACATTATAAAGGGAAGTTAACCTAAAATATGCTATTGTTGTCATTGTCATTATTGTTATTGGTTTGGGTCACATTTGGCTTCCTCCTGGCTCTGTGCTCAAAACTCATTTGTGACAACCCTCTGAGGAACACAGGCACTGTGGGGCATTGGACTAGAATCATGATCAGTGCGTTCAAGGCAAGCACCTGAGGCCTGCACTGCCTCCTAGCACCTCCTCCGAAAAATGAAGTTGGGCTGTAGGTACTTATGCCAAGGACTGAACTGCATGTAACTCACCCTGGTGTGATCTCCTGTACCTCACAGTTCCTCTAACACAACCAGGAGTGATTCCTATGTACTGAGCCTGAAGTAAGTACTGAAAACTGCTGGGTCTGGCCCAAAAGAAACAGCAGCAACTAAGTTCTGAATTGGATATAACTGATTTCTATCTATTTTGCCGTGTGTGTATAATATATAATCTTTTGCTATTTATTTCACAAAAGTCATGCGTCAATGCTGTTTTAGTTAGGATGTTTTTGGTACAACACTTCTCTTTTCTTTTCCTGTGCTTTCTCTCTCTCTCTCTCTCTCTCTCTCTCTCCCCCCCCCACCCCACCCCCCCGCCTTAGCTGTTGTAATCAGGGCTTACTCCTGGCTCTGCACTCATAGATTACTCCAGTCAGAGTTTGGGTACCATATAGGGTACCGTGGGTGAAACATGAGTTTAGGGCATGAAAGGCAATCACTCTACCAATGTAATATTGTTCTGGTTCCAGCACAAAAACCTTCTCAGTTTAATATTTATTTTCTCCCTTTGATAGTGGCCCTATCATTGAACATTACTGAAGGAAAGATAACAGTTATAGAGACGTCTTTGGATATTCAGCGTCCGTTCCGATGCATATAACTACGTATATTCCTCAGGTAAAGGTCGGTGTATTCCAACATTGGTGCTGGCCATATTTTTTAAAATAACCTATTTCTAGGAACATTATGAAAATATTTGACTACAGTTAAAGCTACTGAAGTCAGAAATTTTCAAAAGATATCCTGTGGCATAACTCTGTTAATACAGAGCTGCGCAAATATTTATGTCTGTCATTCTAGTTGAAATGTATATTTTAATGATGAAAATACTATTAAATATGCATAAATATTAGAGAGTCAAAATAACTAGCTCAGTATTTGGGTTTGGTATATTTCAAAATTTCTTACTACCTTAAAATTCGTCTTCAAATTTTGTATTTTACTCTCAAAAATTAAATGAATTTTGGAAAAAAAGAAAAAAAACATGTGTAATACAACGTCTTTTCTAAATTTAGAAGAAAATAATGCAGGGTTTTAACAATTTAGTTTTGCAATGAGCCTATATTTTTCTTAGTGAATATCCACATGAAATTGAAGATTGCATGTATTAAACTTTTATTTTCTATACTTGACTGTGTTCTAAAATTTTAGCCATATGTTATAGCATCTGTTGAAAAAATACAGTAATCTTTCTTAGATTCTGATTTTACTCATATTATTTTTTTTTACTTCAAGACACCATCTTACCTGGGTAAAAAGAGTTCTCTTTAATACAAAGTAAGCGTGCACATACACACACAAAGAGCAAAAATTGAATTTATTGAAGAGCCATGCTTCATAATTTTCCCAGGCAGTTTGAAAGTAGAAATCTCAAAAAAATGTTGTTTGATCATGCCTTCATAAAAAAACTTTGGTAGGATGAAAAATTCTCATACATGTATTTGTATGCTTGCTGAACCCGCAGAAGTGGAAACACAAACCAATCTAGTGGAAAGCAGTGCAGAAAGTGAATCGCCATCTGGGACATTGGTGAAAAGACATGTGCCATGCAGTAACGAGGAAATCCAGAGCACCTTAGAGGAACCTGAGCAGCTTGGAGGTGGCTGGTTTGGGAGATGGGCGCCCCAGAGGCTTCAGCTCCAGGTCAATCAAAACCACACCCGTCTTTGTATGGAGCTGCAGGGAACGCATTAAACCACTTCTTTTAAAAAACTCAAGGGGGGTGAGAGGGATACTGGGACTGGTCGTGGTGGAGAATGGGCACTGGTGGAGGGATGGGTATTCAATCATTGTATAACTGAAACCCAAGTACAAAAATTTGTAAATCTACAACTGTACTTCATGGCGTTTCACTAATAAAAATTTAAGGAAAAGGGGCTGGAGCAATAGCACAGTGGGTAGGGCATTTGCCTTGCACACGGCCGACCCAGGTTCGATTCCCAGCATCCCATATGGTCCCCTGAGCACCGCCAGGAGTAACTTCTGAGTGCAGAGCCAGGAGTAACCCCTGTGCATTGCAGGGTGTGACCCAAAAAGCAAAAAAAAAAAAAATTTAAGGGAAAAATAAATAAATAAATAAATAAAATGAAAAACAAAAAAATCTTAATGAAGATTTATTAAATATGTAATATTTATAAAATGTTGCATGTATTATTTAACATAAGAACTCCTTCCAAATCTGCTTTGTGTTTTGAATAGGAAGTACCAAGTATATTTCCACACAGAGACTGTGAATGTAACCTTCTTCGGATATAAGATTCTTTGCTGACACAATTAATTTAAGGTTTTCCAGATTAAATCGCCCTAAATACTGTGTACCTGTCTATAAAAAAAAAAAGGAAAGGCTTGAAAGAGCAGGTTATGTGAAGAAGGACAGAGAGATTGTAAATATGTTAGAGCAAATTTCTGAAAATCTGCAGGCACATATACAGGAGGAGGTGAGATCTGATTCTTTCATGAAGAGTCCTTGGAAGGTAGCATAGTCCGTTAACATCTGTTTTAGATTCCTAGTTGTATATATCAATAAAAAAATTAAATTCTATTTGTGCTAAATTTTTCAATATATTATATTAGCCCTAGAAAACTTTTTTACTGGACTATTTCATAAATGTAAATATTTATTTGCATTTGGCCAGACACTTTATTAAATGTGAGTATTCTATATTTATGGCTCAAAGATAATACATATTACCCACCAAAGACAGACAAAAACCAGACAAAATCGCTGGTTGACTCTACAACAAAGTGTTCTCCGTGTGTTCCCTACAACTAACATTCATTCAAATATCACAATTGGTTGCATGATCCCTGATCATCGCAACTACGGGGACAAGGAGGCAAAGCAAAACTTAAAAGTGGAAATGTAAGATATACCCAAGGCTCAGGTTTTTTTTTTTAAATAATAGGCTTCCCTAGACTTTGAGAGTGTAGAATGTATAATATGCTTGCCTTGCATGCAGGTAATTAGGTTAGATTCCATGTACCCATATCATCCCCAGAGAGCCACCAGGAGTAATGCCTGAGTACAGAACCATAGTATTGGAAGGATAGTGCTGGGTGTGATCCTCACCCTGCCCTCCCGTCCCCCAAAAGAAAAGGCTTTGCTAAAAGTAAATAATATGCAAAAGTGTGATACATTATGTGAAAAATGTATTTTCCCTGAAGAGATGTGCTGGTGGAGGGATGGTTCTTGATTATTGTATAACTGAAACCCAAGCACAAAAAATTTGTAAGTCTACAACTGTACGTCATGGTGTTTCACTAATAAAAATTAAATAAATAAATAAAAAAAGGAATTTCTAAACTTTGAAAAAAATAAAAATGTAAAGAAAGATAGATTTCTCAGGGAAATTTCCCTGTGGACACTTGTGCAAATGTAGACCTATGTTCTCTGACATTAGGATAAGGGAGCTGAGGCAAGAGCCACTGCAGATTTCAAGGAGACCAATGGCCCCCCAAAGACTGGGTGAAAACAAGAAAACTACCTCTCTAAGGCTAGAAAGTCAAGTGAGAATTAGGAAGCAAAGAGTGTTTCCCTGGAAGTGAAAACTGCAAGACTCATTTTACAGCACTATATTCTCCAATCTCATTGTAGTTGCTGGGGAAACTTGATCACTTGACTTCCCGTTAATCGTCAATTTGCTCGAGAGGGCGCCAGTAACGTCTCCATTGGTCCCTGTCACGTGCTAATGTAGTCCAATGGCGTCTGTTTGCTCTAGGAACACGAAGAGACTCAAACCAATCGTTCAGGATCTTGATTAAGAAGTCTGACCATCTGGCAGGTGGGCGGCCACGCGGTCTTTTGACATCCCATGGAATCCAGTCGGCAACGGCTCTAGTCCAGCGGTCGTCTTTAAATCTCATTACGTGACCAGCCCATCTGATTTTCGACACCTTGGCAAATGAGACAGCGTCCCTGATTCTTGATCGTTGACGGATGTTGGAACTCCGGATTCTTTCTCTCATTTGAGTGAAACGTGATATTCCAAGCATAGCTCTTTCAATTCCTCTTTGGGAGACCCGAATAGTGTTCTCATCCTGTTTGCATAGGGTCCAGGTCTCTGAGGCGTCTGTTAATGAAGGAAGAACAGTGGAATCAAAGAGATGTGCCCAAGAAACAACACAAGGATAAAGGTAGTAATCTGAACTTTGTTCCTTTCAGGGCAAATACAGTCCCCCAAGCACCACCAAGAGTGATCTCTGAGCATAGAGTCGGGGGTAAGCCCTAAGCACTGCTAGAATTGGCCCAATCTGTGCCCAACATACATCAACATAAATAAACAAAAGAACAAAACGGACTGTGTATCTCAATCTCCAATTTTGCTAGAGCTTTGTTTTCATGTAGTGTTGAAGAGAAGGAAACACCCTGATTCTGCTTTCAAAATAGATAACACTATTAGGAAACTGAATCTGAACACACAGGAGTGAACTGCAAGAGAAGCTTCCCTGAGGCATGGCTCAGTACAGTGCTACACCCCAGGGACCACAAAAGGAGTGGCCACTGCATATTTTACGTGATTCATGTTTTACCCACTTTATTATCTTTCACACTCATTTCACTAAAAGCAAAAGCTGGACAGAGTAGGTCAAAGAACCAATAGAAGCAGAGGCACAGGTAGACCATCTATTAAAATAATCAAAGTTTTACCTCATCAACCATCAATGGCCCATATACTAAAGGCTTTTATAGCAAAAAGTTATTCTTTTAGGTACAAAAAATGGGGCAGTTTCAGCAGTGATGGCACTTAAGAAAAATGAAAATGAATCAGAAATAAATGAACTCTCTTCTCTCTTAGTCTATCTTTATCTCTCTTCTCTCTTTCACAAGACTCCCAAAATGTTCATAAAAAAATAATCCAGAACTACCAAATGGATTTTAAAAAGTTGTTTAATCCAAGAAATACTAAAGAAAGCTAAGAAAAACTATACATCCTAAAAGAAAGAAGTGAAAAATTAAAATGAACTGCCTTAGCCAATAAGACAAAAACATTTTTAGGGGAAATAAAACATTTAACATATAAAAGTTTTGTGATAAAATTTGAAATATTATCCCCTATATCTATGCCTAATTATTGAATGGCAGTCCTGTCACAAAATGATCTTTGGACAAGAGAACAATCACAAAATAGTCATACTTTCTTTGCTTATAAATTAATGATAGCCTATAAATATAAATGATAAACCACTAAACATTATAAGAAAAAATATAAAATGATTGTAACCATGATTTTAAGATATTTTAGCCTGGCTAGCTACTGAGAGTATCTCGCCTGCACGGCAGAGCCTGGCAAGTTACCCATGACGTATTTAATATGCCCAAAACACTAACAACTAGTATCACAATTTGTTGTGAAACGTTACTGGTGCCTGCTCTAGCAAATTAATGAACAACGGGAGGACAGTGCTATAGTGCTATACTGCCAAACACTGTCCTCCCGTTGTTCATCGATTTTGCTCAAGCGGGCCCAGTAACGTCTCCATTTTTTTGAAACTTGTTGTTACTGTGTTTGGCATATTGAATACATCCCAGGTAGTTGGTAGTTTGCTGGACTTTCCGAGAAGGGCGGAGGAATTGAACCCGGATCTGCCAGGCCGGGGCTTTGCAAGGCAAATGCCCTACTGCTGTACTATCACTCCAGCCAGAAGAAGGAAGTCATTTTAATCAAAAGGACCAAAGGTTTCTAGGAAATACTGACCTGAGCAAAACAACTAGAAAACCTAGAAACAAACTGTAGCACTGCACTGTCCTCCCGTTGTTCATCGATTTGCTGGAGCAGGCCCAGTAACCTCTCCATTGTGAGACTTGTTGTTACTGTGTTTGGCATATTGAATATGTCACGGGTAGCTTGCCAGGCTTTGCCGTGTAGGCGAGATACTCTCGGGAGCTTTCGGGCTCTCCAAGAGGGGCGGAGGAACCGAACCTGGCTCAGCCGGGCTGGCCATGTGCAAGGCAATGCCCTACTGCTGTGCTTTCGTTCCATCCACAAGAATAGCTTTTACATAAAGACATAGCTATTTTAGGGTTGAAGAAATAGCACAGTGGGTAGGGTGTTTGCCTTGCATGTGGCCAACCTGGGTTCGATACCTAGCATTCCAGATGGTCCCCTGAGCACCACCAGGGGTAACTTCTGAGTATAGAGCCAGGAGTAACCCCTGTGCATTGCCGGGTGTGACCCAAAAAGCAAAAAAAAAAAAAAAAGGTGCTATAAAAATCACTAAATATACAAAATCTTATAAGTTTATCTAATTTAAATTGATCTATTTACTACAAAACTTTGTTATTAAAGATAAAAAATAAACTGGGAAGGTGTTGAATATTAACCCTCTTTAGGCTTCATCAGTGAATTACCCCTGTTCTTCTTGCAGAGAAGCTTAGAGTGCTCTTATGAGCACCTCCAATTCCTGAGTTGATCTTTCACCTTTCCTTTGTGTTAGTGACCAACTCAAACCTAGTCACTCTAGGCTTTATATTTGTAGTGGATTACTTGCTTTTCTGTTTCCTCTATAACGTTTTCATATTTTGCTCTAGAGTATGTTCTTTTTTAAAATATAGAAACACCATTAATGCTAAGCTCCTAATACTTGGGAGTTGATTGACTCAGAAACCCTGGGTATCTAACAGAGTTACTTGGCTCAGACTTTGAATACTGTAGTTCCTAATGCACCAAAAAAGGGAGGTCCTCAACCATGGATCTTGGATGGACCTGGGGTGAGCACTAAGCTACCCTTGCATCAAAATGGAACAGTCTAGAAAGCATAAGAGCATCGTCTTGATGCAAGCCATTATGACTTAAGAGACAGGACCTCCATGGGGAATGATAAGCTGAACCTGCTTGAGGATTTACAGTAAAAGCCTTGATTACACTTGGAGCCCAGAGAACTAAGTTTTGGAATCAATGTCTCTTACTGTGTTTACACAAATAACTGCAAATGTTAATAAGAAGTAATATTTGGTATTCTTTGTCACCAATAAAGATTAATTGCTTAATATTTACTACTAGCAAGGGAAGGAGAAGAGTAATAAAGTTGTCCCTAGGAGACAGGGTGTCCTCTTCAGTTAATCTCTTCCAGAGAATTGTCTCTGCTAAAACATCTTACCTCTGCAAATGATCAATCACACCTACTTGCAGTCCTACACCTGTTACCCCCTCAGCTGTACTATAGTACTCTAGCAGCTCTGCATTCAATGGGCCATTTTCGCCATCTGTCTGTGGTTTTCTCTCTTTGTTCCTCTGCTGCAAGGGCCAGGAAGGCAATTCTTGGCCACTGAACTCATGCTTCTCACAGCCTCTATTGAACTCACAGGAAGTTACCAAAAATTCTTACATTCTGAGTATGTAAAAGAAGTATGTAAAAGTACAGCCTAATTGAAATTGAGTGGACTTTAACAATCTTTGAAGGAAAAGATTAGTAAATGGTCAAAAGCATAAGCACATGTCGAAATCTGTCATCCATAATTGTAAATTTAAATCAAATTAAATGTAATTGTTCAGTGGTTAGATTGATAAAAGCTAGAAAGTTTGAAAACAATGCACATCGTCAGCTACATGCAAAAATATGGGCTCAGATCTGTACCTAAGATCATGTACAAAAGTAAGATCAAAATTGATTAAAGACCTCAACGTCAGACTGGAATCAATAAGTTACATTGAAGACAATGTTGTCAAAACCCTCCATGACATTGATGCTAAGATTCCATGGTATCTTCAAAGATGTCATGCCACTGGCCAACCAAGTGAAAACAGAGATAGACAAATGAGACTATCTTAAACTAAAAAGCTTCTTCAACTCAAAAGAAACAGTGACCAAAATACAAAGACAGTCTACAGAATGGGAAAGGATATTCAACAATCTGACAAGGGGTTGATATCAAGGATATACAAAGTACTGGTTGAACTCCACAAGAAGAAAACATCCAATCACATCCAAAAATGGAGCAATGAAGTGAACAGAAACTTTCTCAAAGAAGAAATCTGAATGGCAAAAAGGCACATGAGAAAATGCTCTACATCAGGGAGATTCAGATCAAAACAACAATGAGATATCATCTCGCACCACAGAGGCTGACCCACATCCAAAAGAACAAAAGCAACCAGTGTTGGCATGGATGTGGCGAGAAAGGGACTCTCCTTCACTGCTGGTGGGAATGCTGACTGGTTCAGCCCTTTTGGAAAACAGTATGGACAATTCTCAAAAAATTAGAAATTGAGCTCCCATTTGACCCAGCAATACCACTCCTGGGAATATATCTCAGAGAGGCAACGAAGTATAGTCAAAACAATATCTGCACTTCTTTATTCATTGCTGCACTTTTCACAATAGACAAAAGCTGGAAAAAACCCGAGTGCCCGAGAACATAACTGGTTAAAGAAACTTTGGTACATCTACACAATGGAGTACTATGCAGCTGTTAGAAAAGATAAAGTCATGAAATTTACATACAAGTGATACTCATGGAAAGTATCAGGCTAAGTGAAATGAGTCAGAAAGAGAGGTACAGACCTAGAAAGATTGCACTCATCTGGGGAATATAAAGTAACAAAATAGAAGACTAACACCCAAGAAGAGTCAAGATAAGTACCAGGAGGTTCACTCCATGGCTTGAAAGCCAGCCGCACATGCTGGTGGAAAAGGCAGCTCAGATAGTAAAGGGAACACCAAGTAAAGGGTATCGAGAGTATCCTCCCAGGATGAGAGATACATGCTGGAAAGTATACTATAGACCAAACATGATTGTCACTCAATGCCTCTTTTGCAAACCACAGCATCCAAAAGGAAAGAGAACAAAAGGGAATGCCCTGCCACAAAGGCAGGGTAGGATGGGGGGATGGGGGGTGGGAGGGATACTGGGATCATTGGTGGTGGAGAATGGGCACTAGTGGAAGGATGGGTACTCGATCATTGTATAACTGAAACCCAAGCACAAAAGCTTCTAAGTCCACAACTGTACCTAATGGTGTTTCACTAATAATTTAAAAAAAATAATAAAAAGAAAAATAAAAAAAAGAAAATAGCGTGCATTGGAAAGAACAAAGAAAGAATAGGTTTTTCTGGCAAAAAGCATCACTTTAGGAAAATTGATTTTAGTCTCTCAAAAAGTAAAACATTCAATGTGCTTTATAACACACTAATTTTAGTATTTATGCAAAGGAAACAAAAACAACGGTTAGCACAGCGGGTAGGGCGTTCGCCTTACACGCGGCCAACATGGCCGACCCGAGTTCGATTCCTCCGCCCCTCTCGGAGAGCCCGGCAAGCTACCGAGAGTATTCCATATGCCAGACACAGTAACAACAAAGTCTCCAATGGAGACGTTACTGGGCCCGCTCGAGCAAATCGACGATCAACGGGAGGGCCTTTACCTTTACCTTTACCTAGTATGAACATTTGTGTTCAACTAAGACTGAATGACCCCAAATATTCTTCAGTATATTAATATCTTATCTTCATTGAGAGGGTAGGTAGGCTCTGTGGTAAAATATCAAGAATATTTGGAAACTGTTCTTTTGTTAAATATAAACTCCATCAGAATCTAAGATGTAACAGTTAAAAAAATTATTTTTCAGGGAGTATTTCCAGAAGTAAAAGGCAGGTGTGGGGAATCTTGGAGCTAATGGAGCTAATGTGGAGGACCTAGGCTTTGCCCAGAGATACTGTGTTGGGTTGTCCAAACCAGAATGGTTTCAGTTCCCAGGGTCTGGCCCTGTGGTTCCTGGGGCCCCTATGCTCAGAGGTCCCTATGTATCTCTACTCAAGATCTGACTTTGACTTTCATAATAGAGCCAGAAGTGGAAGTCCAAGAGTAGCCCTAGGAGCTACACCAACTAACGATGAAAGAGCTATGAGCAACAACTTCAGCTTCTCCTCTCATGAGACAACACTTACTTGGGTTCTGGAAATTCTAGCAGATGATACCAAGTAGGAATAGACACCCATCATGACCAGGCGTCAGGACCTGGCATGCTGCAGACATAGGTTCTACTTCTGTTTATTCAGGTTCAAAAGAATATTTTTAGATGCAGAAGTTCAGTGCCACGCATTCACATGTTTTCAGTAAGTGCATGTCTAAACTTTTCAATTTACTGTTTTAGATTAGAAAGGGAGAAAGAGAGAGGGAGAGAGAGAGGGGGGAGAGAGAGAGAAGAGAGGGTGCAGAGAGGAGAGTGAGAGGAGAAAGGAGAAGAGTAGAGAGAGAGAAGAGAGGAGAGAGAAAGTGCCTTAGTTTTATAGCACCTCAGTTTTGTAAGAATCAATACAATGAGTTACAATGATCCGTTTTGCCTAAGGCTTCATCACACATAATTTAATTTTTACACTGCAATTATTTTAAATGTCTTCAAGAAAATAAACCAAGTTCATAGATAACATTTCAATGAGAAGCCACTCATTGAAGAAATACAACTTAGATTTTTATACATCCAAATTATGGAACAAAATTTGCGAAAGTAGAACACCATATATTTATTTAAAAAGATTTTATTCTTGCAATGAGGTGTTTATTGGGTAGAATTGTTTCCTTCCATACACAATTTCATTCTATCTGTATCACTGTAGCACTGTCCTGTTGTTCATCGATTTGCTCGAGTGGGCAGCAGAAATGTCTCCATTGTGAGCTTGCTACTGTTTTTGGTATATCGAATACGCCACAGGGAGTAGCTTGAGAGATATCATAATACTAATACTATGATATACTACATTTCCTATAGAAAAGAGGTACTATAATTAAAAGAATACCTTGGAAAATGTAAAGTACTTTTGGATGCTATTGTCATGCTTCGTCTCTATCCTTCCCAGACCTGTTCCGTATGCAGATGTCTTCTCATTTTGTTCCCAGTCTCTATGTGAAGTTCTTAGTGCAGTCTTACTAAAACTTCATCAGTCTTTTAAAATCCCAGTACTGTCTATTTGGTCTTAGTGCTGGTAACTGGACACCGCAACCCCCTGATTCCCTAATATAATCTCATATTAAATCCCACCAAAAAAATAAAAATAAAAAAAGCATAGGTGGCACCATCTCGACAGAGTGGCGCCATTGAAACAGCCCACTTAGCCTACCAGTTCCTTCAGAGGACAAACCGACTGCCACGTCTCATTGAGAAAACAAGCCTGAGCTTTCCAAACAATCCCTGAGTTCAGAGATAAACAGTACGTGTGACTTAGGTCCTGCAAAATCAGAGCCGTTTCCTGACTTCCATGTTTATTATTAACTGCCCTCAGTGATTAGAGAAAAATAACAAGAATCTTGCTTTTATATGGTCACTGCTTCCTCAGAATTATGCATTTCAGAACAACGTTGATACGGCCCCAGGGGAAGCTGGGAGGAAGTTCAAACACAGGTCAGCGTGCAGCCTAAAGCTGAGATCTCCCCTCCGTTAGCCTAAATCAGCAGAGCGTTGCAAATGAAGGTGCAGTAATGGGAAATGGCAGCTCTGAGACTTGTGCACAGAGCGGGGAGTGGGGACAGGGTGCTGCCTTGCAGATTATGATGCGTCCTGAAAGCCCTGTCAGAAGCTTGCAAAAGTAGAACACGGAGTTTAGGTCTTTTATGCCCCTCCTTCGAATCCTCAGATGAGTTAAGTGGGTAGTAAAATGCCCTTGTACTGAACCCAATAGAGCCTGTAAAATTTATATGGTTTGCAAAGAGGTACTTATATGATAACTGCTCTGATAAGGAGTGAGGAGAGAGAAAGAAGGAGACAGCACCAGAGAAAGAAAGAAGATAAGGGTTGGTGATTTGAAAATGACAAGAACAGATTAAGGGAAACCTTCACTCTGATGATATTTACAAGTATCCTTTTCTTTGGGCTTTCTATATTGCTAGACATGGTATATGGTATATTTTATTACATTAAAAATAACAATTTAGGAGTAAAGTCATTTCCCCAAGCCTCAACTTGGTATCAGTTTCTACAGTGACTGAATTATGCAAATAGGTCTACTGACATCTGACATATTTAGGAAAATATCTTAGACAAATAAAGGACTTAAACAGAAATCAT
Source organism: Sorex fumeus (assembly GCF_029834395.1). Classification (NCBI taxonomy): domain Eukaryota; kingdom Metazoa; phylum Chordata; class Mammalia; order Eulipotyphla; family Soricidae; genus Sorex; species Sorex fumeus. Next base: position 26,060,217 of record NW_026606065.1, read on the forward strand.
ATTTCTTCTATTTTATACTTCAATATTTGAAGTATATTATATATACTTCACTTAAAATATATATAGAGAGATATATTAGCATAATGAACTAATAATGCGTATTAGTGACTTTGTACAATATGCCATTTCTGGTAACACATAATAACTATGCTACTTACATTGAAATAATAAATTAAAATAAACATAAAATCCATGGTACAAGTTAGGGGGTCAGTCTTCCTTCTTGTTTTTACTCATATTAAATGCCTCACCTGGAGCCTTCTATTATCCAAAGAAAAAACGAAAGATAAGTACTGTACCATGCAGACAATTAGCAGTTAACATTGACAATATTCTAATTGTATCAAACAATTCCAGATTTTCCTGAAACTAAATACCTAAAAATACATGTCTTTATAGATTTTCCTATTAGGTATCAAATAATTAGTGGGACATAATTGCTTGCCTAGTAGAAAAAAACATGTATAGAAAATCTTAGGTTATCTTAAACTATTCACCTTGTGTAATTTATCTGCAATATTCTAAGATTGGTGATCATATAAGCAATGTCCAGTTGAGAGTAAGATTCTAGACCTTCAGTTAGAGACTAATTTTTCAATGTTATAGGTTACAGGATTTTGCTTTTGACCCTTGAAACAGATAGGTAGATAAGTGTGTAAATCATTCTTGACCAGTGCTATTGACATAAACATGATAATACCCATCCCACATTTCTTATTCATTATTCTTTTCTTTCTTATCCTCTGTAGGCTTACCTGAGTATTATCAGATTCTATGTTATAGGTATTCAAAGTTCCCTGTTCTGAACACAAGCAAAAGGAAAGTAAATGTCAAGTTCTGGCATGGCCCTTGATCTCAAATCTTGTATCAGTTCCTTGTCTCTTAGACTCTCCAGGTGATATTTTGGTGATAAAAGTAGTCCAGACTGCAAATGTTTAATAAAGTAAACTTTGTAAAAGTATGGAGATTATTTTAAATCAGAAGTATCATGAAGTTTTGAAAATTTAATCATCTTTGAAATCTCTAAACTATATTTGAAAGATAATCTTAGAATGTGAGTACTCTAGAGAAAGATACGGTCTTTTTCACTTCAGTAAACATGACAATGTTTGTGACCTTTGTTTTTATCTATGGTTTTAATGTACCTAATGGCATGTTATTTAAAAAATGAAAATGAAATTTATTAAGTATAAAGGGTTATTTATAATGAACAGAATAACAGGGTGAAATAATTTATTTTTGAAAGATACACATGCCTGAATTTTGAATTTCTTTGAAATATAATATCAGTAGATTTGACCATTTATATCTATACTTTTTTGGGTGATACTGAATTATTTCTCTGCATTGCTATAGCAATTGAATGATTACAAATGAAAGTGGTAAAGAAGGTTAAACAATGTAGACCAAAATTCATTTTAGTGCTTATAAAATCCATATTATCAAAATCAAAATCAAAATATCCCAACTAAAATTTTCAGTTTGATCAAATGTTTCAAAAACATAATATTAGAAGGAAAGTATCATGCTAAGCGAAATGAGTCAGAAAGAGAGGGATAGACATAGAAAGATTGCATTCATCTGGGGGATATAAAGTAACAAAGTATGAGATTAATACCCAAGAATAGCTGAGATCAGCACCAGGAGGATTACTCCATAACTTAGAGGTCAGCCGGGTATCCTAGAGGAAAGGGCAGTTCAGATAGAGAAGGGAGCACCAAATAAAGGATGTTTGGAGGATCCTCCCAGGAGGGGAGATGCATGTCGAAAGTAGACTATGGACTGAACATGTTTGCCACTCAATGCCTCTTTTGCAGACCACAACACCCAAAAGGAGAGAGAGAACACAGGGGATTGCCCTGCCACAGAGACAGGGGGAATGGGGGGATGGGGGTGGGGGGATATTATCCATGGTGGTGGAAAAAGGGCACTGGTGGAGGGATGGGTATCTGATCATTGTATAATCGAAACCCAAGCACAAAAAATTGTAAATCTACAACTGTAAAAAAAAATAAATAAAATAAAGGGAAAAAACATAATATTGGATAGTATGTTCAAAATATCAAATACTCTTCCTCTCCTCCATATTTGATATGTTCAGTACAAAGTCTACTTTGGTGTAGTAGTAACTCGTATTTGATATTATTCTACTGTGTAAGTGCTCTTTATGAATAGATTCAATGGGTAAATCATTCTTGAACAGTGCTATTGACATAAATATGATAATACCCATCCCCCATTTCTTATTCATCATTATTTTCTGTTTTATTCTTTGTAGGTATATCACAGCTAAATATCACAGAATATCTTTAATCATCCTGATTGATGTATATCTGAATTTACTGATGGTGATATTTCTCCTGAATTATTAGATTTATATTTGTGCTATTTCATTGTTGAAAATTTAGCACTTCAATACATTTGAAAGTTCTTTAAAGTGTTCAGGTTTTGAATCACACCTTTATCTTAGTTGTGAAATGTTTTGTGAAACTTTTCTTAAATCCGTCATTTTGACAGATCTGGTTGAATATGATTTTGAGTTTCTGAGAACTGGGATGACTTTCTTTATAAATCCATGCAATGATATAAGATACTACCTTACTTAACCTGCTAATACCAGGGAATCAGAGATAAAGGAACTATGGTAAATCTGCACAATGGGATACCATGCAGCTGTTAAGAAAAAAGAAGTCATAAACGTTATTTTTGAAAGGGTGGATATGAAGAGTATAAAGCTGAGTGAAATGAGTCATAAAGAGAAGGACAGATAGAGAATGACTGAACTCACATGTGGGTTATAAAAATTAGTATGAGACTAATATCCAAGGCCTGAAAAAATGGGCCAGGAGGACTGGTCAATGGTTGTAAGCTTGCCACAACTATGTGTACGTGTGTGTGGGGGGGGGGGGGCGGACAAAAGAGAGGATAGAGAAGGGAAAAGTATGGCAATAATATTTAGAATGATCACTCTGGATAAGAACTGAGTTTTGCAAACAGGTAAAGGAAATCACTTATAACCTTTTAGTATCTGTATTGCAAACCATAATCCCTAAAAGGAGAGAGGAAGAAACAGAGAGAGAGAGAGAAAGAGAGAGAGAGAGAGAGAAAAGAACAGAGAGAGAAAGAGAGAGGAACAGAAGTAGAGGGAGACAGAGATAGAGTGAGAGAGAGAGACACAGAGAGAGACACAGAGAGAAGAAAAATGCCTGCCACAGGAGAGGTGGGTGGGAAACTCGGGACATTGGTGGTAGAAAATGTACACTAGGGATGGGTGTTGGAACATTATATAACTACTGAAACTCAATCATAAACAATCTTTTAACTGTTTATCTTTTGATATTCAATAAAAAATTATTATTTTTTTAAATCAGGAAATAGAAAACAAATCACATACTCACTCTTAAAATTGTAACTATTTTTTTCTGCAAGATTTCTGGATAACCAAATGGCTTGACCTGAACCTTTGGGATCTGGGCTTAAGTGATAAAGATGTTACACTTTGGAAAGAACCAAAATGAGATGATTTACAATTCAAAGAGGGAATAACTCATAAGTCTTATGTCCAAAGCATTAATTCCAGCACAATTTCAAATGATGATGCTATTTGGAAAACGTATGTTTTTCAACAATTTATGTAAGAGTTTGCATTTGCCTCTCCACCTCCCCCTTCCCACATCTTCCTTCTACTCTGTCCTATTTTTCTATTACTCTCTCCCCCTCTCTCCATCTCTTTCTCCCTCTCTTTTCACAGTGTTTATTGCAGGCTTGTATCCAAGACTCAAATGGTCCAGCTGTTTGAAAGGCGAGTCCTAGGCAAGGTTGAGAAAAACAGCAGATAGTGATGAATCCAAGTAGTTGGACAACTTGGGAAACCATAAGAAATAACTACAACTTCATCTCTCACGTGGAAAAGGACGTTCTCCTTAAAAAAGAAGGTGTCCACACTGGAACTGAGTTACCAAGACAGGAAGTGGTAGTCGATGGGAGACAGAAAGTTGGGTACTGGGACCCCTGGTGGAGGGTGTGATATTGGAAATTTGTGAGCATGAAACACTGTCATCTCCGGTCCTGCCAATCATGGTCCATCAAACTATTTTTGTGTCTAATTAATTTTTTTAACAGAGAAAACACCAAATAAGGTAAACACTAGCTTTTGAAGCGTGAAACAGGTGCCAGCCCTAACAGTTATTTACTAAATGTTATTTTCGAATTGCTTGATGCCAAACACCATCAGTGTTGTCTTTATTATTATCATTAGGAGTAGGATTTTGCTTTGCATTTTGAGGCTAATGGCTTAAGTGGATATTTCCCCCCTCCCCCCAGCTACATATTTGAATTTTAAATTTTATGAAATGAGAAAGGCTTTCATCATTTCATCAAGCCTTTCATTAACACTAATTCAAAAACTTGCTCAGAGATGAATGAATTGGCTCTGCCTCAAGCTTTTGCATGGGGGCCTTCTGTGGGCTTTGGGGAGAGTTGGGGACACAGCTGCCAGCCCGTTGAAGCCACAGTTCCTGTGGGACGATCCATCTTCAAAAGGTGAATGGGGAGATGGCTTTTAACTGACTGGTCTCCCAGGGGAAACAAAGAAAATAATTTGCTCTATTAGATCATGGCTTGTCTTGGAAATCATCCAGCTTGGGAAATGCTTTAATTTTTTCTAGCATTCTGAAGGGACCCTTTGGTGAAAGGAGGTGTTTTGTGCTTAAGCAATTCAGGAATTAAAAGAATGATCACAAAAAACAAACTAGTTTTGAACTGCTAAGTATGCGGAATATTCCAAAAGGAAACGTCTCAGAAGTATCACCCTACCTCTCAAATGAAAGCATTGCTAAGTGATCCTATCAACTCCAAATTAGGAAACCACTCAGCGTAACAGCATTGTTTTAGGAAGGAATAGACTCGTATATTTATACAGGAAACGAAGCCTTGCTATCTCATTTTCACTTTTCTTTTGTTCATATTGATTTTTATCATCATTTAGAAACAGCGCAAAACACTCCCAAACACAAAGGCAGAAGAAACTTGGCTTTCTTATTACACAGGAGAGCTTCTGAGTAGCAGAGAATTTTGATTTAGATTCAGGCATTAAAATTAAATCACACGTCCTAAGGAAAAATGATCTGTAATAATGAAAGCCGCACGCATGGGATATGAAAGTGCTATTGAATAATGAACTGCACTGGAGCTCCACGTGTGGGGCCAGCAGGATTTAATGATGAGTGCTTTGGAAAACAAATGCCTTCTTCTCTGTTGTCTATCGATTGCTGGCATATTAGCCAACAAACGACTGGAAGAGATGAATATCATAAATTAGAAAGGAATTATTTCTTCTCCATTGATGTGGCTTTATTTCCTGGCTGCATGGTGGAGGTTCCGTCAACAGGTGGACTGTAGGCACCAAGGCAAGTGCCAACGAGTCAATCTCAGGGGCAAAGAATTCATCTGGTGGAAAAAATGAACACAGCTGCATTGTCACCATTGTGAGGTGACCCCGTGTCACCAGTAGTGAGAAAACAGGGCCTCTGATGCTAGCCTCTCTCTCCTTGCTTGAACTCCTTGGCTTACAGCTTGTAGGATTCAATAAAGTCATGAAGATGTATAGGATTCAATAAAGTCATGGAGATGGGTGGGTTTTTCTGTATTCAATCTGGGCTCCTTTGAAGTTCCAAGTTTGGCTCTTTTTTTTCCCCTGTCAAATCAACAGTTTTTAAATCTTATTAGCTTTACCTCAAGATCTTCTGATAAGAATGTTTATTAGAAATAGTTTAAGCAGAGCATTTAGAGTTTTATAACATTTTCTAAGAAGATACGTCTTCTCCCAATGAATGATATAGATCACAGCAGTCACTATATATATATATATGTATATATATGTATATGTGTGTGTATATATATATATATATATATATATATATTAGCAGATTAAACAACCAAGGTTAAGAATCTAGTGAAAGCATGCGGGAGGTGGGAGGTGTTGTATCCACCCTCCTCATTTTTTTGCATGTCTGAGTTTTATGTGACTGTTTTTTGGGGGAAAAACAGAACTGGTTTCAATGGTTTTGATTTCAATCACAAAAGAATGCATTTTTCAGTGAGTTGTCATAAACCCAAAGCATGCTACTCAGTGGTAAGAAGGAAAAGTGTGAGTGCAACTATTATCAAATTCCTTCTGACCTTTGCTTAGTGATTTTGCACTGATTTCACTTTAATTCTTGACTACCAGAAATTCAAACTACGTAACACATTAAATATCATCTAAAGTAATCATTATCAGACATGTCCCAAGGGAATTCACCATTTTATTTACATGGGCAGAAATGCAAAGAGCATCAACAGCCAACTCCACCTGGTGTGACTCCATGTTCTAAGAAGCTCTGAGCTGAATAAAATGTAATTTTTCATCTTCAATGCACACAAGTGGCTGTGGGTACTGGCTGCCAAGTGGGCCTCCTGGTCCCGGTGAACCAAACACTCCTTTTCCTCTCTTGCGGGGGGGTTTTCCAGCATCCCATATAGCTATCTTGCTTTTATTCTAAAGTGGCACCAGTTGTGCTCCCCCTGTAAAGCCACACCCCGTGTTTTATGGGCAGATCCTTGTCTGACTTCAGAGAACAATTTATCAAGAGCATCCTCTAGAGAGAGAGAAGTGGATAAGACTTGGGATACAAGTCTCACCTTCAGGGAAGGGAAGGCTTTCCAGGGAGCAGGTGGAAAGGGGGAGGAGGTGGCAAGTGGAGGAGTTCTGCATGCTAGCCTGCAATTTAAAGTTGACGGCCAGCACAAGGAAGGTGCTGGATAGTGAGTACATTCATTGTTGGTGCTGCGGTCCATTATAATCAGGCAATGGAGATATGAGGAGTGTAGAATGAGACTACAGATTTGAAATATCTCTCTGCTGGGCACTTTGAAGCATTAGCAAAATGAATGGAAAAAGCATTATCACCTTGTAAAAAGGGGTTGGTACAAAACCTTGGGTAACAACCAGAGTATTTAGGAGAATATGCATGCCATTCCTTGTACTATTAGTTTTCACTATTTTTCAGTTCAGTGTGACCTGAGATATTTGTCTTATCCTTTGATTTATTTTGTTTTACACTGAAAAAAATTCATAGACCTCTTTTATAGAATTCTCATAAATACATAGAATTTAAAATCTTATCTAACTGTGTATTTTGCAAAATATACAGCATGTTGCTTGTACTGGTATCACTGAGAATGGGAGAGAGACAGAAGGTAAGAGAGAGAGGTGAGAGAGATAAGAACTTTGCAGCACATGACTTTGAAGAATGGCCTTCTCAGACCAGAGAGCAAGTGAGTTTCATCATTTCTGCTTGCCCATCTCATTCCTGAGAACCTCAATTTCCACCGACGAAATCAATACATCGTGACTTAAAATATGAAAATTCAACCCAAAGCAAGTCCCCAACACCCCTGATTATTCTATTTGCTCATTTGTCCATCAAGCTTTGTTTGGCAAGGACCTACTTTTTTTTTTCTGGAAGATACACATACCAACTATTGCTACTTTATGTAGCCTTTATCTCTCTTGGGAAGAGAGGACTTGCATATCCAATTTGTTATTTGAGAGTGCAATAAATGCCACAGAAATGATTTTTAAAGGAAACATGACACAAGGAGACACTTGTGGTAAGAGGTGGATATGGAGGACAGGGGCAGCCTGGCTAAACATTTGGGGGTGCATGGTCCTCTGGGAAGACACAGGTGTGTCTTCACAGGATCTTCGGCTGAAATCTAGGAGACTGAATTCAGAAGGCCTATGGGTCGGTGTATACTGGCATATATCAGAACCATGTCAGTCTTATAATCTCTGCTAAGGAGAATGAAATGGAAAAAAAAGTAAAGAGAGAATAGTGAATCTGAGAGCAGAGAAGTGCCAATCACATCACACATACATAACATATATTCATATGGGTTTGTATAATATATATAGCAACTATTTACTGTTATAAACATTTTTGCTTCTGTATTTGTTTCTTTTATTTATTTATTTATTGCTTTTTGGGTCATACCCAGCAATGCTCAGGGGTTACTCCTGGCTTTGCACTCAGAAATTACTCCTGGCGGTGCCTGGGGGACCATATGGGATGCCGGAGATCTAACCCGGGTCAGCCGCATGCAAGGCAAACGTCCTACCCACTGTGCTATCACTCCGGCCCCCTGTTTGTTTCTTTTAAACATTATACACACACAGTGGTTCTCAGGTAATACCCCCAGGGCAGTACTTCAGGGTTTTCTGGTGGGAGGGATCAAATGCTGACTCCTACATGCAGATCTTGCATTCTGCACTTCCAGCTAGCTCCCTGACTCTATAGTAACATTTAAAATAAATTTTTAAATGTGCATATGACTTGTAAATTAAATTAAATTTATGTCTATATATACATATCAATATCTACATTTATCTATATACATATATGTGTATACTTATTTTAGAGCACGTTTGCTATGTACTTAGAATGAATTATATGGAGTCAGTGATAAGCAGGACATTCAACAAGGATACTGTTCCAATGGCCTTGGAGAAAGATGAAAAAATTCTTACCCCAAGGTATGGGATATAAAGTTGAAATAAAGAGAAGAGTATTTGGTAGAAGATTTAGAATGTGCCAAGTGATTGGAACTCTTGGGGAAAGAAAATGTGGAACCAGATTTAGGAAGACATGGGGAACTCTTTTAAAAGAATGATTCATGATTCTATTAAAGAAAAGAGATTTGGCTTTGATTTCAAGTTTCTTGAGAGAAGAAAACCTCCAGGATCAACTTAGTGGCTTAAATCCTCCCTACTGAATATAAATAAGAAAATAAAATTATTGCTTTTATCTTCATATCTTGTATGTGCTTTTTCTAACTAAGTAACATCTATTGATAGCAGGTTGTCTATCATGCAGTGAATAACTAAGACTATATCTTTTTATAAAGACAGATTTTCTTTTGCTTAAAATAAGATCAATATTTATATCACAATTTTATTTTTATTCCAACTTGATATTTTTCATGTGCAGTGTCTTTGCCTTAAAGTTATGTCTCCAATTTTCAGAACTCCTGCAAATAAATATGAGCATTCCTTAGAGTCCACTATAGTTAAAATGACAATTAGAACACCTACACTTTTTTTCTTTTAGGGATTGGCATACTCGGCTATACTCAGGGCTTATTCCTGATTCTATGTTCAGGGGTTACACCGGGAAGGACTTGGGGAAACACATGCGGTGCCAGAAATCAAGCCTAGGTTGGCCACATGCAAGGCAAGTCCCTTCCCTGCTGAACTTTCTCTTTAGCCCCGACTGTGCCTATATTTGGTAAAGAAAAGAAGAGACAGACAAAATTAGGGAATTTGGAGTTTCAAATTTTTGTGTTTAGTGGGAAAATTTTCAGCTCTCCTGCCAGATGCCACCCATTAGATGTCCAACCTTCCTCTCTCTATCAAGTCAGGCTCCAGCAACTTGACTTTGTCAATTACTCCAATAGAATTTTCCTTTGGTAATAAAGGAAAATCAAATAGGGTTCATCCATGGAGGACTTGATGGAGACACAGCACTCTCCCCAGAGCACAACTTGATTTTAATGAATGACAGTTGAGTGCTGTCCTTTAGGGAGACAAATTCCATATAGATCTAATGAATAAGCCTGTCCCTTTAGTTGTAATAACATTCTCATTACTTCTCTTCCTCCTCGGCACTAAGGACTCATATGCCCTGCTGGTTGTCATTCCTGGATGCTGCTTTCTATAAGCTAAAGGCGCTGGCCCTGGAGAGTGAATGTTATTCCTGGACCGCCTTGGAAATCATCTAAAAATTGAGAGAACGGTTTCCATCTCCTTTGGATAATAAAGGGTGACTCAGAAAGCTGCCCTTGCTCCTGCATTCTCTCAGTAATGGGAACCCTGTGGGATGTCTTCCAGTTTCCAACCACAATCTCTGACCTTGCTTCATCCCAGAAATCTGCAGATCTGAATTGTCCCAACAAACTTCCCAGGTGTTTGTCAGCACCCAGAACTGCTGTTGAGGATGTGCTCTTCCACAGGTTTGGCCAACCATTTTCCTAGGTATGTTGGTCAGCTCAGGTGGTCATGTTTGTTTCTTAGTTTCTGTCTCAGATTTAAATGCAGTCAGTGAACAGCTCATTAGTAAATGAATTGTTTCAAGTTTATATGACTGAAGTCCCAGGGGCTACAGGTGAGTAACAGCATCACTGCAACAATGACCCTACACTAAACAGTCTACTCTATTTGCCAGGTGAGGTCACAGAAGTGGTGCTCAGGAATTATTTCTGGATTTTTTATCAGGCATTATGCTTGCCACAGCTTGGGGAATCCTATGTGCTACCAGGGATTAAGCCCAAGTAGGCTAGTCACTTCCGAGGTAAGAATCTTACCTATTATAATATCACCCTGGCCCCCTAAAGAATCTACTTTAAAGAGGGGATTCTAATAAAATGTGCACAAGAAATGCATGTCTCTACGAACAATACATAATTAATTGCCTCCGTGGGACAGGCTGTTCTGTTGTCAGAAGATTTGGTACAATAAGGTCATCACCTTCAGCATCTGCTTCACTCATCCTCCGCTATTAGTAAAGTGGGAACTTTCATGCCTATCAAATAAATCCCAATCTTCTTGTCCAAGGTTGGGAATAATTTGTGAATATGTGCAAGGGTGTCTGTCCACATGAAGAGAGCTCTCAGAAGAGTGAGAAGTGCTGTGGGAATCGACGAGCTGGGAGGTACCACTGCTACTGAACTCATCAAAACTCGCCCTATCAATTGGCCTTGAGATCTTGAATGAGCAACTCTAAAGGTCTCTCCAAGATTGCGTTTAAATAATTATTACTTTTCAAGTCATAAAATGAAAGACCAATGTTAAAACACACAACACCTGCTATTTTTATTCGGGGGCAATGCATAGTGCAAAATGTGCAGCCCACTTGGTGCAGAGCTAATCAAAATTAAAAAAGGAAAAAAAGGGAGACAATGACTCTAAGTCGACTTCATTTTCTTCCCTACTTGTTGCTGTCAATGTCTGACTTCGCCCTTATGAGAATGAATTTTCAAATTTCACACATTTTTGTGTTATTTTAGGGAATTTTCTAAGATACAGACATACTGAAAAGAAAAAAGATACATGAAAGAATGTATATATTTTTTAAGCCTGGGGATGACAGTTGTCTATAGATGTGTGCCATGGCCACACATCATGAAAATGGCATTGGTTTGTGTTTTTCTAGGGAATAAGGATAACACTCAGCAGTAACACAGTACAGTTGGTAATTAGCGGTCACTAGGACCATAGCAGACAGTGCTCAGGGATAAGTTGAAAGTGGGGATCAAACCCAGAACCCCACGCCCATCTTGAGTTTGCATTCTGCTCCTTGATACATCTCCATATTTTCAAAATGGCAGTTTTAAAACAGAAATATTTCTACTCTGGTTTCATTGTCATAGACAATGAAGCATTTTAATCTGAAACTCTTACTCAAGTAACAAATGTATAAGAAATACAGAATAAATATGTTATGTACAATGTGTGTTTGCGTGTACACACATAAACTGAACTCTGTTTTAAGATTTTAGGGTAAGTGAATGATGTGGAATTCTCTGTGTGTCTGTCTGCACCACAAACTATGTCCTAAGGTTAATTTAAATATTTAAAAGAGCTGTAAAAGTAATATGAGATTTTGTTCTTTGACTTAAAATCACAAAATAAGACTAAATCTGCAGAAGTATAGTATGTTATGTAACCCTTGGACAATGTTAATGTTTAAAGGTATTAGTCAAAAATTAATTCTTTTTTCTAAATTATACATTTATTAGAAGTAATAGTATCTCCTTAGGAGAAGCCATGAACTTTGTAATATTCTGAGTAAATTATTCTGGATAAAGTTTAGCTAACATGAATTTGAAAATCTAAAGAAGCCTGAATTATCATGCCTGAATCAAATGTTACACTATTTTATATCAAGATTTTCATTAGCAATCAATCTTAAAATCAATTTATCTAGTAAATTGCCCCAGCGCTACAGTCTTTTTCTATATTTCTTAACATTTATTATCAACAGCGCTGTCTCAATGTTCACAAAGAATTTCCATTAAAAAATGAGCCTTACAAGATACATAAACCATGAAACTATTGTCAACAGTGCCACGATTCTCTAAAACATAAAGTCCAATAAAAATACTCTTGGCATCGATAAAGTCTGTGAATACACTCTAATGTGGAGATAACATGCTGAACTGACATTTATTAATCATAGTAAAATGGCCATTAAAGCTAAATTGCATGTGTGTTAAGAGGAAGCATTAGGATATCTTAAGACCAATCACTGCTATGCTGAATTCCAGCTGGGGCTGAAACCGGAGAGCTAACATTTGCTTTTTCTTTCTTTCTGCTTCCTTGCTCTTTCGGTGACAGTTCATATCTGGGCCGAAGTGTCACCCTGGCTTGTCTGCAGTCCCTATTCTCTACCAAAACATCGCTCATTAGACATGTTAACAACACTTATTTGCCAACAAGAGTTACCATCATGCATTTGATTCTCAATAACTGCAGGAGGCAGGGTGGGGGCGTTGTGGGGGGGGGGTTGGGAAGCCAACTAAAATGCCAGCCATGGAAGAGACATTTGGTTAGGAATTCCATCCAATGAAGTTCAAGTGAGCAAAGAAGCCAGTCCGAATCAGGAAAGAGCTGGGGTGGTCTTTTCAGTATAACCTCAAAGAACCGGACCCAAGAGACTGGGTGACTGACTTAGACATGTACACTTCAGTTATGTCAACCAGGAGTGACTTTGATAAATAAATCCCCCACTCTGTTGTCCCCAAAGGTTTAGGGAATAAAGAAGGCATAACTGTGCTTCCTTTCTATTGAGTTTGTTTCTTTCTTTTTTCTCTCTAGTACCAGAACAGGGATCTGCATGGTCTCTGCCTGACCACGCTTTCTACGCTCAGGTCCTCCTTCCACTTTGAATCGCATGGTCAATTTGTCTATTTGCTTTTTCTTTATGCACAATGTACCTTTGTTTGTTCCTGGGGAGCAAACAACATAAGATGTGCTGAGATGTACGTCTGTCCATATCCTGTTAGCAAATTTAGAGGCAAACGGCACTGTCTGTTCACTCTGATATTTCTCTGGGCATCTTTTCTAAGTGGAATCCACAAGTAGAGACTTCCCTTGGTTCTGTGATGGTAGGGATAATATCCAACAGTGAAGTGAATTTGACTATCAGGATAAAGTCAAATTAATTCACACACAAAATAATGTATTGAGTTTTGTTCTGTGAGGAGTTCTGTGAGGATTGGGAATCTTGGTATTTTATATATTATGATGATGCATGTATTATTGTTGCAGAGTTGTAAAAATATCTGGCTACATTAATGTATACATTAAGCATACTTCAATGTGTCACACAAAATGCTTTGGGGAATAGTAACAAGTACAATTATGTGATGAAAAATAGCACTGTAGCACTGTCCTCCCGTTGTTCATGATTTGATCAAGCAGGCACCAGTAATGTCTCCATTGTGAGATTTGTTGTTACTGCTTTTGGCATATCGAATACACTATAGGGTGTTTGCCAAGCTCTCTTGTGCAGGTGGGATACTCTTGGTAGCTTGCAGGGCTCTCCAAGAGGGGTGAAGGAATCGAACCCAAGTCGGCCGGATACAAGGCAAACTCCCTACCCACTGTGCTATATCACTCTTAAAAGGCTATAAGTTAGGAATAAAGTCTTTACTTGACCTAGACACTTGCCAAATTTCTATCAGTCTCTATAATAACTTGTGACTGAAGAAGCCCTTTTAGTCATGGACACAATTCCGGTAATTCCAATAATCACTCTCAGTTTGAAACCAAGTTATCAAGTACCACATGAGCTTTTTTTACAAGAAATATTGAAGTCATTAGCTAACAATCAAAATTTGTAGGGCTAGAAAATAACTCAAGGGGCTGGAGCGATAGCACAGCGGGTAAGGTGTTTGCCTTGCATGTGGCTGACCCAGGTCCAATTCCCAGCATCCAATATGGTACCCCCAGCACTGCCAGGAGTAGTTCCTGAGTGCAGAGCCAGGAGTAACCCCTGTGCCCTGTGTGATCCAAAAAGAAAAAAAAAGAAAGAAAGAAAAAGAAAAGGAAAAAGAAAACTCAAGAGCTGGAATACCTGTTCTGCATGTGCAAAGGCCCAGATCCAACCCACTGGCACAACACACCACTCCACGGATGGCAGCCTCCTGAGCTGCAGAGCTCTCCTGTGTGGCTTGTTGCAATAAAAATTTAAATAAATAGGTCAGAGAGAGAGAGAGACAGAGAGCGAGAGTAATGCAGGCAAGGCATTTTCCCTGCATGTGACCATCCTAGGTTCAATCTCCAGTACCACAAATGGTCCCCCAAGTCCTGCCAGCAGGTATCAGAGTAGGCAGTAAGGTAAACACTTTATACACTGTACTATTGATCTGACCCAGGTCACTATCTTCTTGATATTGCTTTCTGCACCACTCATGCAAATCAAACCACTTCCATTGTTTGAAAAATAAAACCAAGTGAGTTACACCTAATATGTGAGTAGCACTGTAGTACTGTCCTCCCGTTTTCATCAATTTGCTCGAGCAGGCCCAGTAATGTCTCCATTGTGACACTTGTTACTGTATTTGGCATATCGAATATGTCACGAGTAGCTTGCCAGGCTTTGCCATGAGGGCAAGATACTCTCGGTAGCTTGCCGGGCTCTCTGAGAGGGGCTGAGGAATCAAACTTAGGTCAACTGGGTTGGCTGATGCAAGGCAAATGCCATACCCGCTATGGTATCACTCCAATCCATTAAAATAAATAATTGGCATTATTTTTAATTAATATTTCATTCACTTAACTGCTCTACATATGATACTATTCTCAAAATAGGTGCTACCAGCATTTTAGCTATAAATAAGAAACTTATCTGTTTATTTTAAGTGATTCTTAATTTTAGTACACCATTGTTTTATTTTTATTGTAACTGCAGCAAGAAACAATGGAGTTGATGTTTGTATGTTTGACATACAAAATTACTATACCTTTACCAGCATTATACAACATTACTGCCACCCAAGGAAAGAAAATTTGGGGGGACTTTTGTTCCTATTTCTGATTCTGTGAAGAGAAAAGAAAACCTTGGCAAGTTGAAATAGAACAGTTCCTTTGAAGGAGCAGACAAGAATAGTATTTTGACAGTGTGGGGTTGAGGATTATTGTGTTCAGATCTACATTGTTGGTAAATCTGGTTTTATGAATTGAAATGAAAAACACCTATTAAAAGAGAGAAGGCAATATAGTTGCCATGTCGTTTACATTTCCTTTCAATTATAATCATGCTGAGGAAAGAAAGCCATGTAAAGAGAACAGAAATGCATTGAGTGCTCTTGTTGGGATATCAGATGCAGGAGCCCATTTACTCTTCCCATGAGCACCTATGGACCACGTTACTTTTGTGTGTGTGTGGGGGGGGGGGGCACGTCATACCCAGCAATGCTCAGGGGTTACTTCAGGCTCTGCACTCAGGAGTTACTTTCGGTGATGTTTGGGGGATTATATGAGATGCCGGGGATTGAACCCTGGTCGGCTGCATGTAAGGCAAATGCCCTACCCTCTGTATAAACACACTATCTCCCACACTACATTTCTAATTGATGATAAATACACAAATGCAGTGATTATGAAACATGATCTCAAGGGCTCAAAATGAATTCATATCTGTCTGTTTCTGAAACCTTAAATATTCTCTGCATGGGTCTTGGTTCTGCAATTCTCCATGACTGAGGAATAATTCTGGGGCCTCCACACTCTCAAGCAGATATTGGTCAGGATCTTAGCTCTGATTTTATGTAGGAAGAAATAATTACAAAACATAAATCCACTTAAAGCTGAGATAAGTATAAGTATGGATTGAGTTTCAAAACATTCTCACCACTCTGAGTTAGGCAGATTTTTCCTAGACAGCTAATACCTTTTGTTCATTTTGATTTCTCTTTTATTCTTTGTCTCCGAATTCTCATACAATTTTGCCTTTTCTTTTTTTTTTGTTGAAGAAAAATTAAATTATTTAATTAAAATTATTTGGAGAAATGAAAGAGGGAGTAATGTGAGAGTTATATGTTCAAGAAATTCAGGCTTTTAATTTTTTTACAACATTTTTAATTGTAGCTGTGTAAAATGTATTACACTAAGTATTAAATAAAGTAAAAATTATTCCAAGATCCCAAATTCTAGAAACAGAATTTTCACATGTATTTCAGTCTCTCTTTGTCAATAGTACCCACATACATGCATACTTAAATATCATTTATAGACAGAATAAATAAAATTTATAAAATTTATATTGTTTAAAATTTAATTTCAATAAATAATACATAGCATAGTGTTTTTTAACCACATATAGTTACATTTTTCCTAAGTAGAGTAATAAACTCCTGGATGTACAATGTATTTTACCACTATTTATGCATGGCATCATACATAGATAGGTAGATAGATATTAAAATGTTTTGAAGAGATTGTAGCTATAATTGTCTGTTACTGTTTCTATTACTCCGTGCCAGGCTGTTTTCACTCAAGGCTCTCCAGAGAAGGGCGGGCTAGACACCGCCCCCCCTTTCCAAGGGACCCAGCCCCTGCAGTCAACCTCCACTACCCAACTGCCACCACGCTTCAGGCGGCTTTCTGGACTGTATGGCTGTGTGACATATTATAAGACCCTTTCTACCCATTTTCCATAATTACCATGCCATGTTTGATGGTGTCCGGACAGTAGGCAACAAATCATAGAGAGAAATATGATATATATGTGTATATATATATATATGCATATATTTGCCTCTTGGAGAGCCCGGCAAACTACCAAGAGTGTCCCGCCCACATGGGCAGAGACTGGCAAGCTCCCGTGGCATATTTGATATGCCAAAACTAGTAACTATAACAGATCTCATTCCCCTGACCCTGAAAGACCCGTCAATCATTAAGAAAGACGAGTAAGGGAGGCTGCTAAAATTTCAGGGCTGGAATGAATAGAGATGTTACTGGTGCCCACTCGAGTGAATCAACCAACAACGTGATGACAGTGATACAGTGATACTGTGTTTATATATCCCTCCAATTAACTCCTGCCATAATTAGTGTAAGTGTCCAAGTAAGTTTAAGGGTATATTGATTTAAATTTGATGCACATGGTCAAAGCTTATACTGCATTCTGTTC
This sequence comes from Sorex fumeus, assembly GCF_029834395.1. Taxonomy (NCBI): domain Eukaryota; kingdom Metazoa; phylum Chordata; class Mammalia; order Eulipotyphla; family Soricidae; genus Sorex; species Sorex fumeus. Next base: position 26,077,454 of record NW_026606065.1, read on the forward strand.
TATAAACAATAGTATTTTATATGTATACATACACACACGCAACATTTTTGCTAAAAGAGTAAATGCCAACTTTTTCATTACTTTTAATATTGCTTTGGATTTTCTAATAGCAATTGCATATGTGGTTTCTGAAGGTTTGAAATATTTACACCTTTAATTGCATCTAGACTAGTAAAATGCAATTTTCAAAGAAGCTTCTGTAGTTATCCTATAAATGTACTTAGTGAAAATAAGGAAAGTGTGTGTTAGAAACATTTCAGTCTGTATAATCCTGGTCTCTGTGTACAAAAGTCATTCCTATAAAAATATTTCTGAGGAAAGGGAGGGGGACATCACAATAAACATAATTCTCAAAGAACATTTCTAGTTATCCCCTAACTATTAGTGCATTCACATGTTTCTTGGTGAGTCGCATATGAGGCAACACTTCCCCTTACATTGTAATTATTTTCAACCGATCCATTTGTGCATTAGACACAGTTTTGGCTTTCCTAGCCACAGTTCTTTATGGTCAATGAGCCAGAGTCAACTAGTATCCCAATGATGATCTGCGTCTGAAAGGGAAGAGAAATTAGAGCCGGGGATGACACAGAATGAAAGTAATCAAAGATCAGCCTCAAGGTAGCCTTGGGAGTGCTAGGAATCATGTTCACTAAATAGTTTTTAGGGCTAAATAAGATCTTTAAGGAGAATCTCAATAAGAAAGTAAGAATGAAAGAAAACTAAAGCTTGGGTGAAATGCAACGAATAAGACCAAGCCAGTAAAATATGTTCCTTCGGAAAGGCAAAGGCTGGGAGAGAAGCTGTCTGCTTAGAGCATGTCCCACATGGATGCCACACGGTTGATTATTATGGAAATTATTTTCAAAAAATTACTTGAAATCATTAGGTGTAGGATAACACTGTTTTTTTCTTTCCTGCATAGCCTCAGTTAGTTTAGTTTTATTGGGTTGCTCCCATCACAGTGCTCACATTCCTCAGTGTTTGTTACTTCTCTCTTTGTGCTCTGTTGACTTGTAAATATTGCTTTTTTCTCTTCTTCCTAAGTCTTTTGTATAGTTTATTCATAGCAATGTCTATTTTGTATGGACACAAGAAGACATGCTTTTGCAATGTGACTCTCAGTGATATTTCCTTCTTGGGCATCTGGTCACTTATCTAAACCTCAGCTGCCTTTACTTCATAGTGCCCCCAACAGCAGGGTCTCAATGAGGGACTGGATGGAACCAGGGCAAGCGGTAGACTATGTGCTACCCTGGCATCGAGATGGGCCTGCCCAAAGCGCCATAATGCTTAACTATAAGTTAAGAGCTTGAGCATGGGCAAATGCTGTCATGATCCAAAAAGTAATAACTAGGGTTAGGAATGATTAATCTGGCCAGTGCACTGTAGTCTGAGTCTGTGGCAAGATGTTCCCAGGAGAGCTGACCTACAAGCCTCAATGTTCTCTCTTACTGTGTCCATACAAAAATAACTAGTATTGAGATGTAGATAGAGTTATTGGACTGAGGAAAGGAGAAAAACACCTTAGAAGGTATTTTGCCCTTGTGCAGTAAGGAAGAGCTTTGGAATGCCTTTTAGGTGGTGTTCCCTTTGAACTTGGTGGGCCCTCAGGAAGGGCTTTCTTATGTTGATTTGGTTACCTGACTGGGTGCAGTGTCAGCCTAGAGAGATAAGGGAGTTGGAGAGAGAGGAGAGGGGAGACAGGAGTGAATTAAGAGAGGGTTGGAATAAACTGCAACTAAGACCAATCAGCCTGGCTCTCATTTCTTCCTTCATCTGCCCTTGGCCAACAGCAGTCCTGATCCAGGCCACACACAGCGGCTCAAGAGCACCGAACATGGGCGGTGTGACAGAGCTCTCCAAAGAGCCCACGAACACACAAGCTTCAGGGTGCATAGATTTACAATTAATTGTTCTGTTTTTTGTTTGTTTAGGTGATCCAGGACCTCCCCATTTTCAGGGTTTAAACCCTAATCCTTTGCTTGCAGGTTTTTTCAGATCTTCTATATGGCACTTCTATCTCTCTAGTACTCAATTCCTCATTTAGAAAAAAAAAGGCATTAAAGAGAATGGGTGCTGATGACAGCAATCACTGAAGGTGTGTTACACAATTAAAGACATGCTGTGCACCTTGTTAGGACTGAAACTGATGGTACCCATAGCCATCAATATTTCTTTGAATTTTCTAAAAGCAGTAGTATAGGTGGTTTCTGAAGGTTTGAAATATTTACACTTTTTATTGTATCTAGACCAGTAAAATGCAATTTTCAAAGAAGCTTCTGTAGTTATCCCATAAATGTACTTAGTGAATATAAGGAAAGTGTGTTACAAATATTTCACTCTGTATAATCATCCTCATCCTCATCACTGTCCTCACGGTTGCTGTCATCATTTTTGGTCAACTACATTGCATGAACTGCACAAATAACAAGCAGTTGACTTGTTTGTTGTTTTGACTGATAGTCTCGGTGTGAGTTGATATAACAAGCTATGCTTGGTTGTCTAAACAGGTAAACGGTAAATGTCACCAAGAAGAACTATGGAAACTTCTGATGTGTCTTCAGCCTTGGGTCAGTCTCATTAAAGCTCTTACCTCAAGCTGAACAACGGGAGGACAGTGACAGCGACAGTGACCTCAAGCTCCTGAGAGGAAATCTCCTGCTTGGTAACAAAGACAGCAATGCAGGGCTGGAGCTATAGCACAGTGGGTAGAGCAATTGCCTTGCATGCAACTGACCAGGGTTCGATTCCCAGCATCTCATATGATCCCCTGAGCACCAGCAGGTGTAGTTCCTGAGAGCAGAGCCAGGAGTAACCCCTGAGCATTGCTAGGTGTGACCCAAAAAGCAAAAACAAAACAAATAAAAACAAAGACAGAAATGGCTACTGTTTCTTTTAGTATGGAAACCCCTTTCCTTGCTCTTGTAATTTACTTTACTAACAGGTTTTCTTTGTCTTTCTGGACTTTGACTTAACTGATTTTATCTCTAACTCCTCACTTCCACAATCACACACAAGCAGGCAGCTTTTTTTCCCCTTCTCTTCTGGCTGAAAAGAATACTCTTTGGGGACCGTTTCATGTCCTGCTCGATTTCAAGTTCGCTGTGAGCAGTGAGTGGGACTCTGAGTGGAGTCATTTGTCAATTGAAATTCTCATAACTAAATTTTCATAACTAGTGAGGAAATAGGTTGGGAGTAAAAGGTGACTCTCCTACATTTCAGCAGTGCATGATGGGACCGGAGCAATATGTGGATTCCTGGAAAAATCTTTCAATTTGCTCTGTCATTATGAATAGTCTATCTTGAAGTTAATGGTGCCTCTGCATTTCAGCATTTATTTCGTAGTAAGTAAAATCACTCTAATATAGTCAGTGAATTAATAAACTGAAAGCCAAAGGACAAAAAAAGTTCAGCACTAGAAAACTTGAATAATGCAGCAAAGTAAAATTTAAAATTTTCCTAAAATTATTTTCCTAGACTAATTTAAAATCAATGTCATATGTTATATATTTAATATTATAATTGTCTTATGAACTGAGGTTTGGGGTTTGCAAGTTGAGTATTCTCATGTTTATATGATAATTTAATTTTATTTTAGTGTTTTGAATCATAAAACATGTTTTACTATTTGTCCCAAATCACTGATGAATTTTCTAACATCGTCATAGTATATCACTCATATTTTCAGATAGCTACTATTCATGTGGTTCTTTGTCAATTATATTAGTATTTCTCAATCGGAGGGAGGGTGTGCAATATATACATGAGTTTCCCCAAGATATACATAGGGACAGCAATCATATAAACTGGGACCAGATCACCAGAGTATGGATTAATCATTAGGACAGTAGTGCCACAAGTATGGAAGGGAACTGTGGCTGGACAAAGCCTCAGAAATACTGATTTAGATTGTGAGTCTTGCAGGCATGTAACTGCAATGATGATGGATGCATCGCTAGACCTTCAGCACATGACAGCATAGTAACTAGCAGATATTTTACAGATGAAAAGACAAAGGTAGTTATTTTTATCAAGGCACTGAACATTAGCCTATGGACAGTTATATCATGTTACTGCCCAGCATGTGGCATACTGGTCTTAACTGAATTGAATGGGTTATAGAAACATGCTTTGGTAGCAGGCGTATATTGCTGGTTCTCCTGACAAAACAAAGGTATACTTTGTCCAGATATACTAGACATGGAGGAGACTTGCAAAATTAGTCTATGGACTTAGATTCAGTTCTACTTTTCTTCTTTTTCCTTTCAACAGAGAAACTTTCTGAGAAGTCTTTCAATGATGCAATCCTTAAATTACATGTATAAAATGAAAAAAAAATATATAAGAACTTTTTCTACAGCATTCCCTGACCATCTTTAAAATAGATTGAATCTTAGTTTTCAGGTATCAGAGATGAATTAACTGACGTACCTATGAGGAGCCTTCAGTGGTCTGTCTAGCTTGGCAGGCAGAGAGATGTCAAATAGCCCCTAAGTACTCCATTTAAGATATCCCTGAAGGCCAATTTGCCTAAAAATATATTATACTCAGGGCTAGTCTTATGTCTCAAGTGGTAGAGCATATGATGTGTGTGAGACTCACATGCTTCTCCTTCCACAGCACCTCCAGGTGTGGCTGGGGTCGTCCCTGAGTAACTCATGCGCTGAGTCTCATTTTTTTTCAAAATGTAGAAGGGAAGGGAAGGGAGGGGAGGGGAGGGGAGGGGAAGGGGAAGGAAAGGGAAGGGAAGGGAAGGGAAGGGAAGGGAAGGGAAGGGAAGGGAAGGGAAGGGAAGGGAAGGGAAAGGAAGGGAAGGGAAGGGAAGGGAAGGGAAGGGAAGGGAAGGGAAGGGAAGGGAAGGGAAGGGAAGGGGAGAGGGGAAGGATGAAAAGGAAGGGGAAAAGAAGGAAGGGAAAGGGAAGGGGGGAAGGGAAGGAAAATGAGGGGGGAAGAGAGAGGAAAAGAAGGAAGGAAAGGGAAAGGGAAGAGAGGGGAAGAGAAGGGAGGGGAAGAGAAAGGAGGGAAAGGGACAGGATGGGGGAGGTAGGAAAGGGAAGGGAAGGGAAAGGGAGGGGAGGAGGAAGGTAAGGAAAGAGAAGGGAGGAGAAAGGAGCAAATGGGAGGAAAGGGGGAGGGACAGAAAGGGAGGGATAGGAATTTATGGAAGGAGAGAGAAGGGAAGGGAAGGGAAGGGAAGGGAAGGGAAGGGAAGGGAAGGGAAGGGAAGGGAAGGGAAGGGAAGGGACAGGAAGGGAAGGGAAGGGAAGGGAAGGGAAGGGAAGGGAAGGGAAGGGAAGGGAAGGGAAGGGAAGGGAAGGGAAGGGAGGGGAGGAGAGGGGAGCGGAAGAGGATGGGGAGGGTAGAGGGAAGGGAAGTGAGAGGAGGGAAGGGAGGACAGGAGAGGGAAAAGGAAGAGGAGGGGAGAGGGAAGGGGAGGGGAGAGGAAAATGGGGAGGAGAGGACAGTGGAGGGGAGAGGGAAAGGAGGTGAGGGGAGGGAAGTGAGGGAAGGGGATGGAAGGGAGGGAAGAGGAGAGAAGGGAAGGAAGGGGAGAGAATCAATGGAAAGGGAAGAAAGAGAATGGAGCGGAAGAGGAATAAAGATAAATCATATACATATTTCGATTCTTACTTATAAAATACCTAAAACTAGACATACTTTATTAGAGGCCTTATACCATCATCAGGGGCTTTGCTGGTACCAGGCATCCATCATTACACATCACAGAGTCCGAGCTTCCTGATCTCTGAGGATAAAATAATGGCCCATTTGGCACAGTAAGTGGCAGAGGGACTCTGGAATATTTGATGTCAGTAATTTAGGTTATCACACTTGCTAATCCAAATTCCAAACAGAAATAGAGGACATTTCCTGATAAATATTGAGAAACTGAACTTAAAACAAGAACTGCTTTTACATTTTATTCTTTCTTTTAAAATTTTTTACTGTCTGTTACATAAATCACAAGACAAGCTAATTGGATTTTTGACTTTATTACATAATTAACAGTAAGATGAAAGCAAATTCCACAAAAATCACTAAATGCTTTCTTAGGCATGAACTATTATGATGTCACTATTTCCGTTGAACCATTTAGTATGTTGCTTTTGAAGCTTAAAATAACTCTACTAAAATGGGAAATGAGATGGCTTTTTCATCTGTCATGATCTAAACACAATCTTTTGTGGTTCCTTTTAGAGTTTTGCTTTCTAAATATAAGTGTCTACTTCCAAAAGCTTTATCTGTAACTAATACAGTTTTTCTTCAGTGAGAAAAAAATAAATAGAATATTATCCTAGCCATTTGAAATAACATAATTTCTTGCACGCTGTTTAAAATAATGGATTTTTAAAATTTAACACATCTTACTTTTAAAGATGAACAAGGTCACTCCTTCAGCAATTAACCGATTAAGCTGTGACTGGTAAGGTTCAATTCCTTCATTCTGGATATGTTTAAGATTTAGTTGGACTCAGCGTTCCCATTATTCCTAACTTTTGGTTTCTAGAGCAGAACCTGACCTCTACCTTAACCACCTTAACTTGTGAAAATAAATGTTTGTTTTCACAAGTTAAGGAGTTCCAGAGGTGGCAATTTGGATCAAGAATAAGGACTCAATCAGGCAATGAGGGCACCTTGCCCATTCATCTTGTCATGTTTCTCATGGAGCCAAGAAATCGAATAAGACTGTAGAAGCCCCCAATCAGCAAGTTCTAGATGTGAAGAAGCACAACATGTGGATCAAAAGGCCGTCTGAACTTATGAGCAGAATTACAACAATTCCTACTTCAAATAATAAATATCTTTGTCTGTCTCCTACTCTAAGCAAGAAACTCAGCTTTGGGCTCTGACAGCAAACCAGACAATATCTTGTCCTCCTGTACCAACATAAGTCACAAAGTCAAAAATTAGGAGATGCACTTCATAGTGTTCTTTTATTTGCCACAACCCCCTTGATTCAAACTTCCACTGAGCAGTCTCCCAAAAGAACTTGCCTTGTTTGGTGTGAATAGAATAGAATCTATTTATGATTCTATACATGAATAGAATGTATAGAATACACATGAATAGAGTCTCTGAATTAGATATATTTTGCAAGATTTTTTTGCAGTGATGTTTTATTGAATTTGTTATAATTTTATGTAGAATGTACATGCATAGGATCTCTGATTTAAATATATTTTGCATGATTTTTGTTACAGTAATGTTGTATTGAATTTGTTATATTTTTACAATGACTATCCATGAAAAGAGTCTCTGAATTAGATTTATTTTGCATGATTTTGTTGCACTGATACTGTATTGAATTTGTTATATTTTTACATTGATAGGAATATCCAACAAATTTGAACGAGAATTTTAGAGCTGATATATCTCATGATTAATTTTGGTATTAGTGTCTTTTCCATGGAGAAGCTTATCTATCCATCTGTCTATTGTGTGATTGAAAAATAGTAAAATAGAACTTCTCTTGGCTCCCCTACAACTGTCAATTAAGGAATTTATCTTCCCAAGTGATGTACATTTTACTTGAAAGTGGCCCTACCACATAGCTTATAGTAGGATGAAGTGAGCCTTGTTCTCCCAACATTTCCTCCAAGGTGATACTTTGTAGAGCATTCAGTCATACCTAGCACTTCCAGAGACACCATCCAAAGAAGACCATCCTTTAAATGTTCACATTTAGATTTGTATATATAGATTTAGACAAGTCTTTATTTCTAACCACATCACTAAGTTCTTCTCTTCTTTGATTGTCCCAACACTAAACAATTATTTGTACTAAACACCATGAGACAAATATTTTCAGGGTGAAATGTTTCCTACCATTTCCTTTTTAAATACAAAATTGAAGTAGATATAACCATCCTGTGATAGAATCGCTGTTACCACAATGAGTAACTTGATGAAATTGCTTGATTTGCTCAAGCTCGAGCGGGCCCAGTAACATCTCCATTGGAGAAGTGCTGAAATTTGTTTGCAATATTTAAAACTAAAGGTGTTGTGTGATGTTCACTATAATTGGTAAGAACTGATTCTTTAATTCTTTATTATTTTTCCTTGTCCTGTCCATACACCTATGGGTATTCTTAGCATGTTTTCTTTGGAAATTTATGATTTATAATTCTGCACCATACTTGGTATAATTTTCAACTTTTAATTACTAAGTGTTGCCCTCCCTGTTCTTGTGCTTCAAAATCAGACGCTTTGGTTCTACAGAGTTTGTACAATGAGTACGGAACTTACCTTGAACATGGCTGATCAGGTTCAATTTCCAGCACCGCATATGATCTTCAAGCCTCAGAAGGTGTCATAGCCTCAGGAGGACATAGCCTGAAGTAAGCCCTGAGCACTGCTAAGAGTGACCTTGAAGCAATATATAAAAACAGGTACCTCTTTTTCTGCCAAGTTTGTTTTCTGTTTTCTGGTCTTGACTGATATGCAATTTGTAGGTTGTTTTATCACTCATGATCCCTCAACATATTTGTCATAAAATAATGTAGAACTTAAGTAACAATAACTTATTTTCTTACCTGTTGCTTTTTCTCTAGTTATATTAAAATATTTTGAAAGTCATTTTTCATAATTATTTTTCATGTTAGGTTTGATAAATAAATTTGCTTCAATTGCATTCTTCTATAACCAATCATGTGTAACTAAAGAAAAATTATATATATCCAATATATGCATTGTCACATGGAATAAAATGACTTTAGAGAATAACATCTAATATACGTAGTTGTAGGAATATAATTTTATCTGCATATATTGTTGGATTCACAGATTCATCAGCAACTTCACAATAAAAATTTGTTAGTTACTTTTGACTAAGTTTAGAATAGTTGAATTGGTGGGGTCAGAGAGATAGTACAGAGATAGATAAGGTGTTACTTTGATGAGGCTTAAATACCCAGTCCCACATATGGTTCCCCAGGCCTGCTGGAAGCAATCCTTAAGTTCAGAATCAGGAGAAAACTCTCAACACAGCCAGGGAAGTTGTTTATCTATTTCTTTTTGGCCCTCAAAAGAAAACAAAACAAAAATAACTCAAATTTGAATTCTATCAGCTACTAAGAAGAAACACCACTCTTCTTTTAGTTAGTGATTTTGTTGGTAACTAGAGATATCTAGAGATATAATAACATAATCTCACTAGCTCTTAAGATTATCTTATATTAGGATGTAACAATATCAGCAATAATGAAAGTGATTTAAATAATTACTTTAAAGCGTAAAGCATTCTGTCGGTAATTTACCTATGAGGATGATAAAGAGCTAGTTCAAAGCTCGTTTAAAATTATCTAATGTTCACTAACTGATTTATTACTGATTAGTCATGAAGTATTTTGTTGATTATGTGCTTGTTTTTTATAGCATTTTATTCAGCAGATATTCTGTAATGTAAATCTAGACAACAGTAATTAGACAAAGTTAATGCTGTTTGAAAAGTGCAAAGTCATGTGTAAGATTATGTGAAGAGTGACTGGCTCTATGGATTTGGGTTTGAGTTATTTTATAGAATATTTGTGAAAGCTGTTTCAAAAGATGTATTTTGCTATCTGTAGACAATGAAGAATCTTGCCTATGTATTATTGAGGGCCCAAAGCAATGGTGGTTGGTTGTATTAAAGAGTAAAATGGGTGATGGATTTAAATATACAGGAGGGGCGAGAATTTTTCAATTTTTTTGATAGATTAGATATAAAAATTGAGCAAAAATATTTGGATTGAAATTTGTTTGGTTTGAATCACAGGGCATATAATAAAATTACTTGCTGAGAAACTCAGTATATAATAATATTAGAGAAATACATAGCAGAAGAACAAGAAATCTATCCTGCTTATGTTATATGTGACATAGTTGAAAAACCCTAGTGGAGATGTGAAGTAACATATATGCAAATGCAATTTGAGGATGGACCTGTTGCAGGAATATAAACTTGATAATCATCTATGCATGGAGACTCTTTGAAATCACACTTGAGAATGAGTTGGTGTAGAATGTTTAGAAAGGTAGTATGGAATGAGAGAAAGATGACTCACAAGCATAGAAGAGTAATATTGTATTCTTGGTATCTGATTTTTTGGTCCAGAACTGTGTCATAACCATTTGGTAAATATTTTAAATAATACCATTCAGATGAATAAGTAAAAGGTTTAGAGTCTTGAGTAACTCAGATAAGAATGTATGGGACTGTAAGCAGGAATTTTACATCCAGTATACCTAAGAAAAAAACAATTTACATAAATATTAAGAAACATTTTATATTTCAGGGTGATGAGGTTTTGGAAAATTCCTATAAGAAAGATTTTAAGACACTAGTGAAATTGAATGTCATTTATGAGTGAGAAATGAGTAATTTTTTTTGATATTTGTGAAAAGGCAAAACAAAGCATTTGTCTTTGACAATGAATAACAATCTTCCTACTCACAACAAACCTGCTAATGAAGAAATTTTGTGCCTTTTTACTAGTCATCTTGCTCTGAGAACCTCAGTGAGAATGTTGGCAATTCTTACTATTCCAAAGTCGCTTTAGCCTCTATCTTCTGTCTTTGTTTTGTTCCCCTTTTGAATCAGAGTCTAGTCGGTCTGACTATGGCCTTAAAGATCATGCATCCCACCTGAGCGGTTCTTTGGATGAGGTGTGTGAGGCTCCTGGAAGTTTAATGATTTACACAATTGCACATCTCAGCTGAGGCAGCAAAAAGGACTTTCTCTACTAGTTCTCAGTTTTGTTTTTAAAAATTTAGTTGTTCGTTAGATGCTTTATAATCAACAAATCCCCTCTACTGTGCTATTATAGATTCTGAGCTATTTTCTCTTTAAGCTAGGTGCATGTAGAGCAATAAATGAAAAGAAAAGGGGGTACAGGTAGAAAAAATATTGTTCAGGGGATTGAATATAAAGTTGGTGTTAAGGAGTAATCGAGTCAAATATCCAAACAGCACAGTCAACTGTTCTGAAATCAAGAGACACAAACTTTAACAACAGAACTTAGAATGGGAGTGTCAAGAGGCGCATGCTTAGGGGTGAGGTCTGTGTGTGTGTGTGTGTGTGTGTGTGTGTGTGTGTGTGTGTGTGTGTGTGTTGGGAGGCATGGCTAGTTGGGAACCTAAGAGAATTGGTGGAGAGAAGCTGACATTGATGGTGGGATCAGTGATTCAATATGGTATGTCCAAAACTCAACTATAAATAACAGTAAATCTGTAGCACTGTAGCACTGTCCTCCCATTGTTCATTGACTTGCTCGAGTGGGCACCAGTAATGTCTTACAACAACTTGTGAGACTTTTTGTTACTGTTTTTGGCATATCGAATACGTCACCGGGAGCTTGTCATGCTTTGCTGTGCAGGTGAGATACTCTCAGTAGCTTGCTGGACTCTCTGAGAGGGGCGGAGGAATTGAACCCAGTCAGCCGAGTGCAAAGCAAACGCCCTACCTGCTGTGCTACCGCTCTAGCCCAACAGTAAGTCACTGGCTTTAATTTAAAAGAAAAGTTGAGAGAAAAAAAACTATTATTTCAGAATAGTCATTATGTTAAATTTCATTAAATGATTTGAATTTCTCAATTCATCGATTAAATCATATAGCAATCAACACAAAACAACTGTTATATATTTTCTGATAATTTCATTTTCCATGCCTTTAAGTTTTGTTGGAGCAAGCGATATGAGGTAAATTTGTCATCTGCTGCCAAGAGGGTTGTCTGGGGGGTGAGCAGGAACTAGGAACATTGGTGGAGAAAAGGTCACCTTGGGGATGAGATTGGTATTGGAATATCATATGCCTAAAAGAACTCTATGATGAACAGCTTTGCAAATCAAAAATTTTGAATTTTTTTAAAGGAAAAAATGTTGTTCTAAAGATAATCTCAAACACAGAAATATACATTATAATGCTGGAAATGAGTTGGGATAACATCATTAAAACTTTTAAAGTTAAAATGTCTATCACAAATATAAAGAAATTGCATTTTCCATATGATCTCATAGGTTTTCTTTGATCCTCTTCACAAAAATTCTAATGTTTCATTTTCAAACATATAGATACTATATGTAAGTATGCACAAAGTATATCTACACAAGTCAGAAGCTTAATTAATGTTATTTTCTATTGACTTCTATTTTTATATACATGAACTGTCTATAAATGCAGTTTTAAAGTTCCCAAGTGCAGTACACAGCACAGATATGAATTTAAAGAGTCTCATTAGTGAAAATTGCTTTTGAAGTTGCAAATAAAGAACCATTTATTTTAATATAGACTCTTTCCAACAGAGGATCTCAAAACATTTTTAATTGTGACATGATTTATATAAAGCAAGAGAGTGCCAAGGAAAGTCTGTTTTTTCTTCACACAAGAGTATGGTACAAGGATAAATGGTCACTGAAATTCTGCAACACCAAGTTGAAGTTATGTTCAATGTACTAAAAATATGCAGGTTTTAACTCCAATAATGCTCTATTATAATGCTTAAAGATCCCTTCTCTTCTTATTTGGCGCTTCTTAATAATTTATACAGTATGTATAAGCCCCTTAATGGGATAGCCAAAAGTTAATGTGCATCCTTAGTTGTATTAATTAAAACCCAATGCCCATTGGTTACTGCTAAACAAATTTTCTTGTGAAATTATAAGACAATGAAGGAATTCAAACTTTAGTAGAGCTTTTCACAAAAAAGTACATAATTTTTTAATGATACAATCCCATAAATTTCCTTTTATCCTGTTACAGTGTAGAATGTTTACTTGAATGAACATTTTTACATAACAGTATATAATCAGATAAATAAAATTGAATAGATTGTTATAATTGTGTATCTGGTGTAATAAATAGACCATAAATATCAATAGTGACACTAAAATGAAAGAAAATATTTTTGAGTGCTAAAGTTTTAAACTATGAGTTGCAAATAAATAAAATGTGTTTATAAATGGGTTTTGTTGATTGATTTACATAGTATATTTGCTAAAGTTTATAAAGAGAACACACAGAGAGAATGCAAAGATATGGAGTACATGCACTACATGCAAGAATCTGGGATTAATGCCTGGCTCTGCACACTGCATGGTCCCTGAACATTGATAACAGCTACCAGGAGTACTGAGCTGGGAGTAGGCCCTGGGTCTAAGCCGGAAGCCAAAATAATAATGTCTGTATAAATATTATTGCTAGATTGTTTATACACATGTATATTTATATATGATAACTAATATATAATAATAATAATAATAATAAGTCCTCCCATTGTACATCAATTTGCTCGAGCGGGCCCAGTAACGCCTCCATCATGAGACTTGTTGTTACTATGTTTGGCATATCGAAATACGTCAAGGGGAGCTTGCTAGTCTCTGCTGTGTGGGCGAGGTACTCTCGGTAGTGTGCCGGGCTCTCCGAGAGGGGAGGAGGAATCGAACTCGGGTCGGCCATGTTAGCCACGTGTAAGGCAAATGCCCTACCACTGTGCTATCGCTCAGCGGGTAGGGCATTTGCCTTGCACGCGGCCAACCCAGGTTCGATTCACAGCATCCCATATGGTTCCTTGAGCACTGTCAGGAGTAATTCCTGAGTGCAGAGCCAGGAGTAACCCCTGTGCATTAGCCGGGTGTGACCCCCACCCCCCAAAAAAGTAGACTGCTAAATAAGACCCTAGTGAAATATCTAATATAATATATAATTAGTTAAATTGATATATGCATGTTAAGATTTTTTTAATTCTAAGAATACCCTTAAAAGAATCCAATATTAATAAACCAGGTGAATAAATTTTTGTATTGTAAATTATGTCAAAATAAAGAGTATAAGAAAAGATTTTTGATGCAATGTTTTCATTTTAGTTTTATTTGGAGGCCATACCCAGCAGTGCTTAGGGCTTACTCCTGGTTCTGTGTTAAGACATTACTCCTGGCAAACTCAGTGGACTATATGTGATGCCAGGGATTAAACTCAGGTTAGCAGCATGCAGGGTAAATACCTAACCTGCTGTACTATCTCTCCAGCACCAAAAAGAACTTTTTAATATCCCGAAATCATTTTCAAAAAGAAAGAGTATTAAAGTGTTTTGATAGGGGGCATTATATTTGTGCAAAAGAAGTGAAAACAGGGTTCCTCTCACTAGGGTAAGGTTCTGGCACAGAACACTTTGCTCCTGGGCCCTGCAGGTTTCTCCCTCACATGCTCCAACCCCTAGATCACGAAGTTGCCCCATCCGAATCTGATATTGCTCCAATTCTCTAAAGCCCAAATGGCACAGACACTAATGATTCTACAGGAGATTATTACTGAACACACTCTTCTTATACAAGCCAGTAGATGCAACAACCAAACTTCACTCACCTTATAGAGTCATATGTCTAAATAACTAAGCAGAGGGACTAGTTCATAAGTCCCTTGTCATCATCTAATAGCATTACTTAGTAATAGGCAATATCTGAGCAGCGGTGGTATTATCAGTAGTCTTCAGGTCTAAATAACTGGACATATCAGTTTTTAAGAAATTGGTCATCTGGTGCAGTAGTACAGTGGCGAGGAAATTTGCCTTGCACACAGCTGACCGTGTTCAGACGCTGGCATCCCATATGATCCCTAAAGCACTGCCAGAAGTGATTTCTGAGTGCAGAGACAGGAATAACCCCTGAGCACTGTCAGGTGTGACCCAAAAATTATCATTGGGTGTGACCCCAAAAAGCTCCCTCTCCCCAAAAAAAGAAATTGGGCATCTAACCTTCCAACACTAACCCAGATGAAACTCAAAGAACAATGGGGGAACTAAGGAACCCAACTGCAGTGTCAGACAGAGATAGAATCCCAGAAAATACTTTAAGTCCACTAAAACTCTTGAGACTGGTTGATGAGGACCTGAAATCAATGCTCACTACATGTGCAATTGAAAGTAAGCAAGCAATCATCAGTGAAATTAAGCAATTACTACATGAGAAATCAAACCAACTCAAAGTCATTTTAAACTCCATACAAAATGAACTGAAAGAAGTAAAGAGCATAATAGCAACCATCATCACAGAATTGCACAGGTAGATAATCATTTAGACAAACTGGAAGGCAAAATAAAGGTTAACATTGATAGGGAACTGGCAAAAGAGAAGAGAAGCAATAGAAGGAACGAGGACATAGTGTATTCAATAGAAAGGAGCAAGGAAATCAACTTCTGAATTATAGGAATATTATCAGGAGAGGGAAACTGGGAAAGGAGAAGACAAGTAGCTAGAGATCATAGTTAAGAATTAATTGTCCCACTCTCTGGAGGGAGGCTGATATCCCAGTTCAGGAGGCCCAAAGGATATTTAGCAAAATAAACACAAGAACAATGGCAAGACATATAGTAATCAAAATGGCAAAATACAGAGAGAGACAGACTTCTTAAAGCTTCTAGTGAAAATAAAAATCTCAAATATAAGGGAAACAACGTAAGAATCACAGCAAATCTCTTATATGAAATAGCACAGAAAAGAATAGAATGACATATTCAAATAACTCACTAAAAAAAAGTTTTGATCTAGAATTCACTACCCATCAAAGCCCTCATTTAGATGGGAGGGAAGGGTAAAAATATTACTAGATAAAAAAAGAGCTGACAGTATTTGCTACAACTAAACTAGCCCTGAATTAGATACTGAAAGAGCATTAATATAAACTAAACAGTCAATTGTAGAAGCAACAATTCCACACAGTCCAACGGCAGCCCTTTATATCACTAATTTTTCTAAATGTCAATGGACTGAATTCTCCATCAAAAGATAGAGCGTCATGATGATTCAGGAAAGACAATCCAACCATTTGCTGCTTACAGGAAACACATCTAAAATCACAGAATATACAGGGGCTCAAAGTGAGAGATGAAAATAGTCATACAAGCCAATCATAACCAGAAATAATCTGGGACAGTCATACATATATAATATCAAACAGCATTCAATCTAAGAAAATTGATTAGAGATAAGGATGGATGCCACATATCCCAACATTGAATTTATATTTTAGTTTCTCAAAATGCATATGAAGTCACAGAAGATTCCTGTCACTCCAAAGCTTATTTTATATCTCTAGACATGTTACCAAAATAACCTAGTTAAGATGTTCAAATCATTTGCATTCATTTTTACTGAATAGTTTGGCTTCTTGCATTTATGTTTTGAGAATTCTATAGGAAAAGAAGAGTACCTAGGTGAAAAGTTTTCTACCAGATATTTTGTTTGAAAAACTTTTCCTTATCTTTGTGTTTTATTTTTATATTCTTAAAAGGGTCTTAGGGAGAACAGAGTTTTTAATTTTTTAAAAAATTAATTAACTTTAATACTGGAGTTTTGGGACCACACCCCGATTTGCTCAGAGATTACTCTTGGATCTACCCTCAGGAATTGCTTCTGGTGGTCCTAGGAGGCATAGGGGATGGGATTGAAAATTGGGTAGCTGTATGCAAGGCAAATGACTTAACATTTGTAACATCACTGCCTCTCAGAAGTTCTAAAATTTAATGAAGCTCAATTTACCAATATGTATCCATATTATCAATATGTATCATGCCTTTGATAAAGCACCTAGTAAATCATTGCCTAATCATAAGTACTAAACATTATATTCCTCTGGGAATATTAGAATTTCAGGCTTAATATTAGCTCTTTAAATTTTTTGAGGTAAGATAACAACAAACTGTAAACAAACACTGTCCTCCCATTGTTCATCGATTTGCTAGAGCAGGCCCAGTAATGTCTCCATTTTTTTTGAGGTAAGGTATGTATTATTGTATACAAATTTGACCAAGTTTGTGGATAATTCTACTATGACTGTTGTATTCTTTTTGATGAATGTCCCCAGTCCACTTTAAAATATGTATACAAATATGTTATTTGATAGGAAGTAGTGTTTTATATAAAGTAATTAATTCTAGAAATGGTAACTAAATTATGATATCTTTGTTCAATTGTTTTAATTTTATACAGTTTTTTCTTAATGTGTTCTAGCAATTTTCAGATAAATGTATACAATTATCATTATAATTATGGACTTTTCTTTAACTTCCCTAAGTTTACTTTTTAAAAATAATTTATCTAGGTACTTTGTCATTGAGTATATGCATACACTTCTAAGATTTTTTTGCTTCTTGGAAGAATTCACACTTTTATCATTAATTAAAACTCAATCTGAATTGAATTTGATATTAATCTAGACATATCAGCTTTCTTCTATGTAGATTTTTTCCAGAGCATGTAAATTTTAATTTCTTTATTTTTAATTATTACATTTTTCAGCATACTTTTTCTTTAACAGCATAATTATAGATCGTGCGCGTACTGATAGGAGTTTTGAGATGTGATCAGAGCATGAAATAAACCAGCTCTTTTCTATGCTTATCTGCAGCAGTAGTCATCACTACTCATGTGCAGACTCTGAGTGTGTGGAGATGTGGCTTTAATAAGAATTTTGGAATATGTCCAGGAATGAGCAATACAAATCCTAAAAAAAAAAAGAAAGAAAATAAAAAACAAACTATGATCTCTCTTAGGTAATGATTTATAATGAACATATATGGAGGACCAACAGACATCAAAAGAGAGTATAGCTTAAAATTGATAAGAACAAATATGAAATTTTGCCTAAATTTATATCTCTAATGTCTCAACTATCTAAGTGATTATTTGAATGATGTGATAATACATAAAGCCCATGAAGATTAAAAGGTAATGCATGAGTTCAGGAAAGTATCTCTGGATGGGAAAATATTCCTTACTTGCACCCTGGTCAAGTGCCAAGTTGTTTTAACAGAACCTCCTGAGGCTGCCCTAGTAGCTGGGAGCACCACCAGCTTTGCACTAGTGGTCCCCAGAACCACTCTCCTGGACAGCTCTGTAGAGCTTTGTGTTGCATTGTTTTGATCAGTAGGCAAAGCATCATTGTGAATGTTCTCTGGTGCCCAACCAGTGCATGACAGTCCCCATACCCCCAGACCCTACTACTAACCCAAACAATGATATATGTATGAACTGTTGTGAATTTTGGACACGTGAATCTCTTAGAGAACAACTATTACAATTTTAAATGCTAATTTTATTTAAGCCTTCAATGAAAATTTGGACTAAGAAGTTCCTTTAGTTTCTTACAACACTTGTAACAAGTTACCACATTTAATGGCTTAAAAAATAGCAAAAGCATCTTTTCAAAGCTTTGCAATGGATCTTATGAAGCTCAAATGTAGATCGTCTATCTTCACTCCCATTCCTTCCCATTCCACCATTCCAGTTGTCTCATGATGTTCTTGAGGGTGGCACTGAAGAGTTTTGGTGAAATGGTATTCCCCTGCCAAACCCCTCTCTTGACATGGATCATCACTTCTTTGTAGAATGGTGATATCCTGGTAGTGAATCTGTAATACAGCTCACGGAGGACCCTGACTTATTGAGTATGAATGCCCTGATTGGCTAGGGCTTTGATGACTGCTTCAGTCTCAACTGAATCAAAGGCCTTCTTTAAATCAATGAATGTTAGACAGAGCGGCATCTTGAACTCCTGAGAAACCTCAATGAGCTTGGTTATTGTATGGATATGGTCGATCGAGCTGAATCCAACCACATTGGCGAATAAGCTCAAGAGTTTTTGAAGACAGGTTTTTTTTGTGGCTATCTCTCCTTGGCATTTCATAATTGTGTATGCTCATTAAATGCATACACAATTATAATGACAAGATATCAACTGCTTTTTCTTTAGGGTTTGAGCACTCTCAGGGTTGTTCTTTGCTTTACTCCCAGCTCTATACTTCTCTGTATTTCTTCTGGTGGTACTTAGGTGGTGATCATTGAACATCAAACTGGGTTTGTCTAAGTGCAAAACAAATATCCCAACTTCTGTGCTATCTCTTCTGCCCTCATAATTCTTCTATGCGAGTCACACTCCACAGAGCTTAGGCTCAGCAAACCTCAAGCTGATTAAGGCAGTGGCACCATGGCAGGCCACCTACAATATTCACCTAGCCCATACTGGTCTCCAGTCCACCTGTACTCGGGATCATGATACACCCAGTGCTGCTAGGAGACCACCAGATTACAGCCCATAGTGCTGAAGGTGCCACACAGCTGTAGGACTCTGCACATGTTGGGGATGTGCTCATTGCTAAACCATGGCCCCCATTCAGTAGACTATTCTCCAACCATTATATCAATGGATGATGTGGATGATGGAGTAACTATGCTTTAAAAACTATTTTTAACAGCTTATTCTTAATAAAAATTTGATTTTATGAATTATCAATAATATATTTATTGCTGATGTAGTGCAGTCTAAATGACTTAGGAATTTTCCTTTATTCAAATTTTTGAACCTCATGTTGGGCTGAGAGATAATACAGTAGGCAAGACATGTGTTTTGCATGTGGCCAACCCATGTTCCAACCCTGGCATCAACACATTTTACCATTGAGCACATCAGAAGTGGTCCATTTGCAATGAGCCAGAATTAAACCCTGAGTATTGCTGAGTATTCCTTTATGCACCCACACAAATATATATTAAATACATTTTAATTTGATATATCATTATTTAATACAGGCTGGAGCGATAGCACAGCGGGTAGGGCGTTCGCCTTACAAGCGGCCAACATGGCCGACCCGAGTTCCATTCCTCCGCCCCTCTCGGAGAGCCCGGCAAGCTACCGAGAGTATTCGATATGCCAAACACAGTAACAACAAAGTCTCCAATGGAGACGTTACTGGGCCCGCTCAAGCAAATCGACGATCAACGGGAGGGCCTTTACCTTTACCTTTTAATACAATATTTTAATGGCATTGTTCAGTTATTGCTTTGAAATATTTCTGTAAACATTTTTTTATGTAATCAATTTCATAAAATTGAAAAAAAAGCACTTGATGTCAAATAGTAATGGCCTGACTTAAGTAATTGCCAATATATAATCATTTTAACCTTCAAAAATGGTAATTGTGTATGATTACAACTGAAACTTGCTATAACTTGAGGAGAGTGTAGATATTGAATTTCCCTTGAGTGTCCCTTGGGGTTCTCTGAACTGACTGCAAGAGTCTTAGACATTTGTCAAGGAAACATGTTTTAGTAATGTACCCTTGTCTAAAGGACATGCAATAATGCACTCTATGATGAACACAACAATTCAGGGGAGACTTTCCTTTCTTCTCCACAGAGGAAATGTTCACTAGTACAGTGCTTCATTTCCCAATGACACCACCCACCAAAGGTCTTGTAATCCTGTATTTCAACATTTTGATGAGTTCCCTTGATTTGAAATGAAATCAGTTCCATCCAGGCAAATGAAAAATTTCATCAATTACTAGAAACTAGCAATCTGGTCAGGCATAAATTACATTTTATTATCACCCAGTCACTTAACTGTGCCTATTTATTTTTATTAAAATAACATACGTCTATGAATTAGGTTTTCATTATTTTAATATTGCTATTTTTTAAACCTGGTTTAAACCAATAGAGCTGCAAAGAACAATGCTTAAATTAGCATGTTTTCCCTTTTCCACTTCCAGGTCCCAGACTTGAACATTTCTCTAAACTTCAGGTCTTAATAATTCATGACATGTTAATTTTATTCTTTCATATATAATGCAGATAAATATAATGTTGTGCTTTCAGTAACTGTTTTAGGGAGAAGATAAACAATGCATGATTAACAAAAACACATAAGAACAAATGAGTGCAAATATTTTAATTGCCCCATTTACTTAAGAAAAACATTCGTAGATAAAGAATTTACAAAATGGCTATGACAACTGATTTACTATGACTTCCATTAATTCACATTATGATATTTTGACATCAAAATATTATCTTTGAAGCAAACATAAAGATCTTCTAGCTAATTCAGGAATTTTTTTCTCATAGTGGCCTTTAAACTGTGCTGTTTCAACAGAGAGGTAATAGAATATGGTTATTGAAAGTAAGGTTAGTTATCTTGGTTAGCAATCAAAAACAGTTTATGCAAACATACTGCAACATACACAGACATTGAAACTGTATACACAAAATCTATTTGATGTTGTAAATTAATGGATTTCTAATAAAATTAGAACTCCTCAATTTATGTCATGGATTTATGTATTTGTAGAAAAAATAAAATACTGCTTCTAAAAATCAGAAATATAAGGATAATGCTGATATCAAATTTTAAGTAATTGTGCTGGATTGCATTTGGAAAACCAGGAAAATGCAAAATTTAGCACAGCGGTAGGGTGTTTGCCTTGCACGCAGCCAACATGGCCGACCCGAGTTCGATTCCTCCGCCCCTCTCGGAGAGCCTGGCAAGCAACCGAGAGTATCTCGCCCGCACAGCAGAGCCTGGCAAGCTCCCCGTGACGTATTTGATATGCCAAACACATATTTCCAATGGAGATATATGCCAAAATCTCCAATGGAGATGTTACTGGGCCCGCTCGAGCAAATCGAGCAATAAATTATAAAGAGATGAGCTTTGGTAAATTTAATTTTTTTCTTAAAAATTGGAAAGACTTCATTTTGTTGGCAATGAATAGATTCTTCCGTGAAGACATGTATACAATTTATAAGCAAATTTTGGTGTAAACTCTACCAATTAGGATAAAGTTAGTTTCCATAACTATAAAAAATTTGCAAAAACTTTTTCCATAACTATAAAAAATTTGCAAAAAAATTTGTTCTAAAAAAAGGTATATAGTGTGGAAATTTTTTTAATTAATTTTTTTTTTATTGGTGACACACCATGAGGTAGTTATAGACTTAAAAATTTTTGTACTTGGGTTTCAGTTATACAATGATCAAGTACCCATCCCTTCACCAGTGCCCATCCTCCACCACCACAGGTCCCAGCATCCCTCCCACCCCCCACCCCCCCGTCCCACCCTGCCTCTGTGGCAGGGCATTTCCTTTTGTTCTCTCTCTCTCCTTTTGGGTCCTGTGGTTTGCAACAGAGGCATTGAGTGGCAATCATGTTTGGTCTATAGTCTACTTTCAGCATGCTTCTCCCATCCTGAGAGTATCTTCCCGACATCCTTTATTTGGTGCTCCCTTCTCTATCTGAGATTCCTTTTCCCCTAGCACATGTTGCTGGCCTCCAAGTCATGAAGCAAAATTCCTGATACTAATCTCGGACACTCCTGGGTGTTAGTCTCCGATTTTGTTATTTTATGTTCCCTGTTTTTATCATTACCAAAAATTATATGGTCTCATGGGATTATATCACAATCACGATCATCCTGCTGTTCGTCGATTTCCTCGAGCAGGCACCAGTAACGTCTCCTTCTTCCTAGCCCTGAGATTTTGAAAGAGCCATTTCACTGCTTTTTCAGGATTAGGAGAATGAGACCCATCATTGTTACTGGTATTTGGCATATTGAGTACGACACGGGAAGTTTGCCAGACTCTGCCGTGTGGGCAGGATACCTTTGGTAGCCTGCCAGGTTCTCCAAAGAAAAAATAAGATAATAAGATGTCGCGGGGCTGCAAATGCTCAAATGTGGTCGTGCGCTTCCAGGAGCTGAGTTTTATAGTCTCTGTGTCTTGGCTGTTGATGTGACCAACCTGGCGCTGTCAGCAGCTGGTGGGTGTGACGCCTACCTACTGGAAGATGGGGGGTCTGGGTGGAGAAGGCCCAGTCCCAATCCGAGTAGGCTTGGAGACCTCAGCCCCAGGACCCGCATGCCTGGGTTCCTCTGCCAGTTCTTTTATACATGAGACCCGTCCAGATGTGTGGAGAGTGGTCCCAGCATGGCCATGGCTGGATCCAGAGGTCCTCAGCTGCTGGGGCTCTGCTCGGGGTGGGGGGATTATAGGATTATAAATACCATAAAAAGGAAATTTTTTCAGGAAAGCTGTGTGGTTGCTCTTTGTTGCTACATTATGAACTTCTCTCGGTGCTTTATAATAGTGACCAAAATGTCAGATATTAAAAAAAAATACTTGTGTATTCATTCCTTGGTTCAGAATGATAGAACAATGGATAGAACAATGAATAGAACAAGTGCCTTGCACCCTGCTGACTGGTTTAATCCCCAGCAACACAATGGTCTCCCAAACCCACCAGGAATCACCCCTGACCATACAAATTATTTGTCACTACATGGCCTGGGATTAAGACCTAAAGACGCCTCCCACTTTTAAGTTTGTACAAATATTCAAAGAAGGTGGCACCCTGGGGAAGTACAGTAGCAAAATACTTAATACCTTGAGTTGTGCTCTCGGTATATAAGATCTGGGCAAGACTCATAAATCAAATGTTTTCTCACTTGAGAAGCAAGATCTGGTTTTGGTTCCAGGGCTACCCTTTATTATAAAAATTACTGATAATACTATGCCAACACTAACAATGCTTTTTATTGTTATATAAATAATGAGCATGAAATTAGATAATAAATTTGATATTAGCTATTTATTATATAATGCATCCTATAAAATTGAAGGCTCAGAATATACCATGTATGTCAAATATCTAGTATTTGATTTAGTTAACAAAATGGTAATAATTCAACTATAATCTCATTATATTTCCTGTCTTAAAGTGATTAAATGAAAGCAAAATATAATTTGTGACTTGTGGTGAAGTACAAAACGTCAGTTACTCTTACAAATCAAGCCCCAAGAGCTTGAAGGAAGGTTCTAGATAGATGCCAAGCAGACATAAGATTTGTGTTTCAAGTGAGGAGCTCGAGATTTACAGAATCCACCTCTTTTGTTGTAGGCAATAAGCTTCTTTTCCTAGGAAGAGATACAATGTCATTAGGTTACGTGCTATAAACACAATTCAGAGAAATCTCTTTGACAGAAAGGATCTAGTACAGGACAAATATCTAGTACAGGAGGTAAGATGCTTGCCTTGAATGCAGTTCAAATTCATGGTACTACATATAGGCCCCAGAGCAAGACCTGAAAAGTCTTGCTCTGAACACAGAACAAGGAGTCAGCTGAACACAGTCAGGCCACATCTAATTCCCATCATCCAAAAAATGAAACTTAGTTAGGTGTTGTTTTATTTGAAGGCCAGCAAGATGGATGCTCCTTTAAAGTAGTGGTCCTCAAGGAGTGTAGCACTAGACTGTAGCACTGTCCTCCTGTTATTCATAGATTTGCTCGAGCAATTTATAACTCTAAAACCATCAATTAATAATCCTGAAGTAAATATACATAATGCCATGTCTTTCTCAAATTTTATATTGATTTTTTAAATTTGCATTAAATACACATAAGAGGTGTGGTTCCTAGTATAGTGAAGGAAATAAAGGATTCAAAGACTATATGATTTTTAAGATTCATAAGGACTAAGGAGGAAGAAATAGGTAAACTACTTGCCTTGAATGTATAGGGTATAAAGGAAACATCTGATTTAAATAGAAGAATAAGGATTGTAGAATAATGTTTTATTCTTCCTGCACAGCCTCAGGTAGATTAGTTTATTGGATTGCTCCCATCATAGTGCTCACATTCCTCTGTGTTTATTTGAAACTTCTTTCTTTGTGTTCTGTTGACTTGTAAATGTTGGTTTTTTTTTTCAGTCTCAGTAAGTCCTTTGCATAGTTTATTCAGAGCAATGTCCTTTTTGTATGGACACAAGAAAACAGAAAATACTATGCTTTTGTAACATGGAAGTTTATTGACTCTCAGTGGTATTTTCCTGCTGGACATCTGTTCTCTCACATAAGCCTCAGCTGCCCTTACTTCCTAGCACCCCAAAAGCAGAGTTCTGAGGAGGGACTGGATGGAACCAGGGCAAGTAGTAAGCTATGTGCTACCCTGGCATCGAGATGGGCCTGCCCAAAGCGCCATAATGCTTAACTATAAGTTAAGAGCTTGGTCATGGACAAATGCTATTGTGATCCAAAAAGTAATAATTAGATTCAGACCCTGCTAGTGTTAGGAAAGATTAATCTGGCCTGAGCTCTGTAGTCTGAGTTGTGGCAAGGTTTTCCCAGGAGAGCTGCCCTACAAGCCTCAATGTATCTCTTACTGTGTCCATACAAAAATAACTAGTATTAAGATGTTGATAGAGCTATTGGACTGAGGAAAAGTGAAAAACACCTTAAGAGGTATTTTGCCCCAGGGCAGTAAAGAAAGGCTTTGAAATACCCCAGGTGGTATTTCTGCCCTTGAGCCTGGCAGTTAGGAAGGGCTTTCTTATGTTGATTTTGCTACCTGACTAGGTGCAGTGTTAGCCTAGAGTGCTGGGAAGTTGGAGAGACAAGAGAGTGGGGAAAGTGAGAAAGAGCAGGGCAGCAAGATGTAGTGTAGAGAGACTAACAAGGAGGATAGAGAGAGAAGGATGTAGAATACAGAAGCAGAAGCGCGGGGGGAGGGGGGGGAGAGAGAGAGAGAGAGAGAGAGAGCACCCAGGCTGCGAGATGGAGTGCGGAGAGATGAGCGGGAGAGACAGGAGGAGACAGGAATGAGGGGCAGTGATAGACTAGAATGGGGGGCTCAGAGAGACTGGAACAGGCGTGTGGGGAGAATGGTATAAACGGCATCTGATCAATCAACCTGCTTGGCCCTTGTTTCATCGATCTTCTGCCCCATGACCTGGTCCTCCCCAACTGGGCAAGCAGCCGGGGGTCCCCCAGAACCCAAGCAGTTAGGGGAAGAGCAATTTGGGCCTACCCCTGGCCGCCCCCAGAGATTTTATGCAAAGGATGACTTGAATAATTGTGGTTAAGGGGACTATACAAATAACCCTGATTAAGTGAACTCTACAAAGAATTGTTCAGTTCGTGGTTAAGTCCTTGGAGGGTTTAATTTGTGAATCACATGTTAAATTTAAAAAAAATTTTTTTTTCGTCATTCGGAATTTTTCCCAGTTCATTCATTTTAAGGTAAGGTGTTTTTTTAAAGAACCCAATGAGAAGTTTCCAATTCTTTCTGCATTTGAGAAGGCACACTTGAAAATTCTAAAATCAAAATCTACTCTTTCTCCATGCCTTTACTCTATTCTATAGATAGATGTTCCTTTATCGAGTCCTAGTTTTCTATGAAGTTCTATAAATTTGAAGAAACAAATCAAAGGGGAATTGCACATTTGAAAGAACATACAGATTTTCACTCTGTGAAAGATGAATGCTATGTATCTTCCTTTGATCAGAGAGAAGCCTCTGAAGAATTAATTTCACAGTAGACACCCAGGGATAATTCTTCAGCATCTTTGAATTTTAGTCTGGCTTTTTTAAGCATGCCTGTCCCTCTGATATTTTAAAAATCACTTGTCATTACATTTTCCTAATTTGTCATTTGATAGGTTCAAACAGCCCTTAAGAAGCAACTCTGATTCCAAAGAATGTTTCTTTAATTTCAGGCTCTCCTTTCCTCTCTGTCTTGATGTAGCTGAGAGTGCCAGCTGAGTTCAAACCGAGAGTCTGCTTGAGTATATGGGAAAGTAGGAGACTTCTCATCTCTGGCGTTTATTTTCATAAGTTGTACAAGGGACTTCTAGGAGTGTTTGTGGATTCTGGGGGATGGGATGGTAAAATACACGTGCAGCAGAATAAGATGTGGTATGTTTAGGGAGAACAAAGGAGAGAAATAGAGAGAGAAGAAGACTGTGAGGCAGAGTGAGACAGGAAATACAGAGGAGAGATGAAATGACTCCAGATAACCCATCCAGAGAGACCCATTTTAAGAGAGCTCAATGAAAGTAGTTGTATTGGAGCTCTATCAGGAACTCGCTCCTCGATTTTATTTTCATCAATTTGTTTAAATAACATTTTTCCCTATTAGATTTGTTTCTATTTCACCTTCTAGGCTCAACCAAGGAGTTGGGAATATATAACTTAATCATGTCTGTGATATCATAGTAACTAACATGAAATTGGATTAGGTGGCTGTGTCTAGCCAAGCAGTGCACACCCAGCAGCAGTTAACATTATTTTACACTCTCTGCATGCTTCTGTAATAATTTGATCACAAAGATACTTCCATTTATACAATGAGAGGGTACTCTACTACTGAGCAAGTCATTTACTCTAGAGAAGGGTTGCCAGACCAGGACTAATTAGTGGCAAGTGCCATTGTGCGGGTAAGTCAAAGTTCTGGGCTACATTTAGAATAAAAAATGCAGCAAATCTTTGGACAGTTATTTACTCTCCACATCAGTGTATTCCCCACTCAATGTCACAGCAGTGTTGGATACTACTGATTGTCCTGGCTGCTCCCACAGGGAGCTTAAGGTCTATTAAGTCACTCCTACAACAGTGCAACTGAGGCACAACTAATAATCCTATTTTGCTTTTTTCTTTTCTTTTTGTAATTTGTATGGTTTATTTAGCAATGTCCTTTTTGTATAGACACAGGAAGTCCATTGATTCTAGGCTATGTAACATGGGATTTAATTTAAAATAATATTTACTGCTGGATATTCGTATTTACTTGACTAAAGCCTCAGTTGCCCTTAGTTCCTAGCACTCTAAGAGCAGGGTCCCAATGAAGGACTGGATGGACCCAGGGCAAGCTGTTAGCTACCCTGGCATCAAAATGGGCAAAACCAAACACCATAATACTTAACTATTAAGTTAAGAGCACGGTCATGGACCAGCACTATCTTCTCAAGTACTGTCTCACCCTGACAGGATTGTCTCAGTAAAGAGAGGCACTTAGGATTTTTGTCAATGCAGAGGAAAGAGACAGATGGGTGAAGGGTTGACAAAGAAACACAGGGAGAAAGAAAAATAATTCCCACTATATTTAATAGAATGTTCTTTAAAGCTCTCAGGACATATAGAGAGCTTGAGTTGTAAAAAAGTTCGTTTGCTGATCAAAGACATAAGGCTGCAGCAAGGCCATTTCTAGATATAGCCCTACCCAAAAAGAAATGTTTCTATAAAAATCTGTGGGATAATCAGTGAGGCCGCCAAGACATTGTTTGAAAATCAGGCCAATGTGTGTGTCTTCCTTGGGAAAGGACTTTTCAGTGAAGGCTCCTGGCATCATCAGCCTGCCGAAACCATTCTGAAGCAGTTAGTTGTATGTTGCCACTGAGGTCCTCAGTCTAAAGTTGCTGTCAGCTCACTTCAGTGAAAGAAGATAGGTTTTTGGTGTCCTGGGTCAGAGTTCTACTTGGATTCAGCACTCATTCTCAGTTTCATGACCTCCTTGCTGATTTTAGCATTAGTAGACTTACCACATAGGTGTGTTCTTGTAGATTCAGAACAGAACCTTCTTTCAAGACTAGGTTCGGTTAAACAACATGTTTTTGCAGTTTCCATATCTGCCAATTTATCTAAAAAGTCCAGACAATAACCAAGCTCATTGGCTCATTGAGGTTTCTCGGGAGTTCAAGATGTTGCTCTGTCTAACGTTCATTGATTTAAAAAAGACCTGTGATTCTGTTGAGACAGAAGCAGTCATTGAAGCCCTAGCCAATCAGGGCATTCATACTCAATACACCAGGATCCTCTGTGAGCTGTATTATGAATTCACTACCAGGATTTCACCGTTCTGCAAAGAAGTGATCATCCATGTCAAGAGAGGGGTTCGGCAGGGGAATACCATTTCACCAAAACTCTTCAGTGCCACCTTCAAGAACATCATGCGATGACTGGAGTGGGAAGGAATGGGAGTGAAGATAGACAGTTGGCAACTACATCACCTCCTCTTTGCTGATGACATCATTCTAATAACACCAAACATTAGTCAAGAGGCACAAATGCTGGCCAGCTTCAACCGTGAGTGTGGAGAGGTGGACTACAGCTGAATTTTATGAAGACAATATTTATGAGAAACAGTTTCATTCCTTATGTTCCATTCGCTCTCAACGGAATGACCATCTCCAAATGTAACAGTTATGTGTACCTAGGTTGAGAAGTCAACATGATGAATGACCTGGCATCTGAATTGTGCAGGAGGAAGAGAGCAGCTTGGAACACCTTCAAGAATGTTGAAGAAATAGTTAAGAGGATGACAAACCTCCTGCTCTGGACACATCTCTTTGATTCCACTGCTCTTCCTGCATTAACATACGCCTCAGAGACCTGGGCCCTACGAAAACGGGATAAGAACTCTATTCAGGTCTCCCAAAGAGGAGTAGAAAGAGCTATGCTTGGAGTAACACATTTCACTCAAATGAGAGAAAGAATCCGGAGTTCTGACTTCCAGTCTATGGTCACGAATCAGGGAAGTTGTCTCTTTTGCCAAGGCGTCTAAACTCAGATGGGCTGGACACTTAATGAGATTTGGAAATGATCACTGGACTAGAGCCATTACCGACTGGATTCCACGGGATGTCAAAAGACAACGTGGCCACCCACCTACAAGATGGTCAGATTTCTTCATCAAGACCCTGAATGATCAATTTGAGGCTCTTCATGTTCCTAGAATGAACAGACGCCATTGGGCTACACTAGCACGTGACAGGGACAATTGGAGACATTACTGGCGCCTGCTTGAGCAAATCGATGATTAATGGGAAGTTAAGTGATCAAGTGATAAAGTGATCTAAAAAGTCCATAAAATCTAAATGATGTGGAGATTTTACTTAGAGTAGTGACACTTGCCACTCCTTTCAGTTGTTCAAGGTCTGCCATTTCTTTTTATGGAAAAAAAAAACACAACTAGAAGTTTCATGTTTCTACAAGTGAGCAACAACTTTCTCCTCTGTTGATAATGAACAGAGATGAGAGGACTGCGAAAAAGTAAAGTGAAGATAAATCCCTTACTGTATAAAAAATGTCTACTTCATTCTCTTCCATTACAAGCTGTTCCACTTTGGTGATATTCGAAGAACTGTCATAAATCATATGCTGGTCCAAGTTATCATGGGTTGTATTGAAGAGTCTGGTAAATTTCTGAAGGTTTAAGAATGTAGTTGACCCAGGCATAGTTTCTAGACATGTTCATCCTCTATATTTCCCTGATTCTTTCAGGAAAGAGATTTCAATGAAGATCAATGACTGTCATTAACTAAACTCTTGTCTCTTTTTGTGATTCTTCCAAACCCGCCAGGTATCTATAGCTATTTGGTGTTTCAACCCTCTGTGAATTCACACACCACAGACACACATACACACATACACACACACAAACCTGTCTGCTATGGCTGATACCAATTGTATCTGAGTATTCATTGAAAATTTAATCCACACTCTGGATTTCTGCATAGTGACTGTATGCTTCAAAAATTTCTAATTTTTAGCCTTGCATTGACCTTGTTTAGGTCAGCTTATAGCATCAGTTCATACTCTTCTTTTCTTCAATCAAGGCATAGACTTCTTCTAAGGACAAGTCTTCATCCATTCTAAGGGCCTACTGCAATTTTTGGTATTCATTAACATGGCACTTTTGAACCCCAATCCAAGAGGAATGTGTCAGACATTTTTACAGGTGGAACATTATGTTAAACTAAGTTTTTTCTTAACAAGCAGACATCTCAGTTAATATTCTAGCATGTAGCTTGTGAAGAAGGGAGACGAGACATAGCAGCTTCAATAGAGGCATTTGCTACTTCCTTCTCTTTCTACCTCAGTCCCCTGGGGAGATCCTGGGAAATGTAAGACTGATGAGAGTCTGTGAGAACCTATGCACCTGCAAAGTACAGACCTCACATCTCAGGAGCCCCAGGGTTTCACATGTTCTGCCAGCGTGGGAAAAAGATTTCTTCACCTGACTTCTCTGAGAACTGGGGAACCTGGGCTGCATTGAGGGCTTGCTCTATGCAAGAAAGAAAATTCAGTCCCAAATTTTACTCAGGCTTCCCAGATCTATGACTTTTCCTCAGAAAAAGGAAGTTCAGGAAGAAATAAATAATGAAGTAAAATTAATTAACCTAGATATTATAAGAAAGAAACAAAAGAGATCTGAGAGTACACATCTCATGGAGAGGTGCGCCACTTGCCTTTACAGAATTGGTTTCATAAGATTTCCTCTCAAAGCTTCCCCTACTTGGGGTTTTCTACCTGGATGAGAGATTGTTGCTAGGACTTTATCAAGAGAACATTTGAAACTTTTGCTGTTCTACCTCAAGCTTTTATTAAAATCATTTGTTTATGCCAAAGCTTCTCTTGGTAAGGGCCTAGTCTTTCCTGAGTCTGTATTGGCACCATTAACAATGTCATCAGAAATCAGTTCCTGTGTTCTCAAATACATAACTACTTTACTACTTTAAAGCTAGTGTCAGAGTAACTTCTTCAAATTCCATCTTGGTATTATTTTTTCCCAATAACTCGTTTCCATCCCCAATTCTGCCTGCCTACTTCAAAAGCAAGTAGATATTACCTGGGCATACTACTGTTTGGGGATCATTTATAACTGAGTGCCATGGTGCCAACATCATGCTCATAACTGTATATCAAACAATCCCTAAAGCATTGCCATATTGTCTCTATTCCATTACTGGTTGGCAAATACCAACCTCACCACTGAAACAGGTATTCTTAATTAGTTAAACATGAGTTTTTACAGAACATTATTGCCATATAAAATCCCTCCAATCTGCACCTCGGGTATAAAATCTTCCTCCATTCTTCAGCAGTTTTCAGTACATTTTCTCCAGAACGACAGCTCATGCTTATCATTGTGATTTATGCAGCAACAATTTCTGAATCTACTTGGAAGAGCATTGCCCGCACTGTCCCATGACGCCAAGTGACACCTTCTGTATCATAGCTCCTTGTTTTTGAATGCTACACCCCATGATACATCCTCAGCAATGGAAAGATCCAGGGAAACAGCGGCAATAACTCAGTTTGTGTCCAAAGTCCTGAAAAAGGAAGTCCAAGGGTTTACTCTCCAGTCTAAGGGTCTCAGAAGGAAAGATTATATGTGAAACTCAGACAGGCAGGAATCAAAAATGGGATGAAGCTGTCATTTCTCTCCTTTTATTTACTTACTATTTTTATGTTGGATTCAGGGTTTCCACAGTTTGAAAAATATCTGAAAACACTGAGGAAGACCATTTATGGAGTTCCAAAACTCAAAGGTTAAGCAAATCCAGAAACAGTCTTAGCAGACACTCAAGTAGTGCTCAACATTATTTAATCTGGAGACCCCGGGGTCAGACACTGTAATGCCAAAAGCAGATGCTAAAGAAGAAATTTTAATAAGATAAATTTAATAAGATTACAATCTGCTACAGTCTTGATTAAGAAGACCACTGAGATGAAAATTAGTATTGAGGTCAAGGTTTCCTTGATCCAGGTTTCCTTGATCCAACTGGACCAACACTCCTGTCTTTCATTAGATACTGGGAATGTTCTTCCAAGGTCTAGGGACAGACAAGATAAATTGCCTCAAGGAAGAAGGTAGGGTAGATACAATAGTGTAGAAACTTCTAGAAACACATAGGAACTAGCCCAAAGGTATTTGAGCTTATGTGAAACAATCAAAAGTTCTTGCTTCAGAGTTTCTGTAGTTACAAAAGTTGGTATTAAAAAGCATTACTAATTAGCGGATCATATTTACCAGAGTAGTGTCACTTTCACAGTTCGATGATAATGTTTTAGTTTTTTATTTATATAACATTTGGATTTAGATCACAATTACTAGGTATTCCCTTACATCCCTCTTCTCATACATGGAAAAACCTACATATCCTTCCCTAAACTTCCTTGATCATTTTGACTCCACAATCAATAAAATAAGAAAGTAGTGATATGATATGACAGATGTTTAGCCAGAAAATGGGATAGAGCTATTGTCTGGATCTTTTATTCGCTGTGAAGTTCAGGCACTTAGAGAAACACATCTGAAACGAACTGAAGTCTCAGTTCTCATCCTTAGTTGTCTCCTGCTTGACAGCAAGCCAAATGCTTTCCAGCCCTCTGAGAAATAGACGTTCTTGGAAATGAATCTTCAAGCCTTCAGGGGAGTTGTTTCTACTGATGCTTCACGAAGCACCAACAATCCCTGACTAAATTGCAAATTTATAAATCAAATAGCTGGCAGCTGTTTTCAAACCCTGCGTTTTTGGTTGGTTTATTTTCAACCAATAAGAAATCAAAATATTCAATGGTAAACAAATTGATAGTATCCTAATAAAAAAGGTCAGTTGAAGAATACAGTTCCTTTAGCTACTACTGGAGAGTGTTGTGTAAGACCTCTCCAAAGGAAATACTTAATATTCTAGCTGATAAGCCTTTGCTTGGTTTAATATGTGTTATCTCTGTGTTACTTGTCACTTTATATTTTTTTCTTGAGTAGATACAAATAATTTCTGTCCTGCTGAGAGAAAATTTGCTAAGGTTATATACTCTTCTTTCTTATAGAACATTAATCAATTTCTATCTATTAGAAAACTCATTTGTGTGTTATTTAACAGGATACAGATATCCAGCCTTATAAAGGTCTTTGAACTAGATTTACAATCACATTTATTATTTCCCTAATGGAAGGATAATCTTAATAGGTGTTTACATTGAAATGATAGTCATCATCTTAACAATTTTGTAAAATACACTTAGACATTTGGGTACCAAGTATAATTTAACTTGAAGGAAGCCAGTGGTATCAATAAAAATGGCAGAATATGAACTGCAAAATCCTCTCCAATAGAACAGCAATAAATAAATGAGAAACGTTTTTTTAATGTCAAAACGAGTATTTTAGAATGTTCTACAGTCACAAAATGCTTGCTGCAATTTGGGGAGTGTTTATTTAAGTAAAGTCACTTGATTTAAGTAGGAGCAGTAAATGTGTGACAGTTTTACTTACCCTATATACATAGGCCCCCATATTCCTCCTCCCCCATGTAGGTCTGCTGTTCTCTTGAAAATCAACAGCCATAATCGTGGCAGAAATAAGTTTTGTTTGAGTTATGGAAAGGGGTAAAAAAAGGTTATGACAGCTTATATCCTGTATTCAAGATATGTATGTATATCTTTCATATATGTATGTATAATATATATGTGTGTGAGAGTGTTCTGTGTATGCACACACACAAACATATATATATATATATGAGATTCCCAAAAACTTTAGATCTTTTCATTTGACTAAACTCAAATCTCACTTAATGAAAAACATTCCAGAAATAATATATCATATAATACATATATATATATATATATATATATATATATATATATATATAACTTTTAGTTGCCCAAAGTACATGAACTCCAGGTTACTGGAACTCTCAAGTACCCTGAGAATTCACTGCAAGTCTGTACCTCTTTTAGAAATGATGAGAGAGCTGCTAACGTCTCACTTCTGGCAAACTTTGAGGCTGATGGAAGCAAGAAATAAAGACATTTTAATAGGAGTCAGAGACTCTAAAGTCAAAATTGACAATTAGAGTACAGAAATTGCAGAAGGCTTCAACAGCATACTCGACTCAATAGAGAGTGAATTAATGAACTTGAAGTGAAGCTGATATCAGTCATCTCATCTGAGAAAGGAAAGTATCAAAAAATGAAGGAAAAAAATCAAAGAGAGCAACAGAAAAAATGGATATTATCTGGTAGTCTATAGAACAAAATTTATTTCTGGCAATATTCCATTATGTTCATAATGGCAATAAGAGATGGAGAAAGAGAAAAGAAAGTAACAGAAAGAATTGGTTTTTTTCTAAGAAATAATAGCCAGCAGTTTACCAAATAAGAAATTATTAACATACTTAAAAATCTAGAAGTCTGGGGCTGGAATGATAGCACAGCGGGTAGGGCGTTTGCCTTGCACGTGGACAACCCAGGTTCGATTCCCAGCATCCCATATGGTCCCCTGAGAACCACCAGTGATAATTCCTGAGTGCAGAGCCAGGAGTGAAGCCTGTGCATCATCAAGTGTGACCCCAAAAGCAAAAAAAAAAAAAAGCCAAAAAAACAAAAACCTAGAAGTTAAACTCTGAGATCCAAATTTAGACTCTTTATCACTGAAATGACAGAGACAAAAACTAAAAAAAAAAAAAAAGAATCTTTAAAATAGTTGGATAGGCCATCTTTACAACATACAGCCCAAGAGAAGGACCACATGGAGGGCGGGAACCACAGATCCCGGAGGGAAAAAAAAAAACAGGTTCCAAAAAGAGCCGAGATCATCGGGAAGTCCCAGATGGGATAGGTACCGCATCCCGCCTCCCCCAGATGAAACCCCGGTGACCAGAAGCCTCTACAAGCACAGCTCGAGTATGCAGGAACTAGGACTTTTCCTCAAAACTGTGCGGCCACTTACGCGGCTGTGTGACATCTCTCTATATACAAAGTGATCAAAGGGAAGTAAACCACCCAACGTTTCTCCCTGAAAATCAGAGTTAAGTTTGGAGCACGGCCACAGCCCCAAAAACACAAGGACTTAATGCAGATCCCAGCAGCTTGGAGCAGAAAAGTGAACGGACTATACGTTAATCCAGGTCATCATGTCTGCCCGGAGGGGAAAGGGTGTTGCCCCTTTCGCCCTCTCTTCTCAGGAAAGAAGGATGGCGGCCGCATGGGAGCCTTGTGGACAGCAAGTATGAGCCTGGGGTGTGGGGGCGAATAAAACCTCATGGGAAGGGGGGTGTTCCGGTCCGTCCTTCATGCCCTACCGAGGTCACCAGTTGCCCCCCACGAGCGGCTCTCCAGCACAGCCACGGCCCCAGAAGCACAAGGACTTAATGCAGAACCCGGCAGCTTGGAGCAGAAAAGTGAATGGACTATGCGTTAATCCTCCAGGCCATCATGACTGTCTGGAGGAGAAAGGGTGTTGCCCCATTCGCCCTCTCCTCTCTGGAAAGAAAGATGGCGGCCACATGGGAGCCTTGTGGACAGCAGGTATGAGCCGGGGGTGTGGGAGCGACTAAAACCTCATGGGAAGGGGGGCGTTCCGGTCCGTCCTTCACACCCTACCGAGGTCACCAGTTGCCCCCCACAAGTGGCTCTCCAGCACGGCCACAGCCCCAGAAGCACAAGGACTTAATGCAGAACCCAGCATCTTGGAGCAGAAAAGTGAAAGGACTATGCGTTAATCCAGGCCATCATGTCTGCCCGGAGGGGAAAGCGTGTTGCTCCCTTCTACCCTCCTCCCTCTGGAAAGAAAGATGGCGGCCACATGGGAGCCTTGTGGACAGCAGGTATGAGCTGGGGGTGTGGGGGCGACTAAAACCTCATGGGAAGGGGGGCGTTCCGGTCCGTCCTTCACACCCTACCGAGGTCACCAGTTGCCCCCCGCGAGCGGCTCTCCAGCACAGCCATGGCCCCAGAAGCACAAGGACTTAATGCAGAACCCGGCAGCTTGGAGCAGAAAAGTGAACGGACTATGTGTTAATCCAGGCCATCATGTCTGTCCGGAGGGGAAAGGGGGTTGCCCCATTCGCCCTCTCCTCTCTGGAAAGAAAGATGGCGGCCACATGGGAGCCTTGTGGACAGCAGGTATGAGCCGGGGGTGTAGAGGCGACTAAACCCTCATGGGAAAGGGGGCGTTTCGGTCCGCCCTTCACACCCTACCGAGGCCACCAGTTGCCCCCCACGAGCGGCTCTCCAGCACGGCCACGACTCCAGAGCACAGAAATCAATTTCTTAACTATCTGACTTTCAGTAGAAATACTTCCAGGGTCAATAAGTAAAATAGCAGAAATCCAAAACCAACATTTAATTCTTGAACCCAGCTCTAGAAAGCAAATCACTTCACAATGCTTTTTCAGCATGTCTGATATGGGGGGGGGGGGACTCTAAATAATAGTGGTGAATCTTTTATTGAAACAATGAATCTAATCAAAGCAGATAGAGTGTTAACTAGAATTCATCTGCCTCACAGGGACTGGGAGGGGTGGGGGGTGGGGTTTTATTGGGGTTCTTCATGGTAAAAAATAAGTATTGGTAAAGGGAAATGTGTTTGATATTTGCATGACTGAGACCTAAACCTGAAAGCTTTGTAACCTTTCCCACAGTGATTCAATAAATAAATAAATTTAAAAAAAATTTTAAAAAAACAAAATAAAATAGTTGGATATTATTCCTAATCTGAAAAATCCTTAATATGATCACAGGTAATGATTCATCAGAAACTAAGAGAACAGAAAGTAATAAAATGATACATTCTACCCATTGAAAGAAATAGACTGTCCAAGAAAACAAATCATATACACAAAATTCTCTTTCAAAAAATGAGAAATTAATCAATAATGATATTCCTAACATAAGAAAGAAATGTGATGTTCCTTAAGGGCATCGTTTGGGTCATAATAATAGACATAAGGAATTAACTCAATGATGCATGAAAGAAAAAACATATTTTCCTTATGTGTTTATAAGTTTTTTTCTGTTACTTAAAAGACAATTACATAAAGTTAGAACAAATATGGATCTGTGTTGATGGAACTCTTTAATAATTATGAGATCTGTGTAATAATAGAAGAATGAGAAATAAGGCCACAGAACTCCATAAGACAAAGTTTTTGTGTTCCACTGAAATACAGTTGTTACTGATTCAAACTAAACTGTTATAAATTGTTAAAAATAACCCAAAATATAGTAACATGTTGTATTAATTGAATATATTAAATATACACATGAATAACAAAGTATAAGAAACGATCTCAAATATAGTAAAAGAATTAACAAGAGATCATAATGACATGTAGAAAAATAAGAAAATGGACATATATTAGTAAACAAATCATATTCTTCTATATTTATTAAGAGTTATAAATGCAAATGTACCATAATTTCAACATGCTTTCAAATTTATATATAGTGACAATATCACGATCATGATCACGACCACCCTGTTGTCCGTCAATTGCCTCGAGCAGGTGCCAGTAACGTCTTCTTCGTCCTAGCCCTGAGGTTTCTTTTTTTTAAAGTGCCATATTCAAGGCTTTTTCAGGGTTAGGAGAATGAGACCCATCATTGTTACTGGTATTTGGCATATTGGGTATACCACGGGGAGTTTGCCAGACTCTGCCCTGTGGGCAGGTTACATTTGGTAGCCTGCCAGTTTGTCCAAAGTAAGAATGAGATGATAAGATGATAAGATAAGATGATAAGCTGTCAGGAGCTGAGTGTGATAATCTCTGGATCCTGGCTGTTGTTGGAGTTACACGGCAGTTGGTGGGTGTAACTGTCTAGTTACTGGCAGGTCCAGTCCCAAACTGTGCAGGCTTGGAGATCTCAGCCCCAGTTTCCACACACCTGGGTTCCTCTGCCAATTCTTTTATGCGTGAGGCTCATCCAAGTGTGTGGAGAGTGGTCCCAGTGACAATATATTGTTAAAAAATTTAAGGCTATTGATTTAGTTTTTAAATTTTAGTTCTTTAACTATTATTGTGTTTTGATAAATAAGAATTTAAATTTTCTCATATGAATTCTAAAAGCAAAGCCAAATAACTGCATATATGATAACTTAAACATTAACTTCATTTACTTACATTGCATTAAAATAAGTAAACACACTGTAAATAAGAAATAGAATAAAAGGAAGAAATAAGAATGCTATATAAATGCAGCAGAAAACAAATATAACAAGAGATTATCTTTTAATATAGGCAGGATGGCATTTTGATACTCTTAAAAGCCTAATGAAGAAATAAAATTAAACATTTTGCTCTAGAAAGCATTATAGACTAAAGCTTCAATTACGGTTATGGTGTTTAAGATGATTTCAACAAAGATACATGAGGTAACTTGTAATATCTGTGTGCCGCATATAAATATGCTTTCTGCAACTACCACTTAATAAACATTGGTCTTAAACTTGGCCTGAAGTATCCATGGAAGGTTGTTATACTTGTAGATTACCAAGGCTTGAGTAAATTTGGTTAAAGTAATTATGTCGTTATTTTAATTGTGTCATTAATATGGGTCATGAATTTTTTAAAACATGGTCTGCAGACATTCCTAAAGCATGTTGTAGTCAGATTGTTCTCTGAAAAATAAGTCTGTGGCACTACTTTTCTTTGTTATATATTCTGATGATCAAGTTGTTGTGCTAAGGCTACTGACATAACTAAAAAGATAAATAAAGCTGTTTTTGAAGTTCAAAAATGCAAATTATCTATATAAGAAGAATGAATTAGATTGTGGAAATTATTAGGTTCCACTGGAGTTAACTTTGTTGTGACTACAACAATCACGATCACGATCACGACCATCCTGTTGTTCGTCAATTGCCTCGAGCAGGCCCCAGTAACATCTCCTTCGTCCTAGCCCTGAGATTTTTTAAAAAGTGCCATATTCAAGGCTCTTTCAGGGTTAGGAGAATGAGACCCATCATTGTTACTGGTATTTGGCATATTGCGTACACCATGGGGAGTTTGCCAGACTCTGCCATGTAGGCAGGTTACATTTGGTAGCCTGCCAGTTTGTCCGAAGTAGGAATGAGATGATAAGATGTCAAGTGGCCGCAAATGCCGTGACTACAACAACAGCATAAAATGACTCTGTGAATATTCTAATTATCACTGTCACTGTCCTCCCGTTGTTCATTGATTTGCTCGAGCAGGCCCAGTAACATCTCCATTGGAGACTTGGTTGTTACTGTGTTTGGCATATCGAATACGTCACGGGTAGCTTGCCAGGCTTCGCCGTGCAGGAGAGATACACTCGGTAGCTTGCTGGGCTCTCCAAGAGGGGATTCTAATTATATAGATATATCTAATTGTGCACCTACTACCAACAACACCAGACTAGGACTCCAGCAAGGAGGAGAGGAGGGCACAGATTGTCACCAGACACCAGGAATAGTAATTCAATAATTCTTCCCTATTGAAACCTGGTATCAGTTAACCAAGGAGAATTCAACAGAGTTCAAGCTAGGTTGCAACAATACTTCCTGTATGCCAAAGGGAGACAAAGCAAGATGGTTCTTCATGGGTATCATTCACTGCGGCCACAGGTGAGTTCTATTGGCCTTCCCAGAATGTCCGGCATGTATCTCTTTTGCACTTGGGTTTAAGTGTCCTGTATCCTCCCAGAAAGACAGGGGCAAGTGGAGCAGTGGCGATGGTCGGGTGACATACCTGCCATGCATGTTTAGAAGTGACATCAGAGTTAATTTGCCCGGATGGAGACATTCCCATACAAGGAGAGGAATCCACAGGCTATAATGGATTCTTAGATCATGATATGGAATTACTCCAAAACCAAGACCAATTCTGAGCTGCGGAGTGGGAAGCTCCATATGATGTGTTTTCCAATACTCTTTATTATGAATAAACCTTTAGGAGTGTGTGTGTGTGTTATTCATTTTGAGGGGCCAAACTTATAGCATCTCTGGTGCTCTGTGTTCCGGAAAAACTCATGAAAGGGCAGGGGGGACCTTATGCATGGCAGTAGGTGGCAAAAGTGGGTATGCAAGACAAACACTTTTCCAGTTATGCTATCTTTCTCTCTGGCACTGAAACACATTTTTATATGCATAGTGCATAGAAATATTTAGTATGGAATGTCTTGTATCAGTGTATTTGATAATGTTGGGGTCTTTATATAACAGCCTGGAGAACGTGCTGGGAGTGGCTGAATGAGAATCTGAGACTGTCATCACCCTGGTTCTCATGGGTTCCTTCTAGGACCCCGCCCCTCTGTCTTTCCAGGAAGCACTTCCTTCTGTGAGTACAGCTGACAGATTTACTCCATTCCTATGAATTTTTTCTCAGTTCCGTTATTTTTTTCCAAACTTTATTTTATTAAAGCACCACGAGGGGTTTGGAGTGATAGCACCGAGTTGGGTGGGACATTTGCCTTGCACGTACGTGGCCGACCAGGATTCGATTCCCAGCATCCCATATGGTCTCCTGATCACCACCAGGAGTAATTTCTGAGTGTATGAGCCAGGAGTAAACCCTGTGTATGGTCAGGTGTGACCCAAAAAACAGAAAGAAAGAAAGAAAGAAAGAAAGAAAGAAAGAAAGAAAGAGAGAAAGAAAGAGAGAGAGAAAAGGAAGGAAGGAAGGAAGGAAGGAAGGAAGGAAGGAAGGAAGGAAAGCACCACGAGTTA
Source organism: Sorex fumeus (assembly GCF_029834395.1). Taxonomy (NCBI): domain Eukaryota; kingdom Metazoa; phylum Chordata; class Mammalia; order Eulipotyphla; family Soricidae; genus Sorex; species Sorex fumeus. The sequence continues at coordinate 26,118,293 of NW_026606065.1, forward strand.
CAAAACTATTTATAATTGTTCTCTTGACATACAGCGTTCCAAAACCCATCACCACCAGTGTCAACTACCCTCCACCAGTGTCCCCAGGCTCTGTCTCCTTGTCCTTAATGCTGAATAGCAATAAAAAGCAGAAATCTTGCATGCATATGCTGTGACCCAGAGGCCTCATCAAGCCCTTGGAAAATGAATTTTAATATTTGATTAAAGTCACTTTGCTTAATATTTTTGGCCTTACATTTTGTTGCCTTGTTGCTGAGGATTGTTTTTGTTAGTCTTTGAAATTAAGATCTTTGTAGATCATTGAAACACAGAAGAAAGGTTATTTCCTAGCCTGTGTTCTGTCCCCTTCCTGAAACAAAGCTATACCTTAAATATGGCAGGTAGGTAGAAGCACCAGTGTGCCTCAAATTGTTCAGAAGAAGAAACAAAAAAGTTGAAATATGAAGTGGATGACTCTGCCTCTTTCTTAGACATAAATTTGAAGGTCTCGGTCATTCCTCTTCAGTAGCATGTAAATAATACCTTACACTATCTGTCCACTATCGGTACATTAGTTTTATGTTCACAAATATGTTATGTCAATTGAAATGTTATCCATCTAGCAAATATTATCTCTTTCCTCATTTCACGAGCATGGAAGGATTTCTAATATCTTCTTCCTGTGCTTCAGTAAATCTGCTTGAACATTCCCTGAAGACTCCCAGGCTTAGAGAAAACCTCTGTTGTTAGCTGCAGCATTTGTGGGGGAAAAATATTCTTGAAATCTTTCTTCATTTTTGCTATTTGTTGTATGCTTCTCTTCATCTGCAATTTGACTGATAAGTATTCAATGTCTTTAAAATATTCATGTATTCTGAATGTGTTCTCAAACATTGAGGATGCAATGAGTCTGTTCATTGCTCTGAATAAGCAAGTAACTGATTTAGTCTATGATCAAAGTTATCATTGTTTAGCTTATAGACATAACATATGGCATGAAAGAAGAAGTTTACATTCTTTCCACACTATCTTTCTACCTAGTCAGTCTCATAAGTACACAGATGATGCTACCAGATGTGATATTTCAATAGCATTGGCCATTCCTAACGCCATGTAAATCAGTCTTAATATGTATACAAAAATATCCCATGTGGAAAGAAATAATTATTTAAGACTATCTCTGCAAACCAATGGTAATTCTTCTGCCAAAGAAATCCAAATATTTTACTTATATTCCCAATTATATTTCCCTTTTTTATCTAATTATGTATTGTTTGCAGAATTATTTTAATGGTTCTAATACATAGGCTGTTTTGTCATTTAAATATTAATGCATATAAATTGCTTTCAGTAATAAGTGTATTTTGTCTTTGTAACATATGTATATATTTGTTTTGTACATGGTCTTTATAAAATTGTATTGACGCTGAGACGTTCATAGGTATATATAAGGATGATACTTTATATTTTATTTTCTATCACTAATGTTCAAAATTTAATCATCTCTAATGCAAGGATCAAATCAATGTGAGCTTCAAACAAACATAAATAGGAGGCTAGAAACAGGGTTCTAATATACATATATTTTTCGATTCAACTTTACTGAATTTGTCATCCAAACTTTTCTAAAATGCTCCACAGAAACTTTATAAGTTTCCGTTAAATACAATCACTGCATGATCATGTGAGAGAGAGGCATACTCTGTTTTTAAATAGGAAATGGGATTAAAAGTATTCTTTGATGAATGTTTTATTATTTTGTGCAGGTCTCAAACTTTAGTTTGTCTTATGAAGTCTTATGTTGTTTAAGTTGGTAGGTGATTATTCTACTAAAAAATACTGAATTGAAAGTCATTAGCAAAGAGAATGAATAATTTTTAAATATTTGGTCTAAGGTATAAACCTATAATAGGTGTTCTCATTTTAAATATTGTCAAAGACAATCTTTCCCAAATGCTCTAACTTAACTAACTGATTAGTACTTAAAAATGAACTACTGACATTACCATGAACTCTTAATTTGATGGTCAATATGTAACGTCTAAAATAAAAAAAAACTAGTATAAAAAACTACATGATTGGCTATAATCCGAAAGACAATGTGAATTGGGGATTTGTATTATTTTTATTTTCACCAAATCCCACTGTACTCAGGGCTTGCTCCTGGATCAGTGCTTAGGAATAATTCATGCAGGAGATCACCGGTATGTCCCAGATGGGGTAGGTGCCACATCCCGCCTTCTCCAGATGGAACCCCAGTGACCATGAGCCTCTACAAGCATAGCTCTGGCATGCAGGAACCAGGACTTTTATTCTAAACTGTGCGGCCACTTACGCGGCCGTGTGACATCTCCTTATATACAAAGTGATCAACGGAAAGTAAATCATCCAACGCTTCTCTCTGAAAATCAGGTTTAACTCTTACAAACCACAACACCCAATAGGAGAGAGAGAGAACAAAAGGGAATGCCCTGTCACAAAGTCAGGGTGGGATGGGGGGGGTGAGGGGTGGGAGGGATACTGGGATCCGTGAAAGAAAGATGGAAGGAAGGAAGGAAGGAAGGAAGGAAGGAAGGAAGGAAGGAATTGTTTTATGCTACACATTTGCAGTTTGAAGCCCCCAGGTATAAATTTACTTAATCTTTTTTCATTAATATTAAACACTGAGTAGTCTTAGTTACTAAACATAAGGAAGGAAGGAGAGTGAAAGGGAGGGAGAAAAGGAGAAAAGAAGGGAAGATGAAATAGGAGGAAGGAGAAAAGAAGGCAGGTAGGTAGGGAAGAAATATTTCAATGAGTTCTAAATAATTAAAAAGAATACTTCATTTCAATTTAGAGGTATGATTTGAAAATATTTTATTTGACATATTTTCAAAATAATAAACTTAATTTAATTGTAATTTGCATTTGTCTATCATGGTATTATTTATAAGACACTGAACTTTAGGAATTTTGAATTTATTGAACATCACATACATATAAATTCTAAATAATTATGCATAACATAAATAAATACAGCCATGTGTCTATATGGAGAGAGAGAGAATGAGAGAAAAAGTGAGAGAGAATTTGCTTTCCTCACTCAAAAACAAACCTTAGGCATTGAATCAAATACCTTTTTTTTCATCCATTGTTTTATGCTACACATTTACAATTTGAAGTCCCCAGGTTTTAATTTTCTTAATCTTTTTTTCAATAATATTAAACACTGAGTAGTCTTAGTTACTAAACATAAATTATTTGGATTTATATATTAACATTTTGATAAATCAAAATATAGTACTATGTATAAAATCAATAATGAATGGTGTAAAACAAAAAAGCACTTTAGCATTCAGAGGAAAGAGTCTCCATCTTTAGAAAATGCCACCTATTTCTCTCTCTATCTCTCTCTATTTCTCTCTCTCAGTTTCCTTTTGGTCATTAGGGTTTATAATATGTATCCTGAAAGGTTATTAAGTAAATTTCTTTACCTAGTTTCAGCACTCAGCTCTTGTCCAGGATGATTGTTTCTAAGAGAGAGAGGGAGAAAGAGAGAAGAAAAAAGAAGAGAAGGAAGAAGAAGAAGACGAAGAAGAAGAAGAAGAAGAAGAAGAAGAAGAAGAAGAGGAGGAGGAGGAGGAGGAGGAGGAGAAGGAGGAAGAGGAGGAAGAAGAAGAGGAGGAGGAAGAGGAGGAGGAGGAGGAAGAAGAAGAAGAAGAAGAAGAAGAAGAAGAAGAAGAAGAAGAAGAAGAAGAAGAAGAGGAGGAGGAGGAGGAGGAGGAGGAGGAAGAGGAGGAAGAAGAAGAGGAGGAGGAAGAGGAGAAAGAAGAAGAAGAAGAAGAAGAAGAAGAAGAAGAAGAAGAAGAAGAAGAAGAAGAAGAAGAGGAGGAGGAGGAGGAGAAGGAGAAAGAGGAGGAAGAAGAAGAGGAGGAGGAAGAAGAAGAAGAAGAAGAAGAAGAAGAAGAAGAAGAAGAAGAAGAAGAAGAAGAGGAGGAGGAGGAGGAGGAGAAGGAGGAAGAGGAGGAAGAAGAAGAGGAGGAGGAAGAGGAAGAAGAAGAAGAAGAAGAAGAAGAAGAAGAAGAAGAAGAAGAAGAAGAAGAAGAAGAAGAAGAAGAAGAAGAAGAAGAAGAAGAAAGAGTCTGCTAAAGGAGGAGGGTTGGAGGGAAACTGGGGATATTGGTGGTGGGAAACGTACACTTGGTGAAGAGATAGGTGTTGGAACATTATATAACTTAACCCAACCATGAATAGCCTTGTAACTGTGTATTGCACTGTGATTCAATTTCTTTTAAAAAATTAATAATGCCACTTGTACAGAACACTTCAAGCACATAAAGATAAGGCATTTGCAATGATCCATGTGGAATGTCCGAGCTGCTATGCTCAAAATATACAGTCTGTTGTTTTAAGTGAGAAGTCTGGAGAAAGAATCCTTCTCCGCAGGCAACTGTTAATCTTGCTGCCCAGGGTGCCCCAAGCTTGTCCAGGATCACACACTGTTACACCTCTCCTTCAGAGCTAGTTCTGTATACAGAGTGTCAACTCCCCGCTTGCAATTCCCAAACCCTTCCAAACCACCACAATGCAATGTCACCTGAATTCTCTGCAGAACTAAGACCCTGAAGTAGAGGATTTCTTGATTTCTAGGAAATTTCAAGGAAACAGAATTGCACCATTGAATGAACATAAAGGAAAATATTTTAATGATAGGTGATTCTGATTATCATCATTACTATTTTATTTTTAGTAATTTAAAAATTGACTATCTTTTTTTCACATCCCCAAAGAAAATAGTTGTAGCTCTCATTTTCAGCAAGGCTAAGTACTGCAGATTAAGAATCTTTTAAGTATGAAGTGTGCTATTAAAAACGTATTCATTCAAAATCATATTTTAAAAGGTTTGTTCTCACTGAACTATCTGTGAGGATACAAGAGGATACAGTCTGAATACTTTTATATAATAATTGGATTTATATATACTAAAATAGAGCAAGTTAATATCAATTGCCAAATTGATGATCATTCAGATCTTCCAGTGAAAGTGTCACTACTCAAAATGAAGGAAATAATTCCAGAGACCTTATGAGCTTTCATTCTGACACATTTTAGTCACTTATGGAACAAGAAGGAAAGAAAGGGAAACATATAAAAATTAAAGGAAGTAGAAGTGGGTAAAAAGAAGTCTGAGAAATATAGAGCGAGTTGGGGGTCATAAGATATTAGCTGTATTCTGGGAGGGGAAGTGTGAGGGTGTTGGATTTGCATTGACCCCTTCTAGATCCCTGACATCACATATGCTCAACATCCTGAGCTCCAAGTCAGGAGTAAGCCCTGAGCTTGCCCAGTTGGGTCCCAAAAACAAAGCATGAAGATTTTGGTTGTATAAACGAATGTGAACATATTTTGTTTGCGATAGTGGGTTCTTGAGAATTCAAATAAAAATTTGAATGCAAAAGTCTTAGAATTTAGTTAGAATTTAATGTGTAGTTCAAATAGATGGGTGTGGGTCCCACTACAGTCGCCAGTCATTCCCATGACCCCATGACCCTTCCCTCAATGCCTGCTTTGCCCTAAGCCTCCTCCCTATGTCCCGGCTTCCAGTACAAGGGGCGGGGTCTTGTTCCTTACGGTTCTCTGCCCAGCAGGCACTGCCTTAACCTGAGATCCCACTGCAGGGTCTCTCGGACTGTGGCCAGGGAATCTTCTGCCCATCGCCAGGCACGGCACCTGAAGGTGGCTGAATCCCTCACACTCTGCTCCTGCTGCTGGGTCGTTACTGGCCTGCAGAGTCATCCACTGACTCGAGGGTCCATTCACGGCACGAGTATGTGGAAGAGGTCCCTGCGGTCATGCATCCGTATGTGCCCATGCCCAGCCGGCTTATGCTTGAGGCTTGGTTGGAGAGCGTGGGGAGATAGTGTGCCGGCTGGGGTTGCCTTTATCTGCAGCCCTCTCCCCTCCAGCCAGCCCATCATCTATTTCATCTCAACCTTTTCCGTGGGTCAAATGTGAAGTCTCTGACTAAGTAGACTGGTGCAATCACCTGCCACCTCGCCACTCATACTCTCTCAGTTGCACACGCACAAATGCTTTTCTCAAATATCTCCAATTACTATTTTTACTGTGTGATTAATTAACGTGTGTGAGTGTCCTGTGTTGAAACTTTTAATATATAAACTTTAGTTTTCCAGACAGTATCTTGATGTCACTAGACCATATTCCTGATGAAGTGAATTTCACTGACTCAAATGTCTATAAATATATCTCCATTCCAAATGCATTTAAAGATGAAGAGAATAGCAACAGAGCCAGGAAGATGGTAGAGTGAAATCCTTCAAGAGTGATGACTGAGAACAAAGCCAGGAATAAGGCCTGAGGCATCACTAGGTATGCCTTCTGCAAAAATAATTGTGTATGTGCACACACATATACACATATATATGGTATAATCTATCTATCTATCTATCTATCTATCTATCTATCTATCTATCTATCTATCTACCTACCTGTATATCTATATCTGTATCTATATCTATCCATTCATCTCTCTCTATCACTGTATTACGGTCATCCAATTGTTCATCAATTTACTTGAGCAGGTGCCAGTAATGTCATCATTTTTCCCAGCCCTGAGATTTTAGCAGTCTTCCCTTACTTGTCTTTCCTAACATATTGAAGCAGCTTTCAGAATCAGGAGAATGAGACCTGTTATTGTTACTGTTTTTGGAATATCAAGTATGCCATGGGGAGCTTGCCAGGCTCTACCATGTGGGCGGGCTACTCTCAGTAGCTTGCCCGGCTCTCTGAGAGGTATATATATTTCTTCTATGATCTCTCTCTACATATATATATATAAGTATGCATATATATATATATAGTTGTGTTTGTTTTTTTTCTACACAGAATGTCAGATGTGATGCATCCATAATTGGAGAGAACAGAGTCAATGCTTGTCACAAATTGGAGGAGTTTTATTTTAAATTCAGTATATGGTAGGGATTAAGTTTTTCTCTAGAAATGTGATGCTAAGTATTGACCACTTAAAACCTAATCAGATGCTCAATAGGAAAGACTCATAACTCAAATGCATTAACATTACAAATGCCTTTGAATTTTCCAGGGTGCCACCATAGTACAGATTTTATTTGACTCCATGGTACCATTATGTGAGCTGCTACTCTAAATTTAGGTCATTGAACGCCTGACGAAAAGCCATGAACTCCAACTCCATTATCAGTTTGGAAACTCTTGCATCTGCAGTTTGCAAGTTTGGACAGTCATTCTTTGAAGAAACTCGATGTGCTTTAGCATTTGATGAATTGTGAAGTGTTTCACCTAGGAGACCGCTGTCTTAGCCAAAATAAATGTGCTTCCTTTTCTCATTTAAAATTAGAGTCAATTCAAGTAAAGTGGTAGGGCCTAGTTCTTATTTAATATTTATAGCTATCTGGAGGAATTGATTTAGCAAAATACAAACATAAAGTTGATGCTATTTATTTACAAAATGAAACCAATATTAATGGCAGCAAAAAGAGGATCCCATGCCTGTTGCATCTGAAAGTAAATCACTGACTCATAAGTATTTTTGCAAGATAAAGATTATAACAGTTCTCATTGCACTGAAGGTTGAAGAAATACTTATATCTACTTGTTATTTACTTCCAGAGAATTTTTGCCTTGATGAAAGTCTTTGAATCTTCAATTTTGTTTATTTCGTTAAAAGCAGGAGATGAGTTTTAGGATATGATGGAGCTTGATAGGAGAGAGAGAAAACAGGAGGTCTCCGGAAAATATAAAGAGAAATAAAAAGAATTCATGGTATCTGTGTTTCTGTGTCTTTCCTCCCTGAAAAAAAAAACATGAAAATTCTTAGATTTTTAGAGATGTTCTGAAAGAAAATAATGCAGAAGCAGAGGCTGAAGTGATCATGGGGAGACATTTTTTGTTGTTGCCTTCTAGATAATCCCGAAAACCTATGCACTACTTCAAGTCAACAACTACTGAACTACCCCAAAGTTGAAGTTATGATATTTTGTCTAATCAACTGACCTGTGTCATATAGCTTGTATCATTACCGACATGATTTCATCTTTAGGCTCCCAGTTGCAGTGTATGGAGGTTTCTATATGCAATAGTTCGATGACACCAAGGGCAGTTTCACACACGGATAGTAACTCTCACAGCTGCTGATGTGTGTGTTATTTCTTTTCATTCAATTAAGGAGTGAATTCAAGAGAAGTTTATTTTGGCAAGGATGATAGAGTGAAATGATAGTTAGATTTGCATCTGAAGAAACTAGTTCCAAGTTCATGCTTCTTAACTATCCTCAGAAAACTGTGTGTGGATCTTTACCCCTTTAATATGTTGAGTTGTCCTGAGCTTTGATTTCTCATTTAGCTGGTAAAAATAAGGATATGTCAAAGACTGGCAAATTAGAAGTAATTGATGAGATGGCGTGAATGAGTAATTTGGATACCAATTGCTATGCTAATTCCTATATCAGGGCCACAATGTTCTCTGAATAATGCTTTTTTAATATTGTGTTATATATACATGTATATTTATATGTACATACTTATATGTGTGTATGTGTGTAATGAGTTCAACCACCTATCAATTTAACGTAGCTTAGTTGTTGATGCCAGTTTCATTTTAGGATGCAGTGAGTAGGAAAAAAAACATGCAATTATAATTAAATGGCAGTTTCTGTTCTCAGATTTAGTTCCTTTGCATTTTGGAGACCATGTGTTTTCTTAGATATAAATATTTGGAATGCACGCTCAAACTTTCCCTCCTTTATTTTCTCGGAGAATAAACTTGAGTGATGTGACAAACAGACACTGCCCTCCGGCTGCCGTCTTTCTTATCCTTCTCCTGAATGTTAAGTCTCTTCCATTCCATGGGGAAGATTGAGAAAGTGGGTCTGGCAAATTTCGGCAGCGGCAGCTGCTCTTCACCGCAGGCAGCAGAAAGGGAACGTCTTGTCACAACCCTCCCTGACTTTGCTGTGTGAGTTTGTTATAAAAAGGAGATGCACAAAAGTCTGGTATTAAAAAAAGATCCCCCCAAAGAAGCTGCAATTCTCCATTCCCCCCCACAAAGCCTTCAAGGTCCCTATCCCTTTCCATGAGGCCAGAGTAGGGAAAATTCTAGCTGGATCTTCTTAGTTTCTAGTGCTCAAATCTGGTGCTCAAAGATGCATATCTCTGCAGGAGTATTACTCCATCCTGATCTAGATGTTATTGATGGACCTGAAATCTCACTTCTTTGATGTTCTTTAGAAAAGCCTCTAAGTATTTTAACTATTTCTAATTTATCTTTAATTTTGGAAAGCATTTTTATTGTCATGATTAAAATGCAAGCTATATTTAAATGTGAATTAGTAGTTAACTTTTAAGGTTTGTCCCCATTCCTCCTCCTTTGGGGTGGGGGCATTATTTCCTGAAAAGTCTCAGGAGGATGGATGTTACTCTCAGTGATATTCTTCCAACTGGGCAGAAATTTCAGGAAGAATTCTTCCCTAGATTCACAAATAAAAGTTTTCAGATGGAGGCAGCACAGGCACTATGTGATTCACTGAACATTATCAGGAATGACCGTGGAGCATGGAACTGAGATTAATACCTGAGAGAATCCCAAGTATGACTCAAAAACCAAAAGAATAAGCAAATAAAAATGAAACTTTGAATTCACAAAGGCAAAGAGAGAGTAAAAGAAAATACCTGTACACGATCATAGCACTTTTTGGTCAAGGCAACCTTAAACAGATTGGGTTCATGAAAGATTAAATTCTGAGGGGAACACTGTAGAACTCGCCTCTTGTTGTTCACTGATTTGCTCAAGTAGACACCAGTATAATACTGTAAAGGGAGTTCATACTAAATACCATAAGTTTTTGCACTAAGCTTATTCTGTAATCTCTTGTTTATGAGAAGACATGATGGTTTTCATGGAGAGTATCACGATAAGCGAAATTAGTCAGAGAGAGACATGGAATGACTACACTCATTTGTGGAATAAAAAGTTGCATAATATGAGACTAACGCATAAGGTCAGTAGAGATAAGGGCCAGGAGGATCATACCGTGGTTTGAAATTCAGACCCCCTGCCCCAGGGGAAAAGGCAATTGGGATGGAGAAGGGAACACTAAGTAAATGATGATTGGAGGGATTGCCCAGGATGGAAGATGTGTGCGGAAAGTAGACCAAGGACCAAACACGATGGCCTCTAGTATCTGTATTGCAAACAGTAACACCAAAATTAGAAAGAAGGATTGTACCTGCCACAGAGGCAGGAAGTGGAATCAGGTAGAGGTGGCAGGAAGGACACCGGAAACAATGGTGGAAAATGTGTACTGGTGGTGGGATGGGTGCTCGAACATTGTATGACTGAAATGTAATCATGCAAGTTTGTAACTGTATCTCATGGTGACCCAATAAAATTTATTTTAATAAAAGATATGAAGTTTTTTGGAAGAAGTAATATGAATAGTTTTATATTTTTTATGTATCTCGAGTCTGTGTGTACATAGTATAATAGAGAGTTCTCGGTGAATACAATTGGCTTTCCAGCACTATAATAGTAGCAGAGAACAAAGATTAGAAATTATATTGCAGGTATCATTAATAAAGACATGGTGAATTTTCAGACACTATAATAAATTCAGGATTCACTTGATCTGTGGATTACAAGATAAATCATTAACAGTTCTTAACTAGATATAGGAAATACAGAATACTTCAACAGGAGTAGGAACATTGACATGGCTCCACCCATCAGCCCCTAGAGTCCATGAATCAAAACTCCATTGAGATGGTTGGGCTTTCCTCTGGAGTTGGAAACTGACAGGCTTCAGCATCAATATGGTGGTTTCACTCCATGCAATTAGGTGGAATTATGGGGACACTGGGTGAGGAGGCAGAATGGGATTAAGGACCACCTTGCAGAACATAGGCGCTCAAAAATAGACATAAACTTCCCAACACTAATGTGAAGACCGAAGACCAAGGCTTTGCAATAAAAGAATTACAAAAAAAAAAGAAAGAGAGGGAGAAGAAAAGTGCCTGCCATAGAGGCAGACAGTGGAGCATGGTGTGGTGGCAGGAGGAAAATTGGATGGGAACATTGCTAATGGGAAATGCATGCAGATGAACGGACAGATGTTGGAATATTGTAAGATTGAAACTCAATCAGTAACACATTGTAACTGTGTATCTCATGGTACTTAATAAAACAGAGAGAGAAATATTAACAAAATATTAAATTATAGAAGCTATACTAAGAGAGTTCTAGTAGTGTTTTGGGAAAACAAAAGTAACAAAAAAAAACACAGACAGAACCATTGTATTTCACAATTACAAGGACAGGTTTAGAAAATGTAATTTCATTTTATTTTGGGAATAGAAGTTGACTCCAATATGTAGAAGACATATCAGAAAGTGACCAAATAAGGGAAGACTATTAGAAATTTTGAACATTCTGCTGCTTTGGGAGAATATTATGATTACAATGAAGCAAAGAATCCAAGGAGGAGGAGTAGCTGAGCTTAACATTCCCTGCGTACTCACATGCACTCCCATTTTAATCTGAAATAGAATCCTGTATGAACGTGAATGTTCAAATGATGCATTTACCTCAAATGCGTATCTTCTAATAAATCTCATTTTCCTTGTCATTCATTTTGTTTCGTCCCTTTCTCTCTCTTTTTCTGCTCAGCCATCTTCCTGTTCTCTCCTATTCCTGTTCTTTCTCATTTTCTTGATTTTCCCCTTTTCTGATGGAAAATCTGTAAAATCAATATAAATGTAAAGTTAAATACTAAAGAGATGAGGAAATCAATGAAAATGGAACAGGAGCTTATAGAGATGGGTTAGTGCAAAACGCCCATTGAGAAGGGAGAGCAGAGATATGTTCAGTGCTCTTGGAGGCCAGATGATATCAGTCATGTGTAATGTTTCCTTCTCCTGGGAACAGATGGATCTGATAAACCATCATGTTTTTTCCCTGAAGTTTGATAGTGCATGGCTCAAACGTTCCCTCCTCAGAAAATATATACCATTACAATAAGTAAAGCAAACAGAAACAAGTAATGTTTTGCAGAATTCTCATATCATGGGCTCTCTAAAATGGCACATGCTTAATATCTTACTGATTCTGTTGAAAATCACAAAGGCAAGTGTATACACACAAAGCACTTCCTCTAAGATTCAATTAAAAAAATCTGACAGATTTTCAAATGCTCACATGAGAATTTTAAAACACCAGGTCCTGCATTTCCTTGAAGTAGATTTGGCAATGGAACTTGCCCACCTCTGCGTCTGTCCATCTATAATCCGTGAGTAAATTTATAATCACACTGGAAGTCAGTTCATTAAATTAACTGATAGATGAGCTACATATGGTAGAGAATAAGCAGTCAGCTCCCAGCCCAGGTCTCACATCATGTCCTCCCTTGGGCTCCAGATAGCCTTCTCTTCGGTAAGATACAACACCAGGCTCGAAATGGACCAGGTTCCATCTGAACCCAACAGAGGCACGCAGAAATGAAATATCCCTATGGAGAATTAATTTTATTATTAAATTTATGTTTTCTCTTTGCCAACACATGTCTGTTGCTGCTTGAGCGTCATCATTTATTAGTGTAATCATTTTTTTAATAGAAATAATATGCCAGAAAATGAAGATGTGCCTTAAGACCCAAGAAATTAAATGAAAGTGGGTTAATAGAGTCAGGGCTTCAGTTCATAATTATTACTGTATTGTTACTAGTGTTTACTTATAAAATAGTTATATATTTTTATGATATACATATAATATCCTATGAAACATATGTAAATTATAAAGCAAAAGAATACAACCAAATAGGATGCCTATAAGAAATCAAACCCATCATCAATTAGGGCTGGCTCCCTGGACAATGTAAGAGGATTTAATGGGGCCACAGTGATAATACAGTGGGTAGGGCATTTGTCTTGCATGCAGCTGACCTGAGTTCAATCCCCAGTATCCTATATGGTCCCCCCAAACACTGCCAGGAGTAATTCCTGAGAGCAGAGCCAGGAGTAACTCCTGAGCATCGCTGGGTATGACCGAAATAGAAAAAAAATAAAAAAAAGAGGACATAATGTGTAGAACTCAGGCATGTGTCTAAGACAGAGATATTCGTTATGTAAATGATTCCCCTGTTTGCTATGATCAAGGATCTCATAGACATCACTTATTATTCTACACCACAGATACATGCCTAATGCAGAAAGACAGGACATAGAGAATTTATCCTTGAGGTCCCACATCTCTCTCTCTTCTCCCTCTCTCTCTCTCTCTCTCTCTCTCTCTCTCTCTCTCTTTGGCTTAAAATTAGGAATAAACTGTAGGAAAAAAATCTGTAAAATCTTTGACACTATTAGTGTATTTTGACAAGATTCTATGTAGTAGATCTTATCAACATTATTCAGGGGTAAGATCAAGATAAAAAAACACTAGATTAAAAAAACAGTAAAGGCATAGTGAATTTTAGTTTTAATAAAATTTTAGTTACCTCACCATTTAAAATAAGAAATTTACAGGAAGAATTGTATGTTTAGCATCATATGTTATGAAGGAACACTGAGAAAAAAAGAAAGGGAGTCAACTTTCACTGGAAAAATATCCAAGCAGGAAGAGCTATTTATCTTTATGTCCTTATTTTTTCCTTTTACAGTTAATTTGAGTAACAGAGAGACAATCATATCTAGAATCGAGATGAACAGATTCTGTATGAGCAGAAAGATGAACCTCTATTTTTTTCAAGACAAATACAAAGATACCATGGATAAGTGGGATCCCAGGAAAATTGCCAAGGGCAGGAATTTGAAGGATGCCATGTTTGATGGCTTCTATTGTTTTAGTCAGGTAGATGACAAAGAGCTATTAGACATATGAAAATAATGGGATTAAATTTAGGCTTTGTAAAGACGATCTAAAAAACTAAAATTGTAGCTGAGCTATCAAAAATATTTAAAAGAATTCAATGAGAACCATGTGAATAACATTTATTATTTGTTATCTGTGATATTAAAGCATTATATGTTAGGCGAGATTCTATCTCATCACTCTCCCTTATTCACTGGAACCATTAGAAGATGCCTATATGAAATATACTATTAAAAATATAATATTCTACTTTAAACTTTTTTCACTTAATGTGGCCATTCAGAAACATGTTTTTCATTGTAGGATAATTCAACAATCTAAAAATATAATGTCCATAAATTTCTGGCTTCTCATTTTTGTATTCTTTTTAAAGCCTTATTGTCAGAGACACTTATCCTTTGTTATTATATGGCAGAGAAAAGCCTCTAAAATTATCCAAATTTCTGCTGCATTCTGAGAGCTAGATGTTGAAGAGTCTCTTCATCTCTCTCTCCCTCCCTCCCTCCCTCTCTCCCTCCCTCCCTCCCTCTCTCCCTCCCTCCTTCCCTTCCTTCCTTCCTTCCTTCCTTCCTTCCTTCCTTCCTTCCTCCCTCCCTCCCTCCCTCCCTCCTTCCTTCCTTCCTTCCTTCCTTCCTTCCCTCACTCCTTCCCTCCTTCCCTCCCTCCCTCCTTCCTTCCCTCTGTCCTTCCTTCCGTCCTCCCTCCCTTCTTTTCTCTCTCTTTCTCTCTTTCTCTTTACATTTCTTTTCCGAGAATTCATATTATACGTTTTTATAATGAATATAAACAAGACTATCCACTTGCAAGACTTTACAATGCCTGTCCCTTATTTTCAGTAACACTTGTCTTTTGTTGTTATACGGCAGATGAAAAGCAGTTTAAAAAGAAAGTAAGTTTCATTTCACTCTTTTTCTACAACATGGCAACATGGTTATAGAGCATTATAGCCTGAGATATAAGAGTAGGCAGTCAATTTGTTAGGATTCCAAAACGATTGCACCAATGAATTGGAGAGATATAAATCAGCTCCAAATAAGCACTCTCAGGGGTACCATCTTTTTCTGTGGAATATTTTTCCATAAATGCAATCAGTCTCAACAGTTTAAACTTCTGAATCAGAGTTATGCAGAGGCTAATGCTATTTTCCTAGAATAAATTACATTTAATTTAAATTTTAAGTCCTTCATGTGCCTCAGGCTAAATCATCCATTTCAGGAAAGATAGCATACAAGGAAATGGATAAGCAAACAACAAGGAGAAAGTTTTACTGTTCATTATAATCACTTGCTTTATTTAAATAAATTTTAATGAAGGGATTGCTTTTATTTAAAATATGTTTTATGTAATAATTTATATATTTAATGATAGATAATATAATTAAAGGATAAATACTAGCAATATGTGAATATGTGATATACCTCTCCTATTTATATAAATGGAACATAATCATCTGAAAATATCATTCTTAGAAGGAGAAATTCAGGAGCCTGTATGGTAACTTCCTGATTCGAGCTGTCAATTATCCTATGTTATTTCTTCTATTTCTCTTAACTATCACACACTTTCATGAAATATGCAATTGAATGAACCATTTAGGACTCAGATTTCCTTAAAGCCATCAGTAATTACAAAAAATGAAACCAATTTACTTTCATTGTGCATACAAAACAAAGAAAGTCAAGACAAAATATTGTTAGAAAAATAAAATCAAAAAGCATTACCTTGTAAGCCTGTTTAGGGGGAACAAGGAAGTATTGAAGAGCTGGAGTAACGACCTAGGCAAACTAGTAGGAATAACACTGTAATGATTTCAGACCTTATTACTTAGAAAGATAACTTGAGTTTATTGATAAGTATCTGGAGGCTCTTTTCACTCTTGAGTGCTATTGACCCTTGAAATAATCCAAACAGAGCCTGGAAAGGAAGAACATTTACAGTGTATAGAAATTCAATCCAGTTTACATTTTATTCACTCTTTTTAGGCAACTCTGTGTTATTGTCAATCTAGGATCGATATCAGATATACTGTTCAACTAATTTGATTTTCTATGATGATTATGCAAGCCATGCTCTATCTGCATAGGCGATGGAAATAAGTCATTTGCATTTCCTTTCATTCCATTTACATCTTTCCTATATTCTCATAGAATTCCAAACCAGGTAATGCAAAAAATGTGAAAGAAGCCAGAGGTGATGTGAGGACTGAGAAACTAAGCCGCTTGTCACTAGGCAGGCAGGCAAGAACAAAATGCTGAGTTACATGGAAGAGTCCCTGACACGAAGTAATAGCATCGAGGCTGTGTTTGGAACATAGAGTCAAGTTATGTGCCTAGCAAAGAAAGCAGTTATCAAAATAAATGGAAATTTTGAAATGTGCCTCTATGTCTCCTTATATACATCATCTTAGTTTTGCTGTCCCTCCTCTGAGAAACTCAGATTCATTTTTCTCAGTATCTGATTGTTAGTAGCTCTTTACTCTGGCTGGTTACTGTATAGACCCATATTCTAGACTTCTCACTTGGGTAATGAAGACTCCAGTCATAAGAAAACTTAGCTAAAGGATAATAAGGGACATTATTATAGTTGGGACATATTTCCTCTTTAATTATTGATTTAGTAAACTGGACACTATTTTTTTAAGTCTTGTTACAAGATAACACATTTTATTGATCATTTTGAAGTAGCAGTCTTTTTTTTTTATATTATCACCACTGAATTCCTATTTTCAATTTCATTGGCTTATGCAATTATTATTATTATCCATTCACTTTGACCATATGTGTAACTCTTATCCTAATTTTGGTTGTGCAAAGTGACATTGTTAATTTTTTTCTTCTCTGTTCTCAAAAAAGGAAAAAGTATGAGTACATTATACTCATTCATAGCATGTTTTCCTCTTCTAAATGTCACTTTTGCTGCATCCCAGACATTTTTCTAATTGCCTTAATTTGGTTATTCTCAATATCGTTGATAATTGAGACATTTTTTTCCCTTTATTTTATTTTATTTTTTTAAAGTTGTAGATTTACAATTTTTTGTGCTTTGGTTTCAATTATACAA
Organism: Sorex fumeus; assembly: GCF_029834395.1. Lineage (NCBI taxonomy): Eukaryota > Metazoa > Chordata > Mammalia > Eulipotyphla > Soricidae > Sorex > Sorex fumeus. Next base: position 26,135,225 of record NW_026606065.1, read on the forward strand.
TGATCAGATACCCATCCCTCCACCAGTGCCCATTTTCCACCACCATGGATAATATCCCTCCCACCCCCATCCCCCCATCCCCCCTGTCTCTGTGGCAGGGCAATCCCCTGTGTTCTCTCTCTCCTTTTGGGTGTTGTGGTCTGCAAAAGAGGCATTGAGTGGCAAACATGTTCAGTCCATAGTCTGCTTTCGACATGCATCTCCCCTCCTGGGAGGATCCTCCAAACATACTTTATTTGGTGCTCCCTTCTCTATCTGAACTGCCCTTTCCTCTAGGATACCTGGCTGGCCTCTAAGTTATGGAGTAATCCTCCTGGTGCTGATCTCAGCTATTCTTGGGTATTAATCTCATACTTTGTTACTTTATATCCCCCAGATGAATGCAATCTTTCTATGTCTATCCCTCTCTTTCTGACTCATTTCGCTTACCATGATACTTTCCATATTGTACCACTTGTATGTAAAGTTCATGACTTCATCTTTTCTAAGAGCTACATAGTACTCCATTGTGTAGATGTACCAAAGTTTCTTTAACCAGTCATCTGTTCTTGGGCATTCAGGTTTCTTCCAGTTTCTGGCTATTGTAAAGAGTGCTGCAATGAACAAACAAGTGCAGATGTCACTTCGACTATACATTTTTGCCTCTCTGGGATATATTCCCAGGAGTGGTATTGCTGGGTCAAATGGGAGCTCAATAATTGAGACATTTTTTAGAGTGTTTATTCCCTTCTCTTTTTTTCTTCTCTTTTCTTTTTTTTTCTTTTTTTGCTGTGTTTACATAAGCACTAAAAAGATCCACTCAAGTAAACCTAATTGAGGGTATGTTATTATCAATATGAAATGTGATTTCTGGTTTAAGATTCTACATTTTCTAGTTGCAATTGCATTCCTTACAGGTGAAAAGCTTAACAGATTAAAAATTGGGTATATAACCCTTCTTGTGTTCCTTAGGGGAGGAGCTATAAGACAAAACATTGCTCCCAAGATTGAAATCTGATAGAAATACAAGGAGAAATATCTCCCTGGCTGGGGACCCAATTAGCAAATGCTGCTGCATGAACCAGTGTTGGTATTGGAAAGTCAAAATTCTGAATTTCTAGAAACATAGAACTGAATAATTTAGAGGTGAAAAATTCTAACGGATAGCCAGTGAGATATCTCAGTCTTCATTGATGCCTATCTTCCTTCCATAGGGCCTGAGTTTGAATCTTATGTTGCATGGCACTGGGTGACTGAGTGTCAAGCATTGCTGTGAGTGGTGCCGGGATCCCTGAGCACTGCAGGGCCCAGGCAGCATTGAGTCTGCAAAGTTCTTCTGTCCCCATGGTCTGGTATGGGGAGGACATGCCCTTGAGAGCTGCTGGAAGGATTCCAGCCAGGCAAATAAAGGCTTTGCAGATAATTTGGACATGCGATCCCTTAGCACTGCACGACCCTGGCCAGATTCTCAGAGCAAATAACTGACAGAGTCACCGCGGGCTTCAGGCAGCAGAGAGGAAATGCAGCGACTTAGAAATAAAGCAGAAAATTCTCCCAAGTGTGCCTGGCCATGAGGTTAGCCAAAATCTAAATTGCTGCGATGTTATCAAGAGTCCAACAGATCTGGGTTGGGAACGAGCCACAGCCTGCTTACTGGTCATCAGGGGGCACCGGAGAAGGTGAAACTGAATAACAACTCAGTTCACTGTGCAGAGGGCAGACTGAGGTAGGACTGAGTGCCAGCACCCCTCCACCCACACCTCACAGACACACTCCTCAAGGTCTACAAACCACAGTGTCTTCCTTCACTGGGCCTCATGGCTGGTTATCAAGAAAAAAATTAAAATTCCTCGGGGTAGTTATACATCCAAAACACAGACTCAAGGACACTGAACACATGAGATCATGGAAAGGGGACAGTTGTGTGTGGGGAGCAGCATCCAGGGATACTGGTGGAGGAAAGATGACAGTGGTGGGGCAATGGGTGTGTGAATATTGTATGCCTACAACTCAACTCTCAATAAATTTGTAAATCAAGGTTCTTTAATTAAATTGTAAAAGAACCACGATCATCCTGTTGTTCATCGATTGCCTAGAGCAGGCACCTTTGTCTAGCCCTGAGTATTTTAAAAAGTGCCATATTCAAGGCTCTTTCAGGGTTAGGAGAATGAGACCCATCATTGTTATTGGTATTTGTCATATTAGGTACAACACGGGGAGTTTGCCAGACTCTGCCGTGTGGGCAGTCTACATTCGATAGCCTGCCAGGTTGTCCAAAGCAAGAATGAGATAATAAGATGTTGCTTCTGGGAGCTGGGTTTTATAGTCTCTGGGTCTTGGCCATTGATGGGATTACACGGCGCCAGGGAGCTGTTGGTGGATGTGACCCCTGCCTACTGGAAGATGGAGGATCTGGGTGGAGGATGCTCAGATATTCTCAGTAAATATTAAATATTCTCAGTAAAAGAATATTTAAACAAAATTAAAGTGTTAAAAAAGTTCCTTGACCAGAAAGTTAGTATAGTAGGCAGAGTGCTTGGTTTTTAAAAGGCAGGTATGGGTTCGATTCCCAGTACTGAATGTGGTCCTCAGAGCACGCCTGATTATAGAGCCAAGAATAACCGTGAGCAGAGCTGTGTGTGATTCCCAAGCAAAGAGTAAAAATTGTTCCATGGAAAAATGTTCATATGATTTGAAAGAGGAACATGAGACTTAGATTTGATTGTAACATTATAATTATCAACCAGATTTGTGAAACAACAATGAAAAACGTGCTGAAGAAGTAAATGGATAGAGTAGACACCTTGTAACAGCACATAGATCAGTAATAAGAGATGGACATTTTTGGTTTGCTTGGGGGTGACATCCGGGGGGAGGGGTGACATCCGGGGATGCTCACCATTATTCCTGGTTTTTTTCTCTTACTAGTGCCGGGGGGAGGGGACCATGGGATATCTGGTCAAATTGGACCCCAAATGGACATTTAAAAGGAGACCAAAATGGCATACTGATTAAAAAAATTGTCACATAAAGATTTTGATGAACTGATTAGTAGACTGCATACAACGACTTATAGTAGACTTTATCTGTAATTGTATTTAATGCAAAAATTATATTCTTTGAAAGTATCAAATTTAGCAATTATAAATAGCTCAGGTTTAACTACGATAAAAACTGATCCCTCATGGGTACTGAGTGAATATTCTGAGACTCTCTGCCATGGTGATAATAGAATTAGATCCTTGCTCTGTCTGTCTATGTCTCCACATTGCTAATTTTGATATCCATCACATTTATCAAATTCCTTATTTTTTGGTTATCAAACTATGAAAGCTGTTCTCTGCCTCAGAAATATAAGTGTCAAACCAAGTGTATATCATGGATGCACTAAAGTAGAAGGAAATGAATGCTTCAGTCAATCATTGTCCAATCATATTTTACATGCATCTCTAATATTAAGAGTATAGTCTGTGACTGTGAAACATAACACATAAATCAAATACTACAATAATCTTTAATTAAGCTTTGATCAGACATATGATGGGCATTTATACGTATATGATATGATGTATACACACAATTTGTAAACTTACTGTAACACAAAATAGTTATTTTTTTAAACTACAAGCAAAATCCTATAATTATATTATGTAAAAGAAAGATCACGATGGAGTTCCAAACCCAAGTTATTTATGAAGATTTTGAGTTATATTTAAAAAACATCACTCCTCTTGTTCTGTAGAGAAAATATTTAAAATTTGCTTTATAATATTTGTTGAAATAGTAGGATCAGGGTCACTGTTATAAAATACTGAAAGAATAATTGTATATTTTGATATACAGGTTAGTAAAATTCAAAACATATACGGAAGTACGCTAATTAGGTATAAACAAAATATGTGGATAAGTACATACATTGAATGTATGTAGTATACATATATACATATATATTGGCTAGCATTATCCCTAGGAAACATTCTTTTATTTTTTTATTTAAAAAATTAGCTTAGAAACACAGTTACAGTAGTATTAACAATTTTATTTTTTGATGTACAATGTTACTGCATCCTCACTTAAGTGTAAGCACCCTTCCACCAGGAAATTTTTTTAAATTTGATTATTATAGTTTGCATTACATGTTTACATGTTTACATTAGTGTTGACATTTATTGTTTGTTCACTTGATCACTTGACATCCTGTTACTCATCAATTTGCTCCAGCAGGTGCCAGTAAAGTCTCCATTTGTCCCTGTTACATGCTAGTGTAGCCGAATGGCGTCTGCTCACTCCGAGAACACGAAGAGCCTCAAACCAACTGTTCAGGCTCATCACGAAGAAGTCTGACCATCTCATAGGTGGTCAGCTACGTGATCTTTAGACGTCCCATGGAATCCAGTCAGTAACGGCTCTAGTCCAGCGGTCATCTCCAAATCTCACTACGTGCCCATCCATCTGATTTTCAATGCCTTGACAAATGAGAGAGAGTCCCTGATTCTCGATTGATATATTCTTGATATATTGTTTGTTATGTAAAGTTCTTTCACCTTACCAGCACAAAGTACCCCAAATCTTCTACTTCCAATGTCTTTGTATTATTTCCAGTCTACCTCATCCTTCTTCCTATTCAGTTCCTCTAATCTAGTTTCCTCAGTTCTATAATGCAGTGCCCAGGGTTTATTATCAATTGGTATTGTCTATACCCTTAATCTGGTTCTCTGTATACCACAGAGTGATGAAACTGTTATTTTTCCTTCTCCATCATGCTTACTTTGCTCAACTTGAGACTCAAATTGCAGTGAACCATATCATTTTTCTTTTTCTTGTAGTAGTTATACATATATATTCTACTACTCCAACTAATGTCCTTCATCAATGCTATTTCATGGAAGAAAAGGTGTTTAAACAGTAAAATTCAGAAAATAAATAATTATAACCCTTAATTTAAAGTTCCTAATAATGAAAAAAATTGTACTTCAGAAAAAAATTTTAAATTAACCTTGCTTTTTAAATTTTGACATGGACCAATAAAGTCTCATTATGCAAAGCCACTGGTTTGCTGATCAACACTTAAAAATAGCTAAATTAGATTTTGCTCCTAAATTAACCATATGTACAAAGAATAAAGAGTAGCCTAGTGCCAAGTGCTTAGATGTGGTTGAGAAGACTCAAATTGGAGGTCTGAGGTTGAATAAAAATATGCTTGTTTCTTATTAAAGAAGCTTTTGTGTTTCTTGGGGAAAAATTTCCTCACAGCTCAAGCTCAATTCTGTAACATAAAACACAAGTAAGTTTCTCTGGAAACAAGTTAGTAGAAATAAAAAATTGATAATTTGGTAATAGATAAAAATAAAGTTAGTGAAATTGCCATTAGATCCCAAGAACATGAAATGACTTTTCCTTGTGTGCAAATCAAGTTTTTGTCTTTTATCTTAATTATAATACGCTAAAGAAGTAGCTTATACATTTTCTAGAAGGTGTACTGTTTTTCACTAGATCAATAAAGAAGCTCAGCTTTAAACATTGGTGGAAGTTTCCAATAAGATAGTGATAGTGTAAGAAGGTTTAAGCCTCATACTCATCTTACTGTCAAAATAGTGCTTGTGAATAAGGGATATTCTAATTTTTGACTTGTCCTATATATTAATCTACATATTACACTCTTCTTCAATTACAAATTCTTATTTATGTATTGTCCATTTATTTGTTTCAGAAGTTTCAGTTTGTAAAGGTGTTCTGAATGTATTTTCCAGTTCATACCTCTAATTTTTACATTTTTCTTGCCATTTAATTTCTTTGTTCTACCAACACCAATGGGCCTCAGTAATCATACTAAAGGTCCTATTCTTGTATCGACTGTATGTCTTCCAGGCACACATAAGATTTAAATTCCATTTCTGCCTCTCTTAATTTTATATAACTTTTTGTGACAACGCCAAAATTGACATTCACAGCCCAAATTTTTGGGGTCAGATAGGAAATAAATCTTGAATCCATGCTGATAAGTTTGAATTTTGTCCAATAATGAGCCAACAGGGGAGTGTTATGATAAAATTAATTTAAAACAGTAATCTTGGTGACAAGGTATGTGATAAATTATAAGGAATTAAGACATGAATAAAATCAGAAGAATAGTGCAGTCTTTTAAGAAATGAAATTTGAAGGATTGTGATAGAGAAATTTCCCAGGGAATAGAGAGGAAGGTGTGGATTATAGAGACATTTTAAGGAAGAACTGATTTCCCATGGTTGGTCATGGAGGTAGTAAAATGAGACAACAAGACTAAACTCAATGACAACTGTAAGTTCATTGTGAAGATAGATAGCCAGACAGAAAATAGTATGGAAGGAAAAAGGAGGCAAAATGTTAGGAAGAAAACATCATGTCTGGGACAGATTAGATACAAAAGTAAAAGTAATTTGAAAGAATTTCTTTTTGGAAATAAACACTGAGCCATCGACCTTCCTTAAAAATAATTATTGGTGATCTTTACATTCCCTAATATCTATTTCTGTATTCTTTTGCACCATTGTTTCTTCTGCAAAAAAAAAAAAAAAGCACCCATGTCAGGTAGGATAAACCATCATTTTTCCAAACTCATCCCCCCGAAATTTCTCAGTCTTTCTTTGATGTTTTAGTTCTTCTCCTAAGCATGCGTTGTTTTTTTGTTGTTGTTTTGTTTTGTCTTTTTAATTTTTATTAGTGAGACACCGTGAGGTACAGTTGTTGAAGACTTACAAATTTTATGCTTGGGTTTCAATTATACAATGATCAAATACCCATCCCTCCACCAGTGCCCATTCCCCACCACCATGGATCCCAGTATCCCTCCCAACCCCCATCCTCCCCATCCCACCCTGCCTCTGTGGCAGGGCATTCCCCTCTGTTCTCTCTCTCCTTTTGGATGTTGTGGTTTGCAAAAGAGGCATTAAGTGGCAATCATGTTTGGTCTCTGAGCAAGCGTTTTTAAGATTAGATTCACAAATTACTTTCACATGTTCTGTGTATATTCTACAAATGGTTTTTCTCATAATAGACTTTATTAGATCAATATTTCTACAATATTTTCCTCAATACTTGACTGACACCATATTTGGTTTTCAAGGGTAATAATTAGTATAGTTAAACAGGTAAGTGTTTCTTAAGTAATGAGTGACTGATTCAATATAATCTATTATAACATTGCAGTTATGAATCAGGTACCCGAAAGATGAACAATACTTTAAGAGAGAAATTTTGATGACATACAGATATGAGTGAATTTAATAGGAGAAAGATTTCTGAAGAATTTCAAATTCTGAGTAGAGATCTAGAGAATGAAGAATGAGAGTCATCTAAGTTGTAATAAATAATCAAATAATCACATAAATTATTAAATCATCATTGGAAGATGGTAGCACCATCGACAGTTTGATAACTAAAATATAGAATTCTAATATCTCCATAATTAGTTTAGCATTCTTTACATTTGCACTAGGCCATTCTAGAATACACACAAGAATAGATTCAATAAAAATAAGACAAATTATATATTAAAAACACAAACAGAGCCAGAGCAATAGTAGAGCAGGGAAGGCATTTTCCTTGCATGCAGCTGAGCATGAGTTCAATCCCTAGTATCCCATATAGTCCCCCAAGCACTGCAGGAGTAACCACTGAGCATCGCTGGGTGCAACCCCAAAAACAACTATAAATAAATAAAATAAATAACACAAGCAAGGAAAAATATAACTCGATATCATACAGTTCATATATTTAGTGTGTCAAACTATAAAGGCTAGTTTTAACATAAAATTATAGATACAGGTAGAACTTTATGTCAATTACAATTACTGTAGCACTGTCTGCACTGTCCTCCCATTTTTCATCAGTTTGCTCGAGCGGGCCCAGTAACGTCTCCATTGTGAGACTTGTTGTTACTGTGTTTGGCATATCGAATACATCACGGGGAGCTTGCCAGGCTCTGCCGTGCAGGCGAGATACTTTTGGTAGCTTGCTGGGCTCTCAAAGACAGGTGGAGGAATTGAACCTTGGTTGGCTGAGTTGTCTACATGCAAGGCAAAAGCCCTACCCACTGTGCTATTGCTCCAGCCCCATATAATTACTGCATTTACAAAAATTATTTAAATTATCTTCATAAATTTCAAATTTTTTGTTTTTTGGGTGACAGCCAGTGCTGATCCCAGCTAACTTTGGACTCTGAGCTCAGGAACAGCATCTGGCAGGGTTCAGGAGACCAAACTGTGTCAGCTGCGTGAAAAGTAAGTACTTACCTGCTATTTTATCTCTCTAGTCCCAAACATTTTAATATAGCACATATCAGTACTATTTGAATCTAATATTGGTATTTTATAAAAAGAGTAAGAAATGTTCAAATATTTCAGTCAAACATCTGTTTTTTTTTTCTGAAAGAATTCACATTATTTACAATTTAAAATTTGAACCAACCAACCATCCCATGTAGCAAGACTTAAAAAATATAATGATATCTCTAAAACCCAAGCTATTGTGCATAATGGCTATTATAAAACAAAACTTCACATGGAACAAATACAATCTTAAACTCTGTGCTTAACCATAAAATTTTGTGTTTTACATCAAGCTCATTAAGTTAAATGATGTATTTAGCTATCTTTTGCACTGAATATTATATTGCATATCACACAAACACTTCAATTCTCTGATTAAATGAATATTAACAAAATTATAATTTTTCTCATAATTAATTTTATTTATATATATTTTAATGTTACTTTGATACCGTGCACAATAGCTGAGTGTTTCAAAAATAGTTTGTTCTTGTTACTCATTGTAGCAAAATGAAAAAATAAATGTAGGTTTCTAAAATAGGTCAGATCATGATGGTGATATTGAACTTTTCAACTGAGAATAATTAGGTTTTATTTTAAGCGTTCACTGAAATTGAATGTAATAAGGAATAGTTTAGCTACATTTGGCATTATTTATTCCGACTGTTCACTCATTGTTCTGTTAAAATGGTTAGCACTTCTAAAATTTGCACTGACATCTGTATTGGCAACACTTTTCCACAATTTAAGAATCTGAAGTTAGCAATGACAAAATAAATAAATAAAAGTTGTCACTTTCTCCAAAATAGGAATTTGTTACCAAATCACTTGAGCATCAGTGTCTCTGCACAAAAATGCAAGCACACTAGAGTTACTTTCCCCATATATTTTAAGTAGTTTTAGCATTACTTTACAACACAATAAATTTTATGACATTATTTTAACACTTCTGTGCATCTACAGAAGTTGCTACCCCACCATAAAGTTTTCCCTGTCATTCCACTAGCAAAGAGAGCACTTTAATGCGTAGCTTTCTCTCTGGGAGTTTTCACCAAGTCTAGAAGTTCTTATATGTAAACAAGTAAATCAATATTTATGGTAGCAGAAACTGTGAGATCATAAGTGCTTCTAGTTTTATAACTAACCTAATATTAAGAAAGATAAACAATTTCTTGGCTTGATTCTTATTTTAATTCTTATTTCATAAATAAGAATTAGAAATTATAAATATGTTAATAATAAAATTCTTATCTTACCATGTGATTTCAGAAAAGCATGCATGATATCAAATAAAACTCACGGTCATGTAGGTATGTGCTTCATGTAACTGTGACCCATTCAAATGTACTCCACGTCGCTCATACTCCTGACATTCATCAGTGAGAGATGCTTTTCCACAACCTGGATGGAATGTTTTATTTGCTGTAAGATTTGAGGTAGCAAACATGCACCAACTGCATTCACTCTGAATTTCTTTTCAGAGGTGTGAGGGCAGCCTGCTACCTTCTGTCAGCATTCATTAGAATGACCCACGCAACATGACATGACACACTATGACAGACAAAACCCAACTCAATATGGCATCAGTGAAGTGGACAAGATGAGAGGAATGCAGAGAAGCACTTTCCCATTCTAACAAAGTCATTATGGAGAAATTTTCCCATGATGTGCTGGAGTTGGTGTTCCCGAGGTTTAAAAATCTATAAAATGTGTTCAATTTTTTTTCAAAAGTTCCAAAATAGCAGCTATCTGGCAAAATAGAATGAGAAATCTTCACTTAGGCTGTACTCCTCCCCAACCAATATTGCATAAACAGAAGGAACAAGTATTGAAATTAAAATAGCAATAAACTGCATGATCTAATGTTGTGAGCATATTTTCAATTGAAAAACATAGTCTGACTGTAAATTATTAAGTTACATAAATTCCACATCCTCAATAAAAAATACACTTGATGATCATAGTTTTAAATTTGATGCTCAGAACTTTGTAATGGTGTTTACATTATATTATAAATCATTTTTTCAAATAGGTTTTAATATTATTGAAATGGATGATTATATCTTGTAATCTTAAATGAAAAATAAATCAATTACCTGAATATCTAAGATATAGAATACATCAATATCTAATATGTAGATACATGGACAATTTATAAACTCAGTTCTAATAAAAAAAATGTGGTAATCATTCTAGTTGATTGTATCCAGAATTTTAAATTATTTTATACATAAAGTGAAATTTTTATATATGAAAAACTTTATATATGAAAAAAATCATCTCTGATAAATAGCTACACATATATCTCCTCATTCAAAGTTTCTATATTTACATGTATGTAAATGTAAGTGTGCATTTGTATACGCAAGAATTTCATTATACATAAAGAACAACATCTAGTTTTTGGAGGTATGAAATCTTTGCTTCTTGTAATGAACATAATAGACTAAATATTAATATGGAACATTGTTTTACATTTCTTTCCTCATGTGTACTGTGAGAGCCTAAATAATTGAAGAATTTATGTTTTTAATATATATTTGGAAAGATACTGTATGTACCCAGGTACGTCCCAAGGGAGAAGTGTAGATGTTTTTCCTGCTGATATTTTCCTGTTACTTAAATGTTTTTATCCATGACTGATTCTATTCTACTTGATTCTTGCTAAAGTCACAGCCAAAGTTTTGGGAGTTTGCCAGTGTGTGAAGTAATATTAATAATATTTCAGTGCTTTCTCCTTTCATGAGATAAAGAATATATTCCTACTTTCTATGGGCTGGAGCGATAGCACAGCGGGTAGGGCGTTCGCCTTACAAGCGGCCAACATGGCCGACCCGAGTTCGATTCCTCCGCCCCTCTCGGAGAGCCCGGCAAGCTACCGAGAGTATTCGATATGCCAGACACAGTAACAGCAAAGTCTCCAATGGAGACATTACTGGGCCCTCTCGAGCAAATCGACGATCAACGGGAGGGCCTTTACCTTGGGGCTGGAGCGATAGCACAGAGGGTAGGGTGTTCGCCTTACAAGCGGCCAACATGGCCGACCCGAGTTCGATTCCTCCGCCCCTCTCGGAGAGCCTGGCAAGCTACCGAGAGTATTCGATATGCCAGACACAGTAACAACAAAGTCTCCAATGGAGACGTTACTGGGCCCGCTCGAGCAAATCTATCTTATCTTTATTTCAGTGCTTTCTCCTTTCATGAGATAAAGAATATATTCCTACTTTCTATGGTCTAGGTTGAAAAAGTGTATTTTCAAATTTATCATGAGCTTAACTCTGCATATGTTGTTTCATTGCTGTACAAAAGTTTTAAATCTTTATCTAGATAAAGCATATGTCTTATGTCAAAAATAAAAATGGGAGTTCATGTGTGATTGACCACTAATTATCACCTTCTCACTGGTAAACATTTAAGCCAGATATAGAAGATAATAGGTAAATATTCAGAACTCTCGATTCTCCTGAATTAGATTTGAATCTCACCAAAATGTACTGTATGGTATTAGAATCTTTGTAATGTTCTAAACAAGATGCTTTAATTTTTATTTTTTTTAAAATCCTTTAGGGAGTAACACTGCATCCTTCATATATCAATTACTTTTCCCTTGGAATTCTAGTTTCCAGTGAACCCTATCATAGATTACAAATTGACACCTATGGATAAGGCTAAACAATAAATTAAAATTCAGCAAATCCTCCAAGATATTGATTGATTTTTCCAATAAAATATTTCATTTAAGGAAAGGAGTTCCTTCCTTCCTTCCTCCCTCCCTCCTTCCTTCCTTCCTTCCTTCCTTCCTTCCTTCCTTCCTTCCTTCCTTCCTCCCTCCCTCCCTCCCTCCCTCCTTCCTTTTTTCCTTCCCTCCTTCCTTTTTTCCTTCCTTCCTTCCTTCCTTCCTTCTTCCCTCCCTCCCTCCTTCCCTCCTACCTTCCTTCCTTCCTTCCTTCCTTCCTTCCTTCCTTCCTTCCTTCCTTCCTTCCTTCCTTTTTCTTTCCTGCCTGCCTACCTCCTGTCTTCCTTCCTTCCTTCCTTCCTTCCTTCCTTCCTTCCTTCCTTCCTTCCCTCCTTCCTTTCTTCCTCCATCTGTCCCTTCTCCTTTTCTTTGACTCTTCATGACTTCTTCACCATCTTTTTAATTTCAAGTGTTCTCAGTGCCACATATTTATTCTCAAAATGTACATGTGTATACTTGTTTTAGATGCTTATATTTTAGGGCTGGAGTGAGTCACTTGCCCTGCACATGGCCAACCCTGGTAGGATTCCCAACACCTTATATGGTCCTCTGACACAGCCAGGAGTCATCCTTAAGCATAGATCAATGAGTAATTCCTCAGCACCAACAGGTGTGGCCCAAAACAAAATGTAGAAAAAATACTTAGTTTTTATGAATATTTCCAGAATATATTTTCTTTTTATGGTAAATAATTATGGTCTTGGTGTTAAATAATTCATACTTCCTATAAACCATACATAATGTTATATATTCTGTACCCCAGAAAAACTTCACAATTACTATGTTAAATTTCATGAAACTTCATAATCATTAGTTCCCTTTTAGAGAACTGGAATATGATCAGAGTGAGGACTGTTATACCATAAAGCCTACACAATATTTTTTTTATCTCAGCACTCAAATGGAATTTTGAAATTGATTCTCAGTTCATTGTGAAACAATTTTGAGAAAGTCTTGCATTTTAATATTAAAAAATACATTTGAAATTGAAAATACTATATGCAATAGTATTTTCAATAGCATTATTTAAAAAACGAGTTGCATAAAATTTAAAATTTAAAAATTTAAAAAAAAGAAATGCATAAAGCAATGAGAAAACAGTTAAACATGGGCTGGAGCAATAGCACAGCAATAGGGCGTTTGCCTTGCACTCAGACAGCCCGGCCAAAGTGGGTTTGATTCCTTCGCCCCTCTCGGAAAGCCCGGCAAGCTACTGAGAGTATCTCGCCTGCACAGCTAAATATGGCCAGCTACCCATGATGTATTCAATATACCAAACACAGTAACAACAAGTCTCAAAAAAAATGGAGACATTACTGGGTCTGCTCAAGCAAAATCGACAAACAACAGGAGGAAGGTTAGTTAGTTTATTGACTACAAATGCATATTATAAAATATAGAATAAGAACTATTATTGCATATGAGAATAAAAGTGATCAATAATAATTAGCTATTTATTTCTATATTATCTTGTTGCATATAGAATATTTCTTAAATCCTATGGATAATAATATACAACATATTTTGTCTCTAGTTTTAATAGCTTTTAAATAAATAACATAAATTCAAAAATATGATACAATCACATGAACATTTTCATAAATGTAGTGGTTCAAACCAGATGTTGGACAATTTCCTACCTCAAGGATTAGTTTCAAACTTCTAGAAAATAAATATGTAAATGGATGATAGCAAAATATAAAGAGAAAACTGCAAGTGGATGTGAGCAAATGCTTTGCAAACTCAAGCCTATGAAATGTCAATAACTGTGGTTACTATTTTATTGGCACATCTATGTTTGCACAATTATACATCATCGGAGAATATGATAGTTGGCTGTGAACAATTAAGAAAAATTGAGCATGCTCATCATTAAATTCTAGACTTTAATGTCATGAATGGACAATGAAGACAGAAGCCAAATATGGACTACTCTACCTCCACATGATTTGTCTTCTAACATATATGTTAATACACTGACTTGTATTCCTAAATTGAAATTAATGATTGTACACGGTGGTCATTCTTCTTAGGGGGTCAATTTAAATAACTTCAACAAATACTATATGATACACCCAGCTTAGTGATACATTTCCCTCAATCTACCAGCTAAAATCAAGGAAGATCTAGGCATTGATGGCATCTTTCAGCCTCTTCCAGAAAATATTACCTGTTGGAAAGAAAACTGCAATTCTGTTTCTTTTATTGAAAGACAAAAAAAGAAAAATACTAAGCATTTTATTGTACCTCAGAATAAAACAAATCAATAAAAGATATGGCAAAGCCATTGCCTATCACCCGAAAACAGATTACGGAAGAAAAAAATGACATCTTTCTTGGAAGATATTGAAATCATTTCAAGGTTTCCAAAAGCTAATGTAAAAAGCATGTATGCTATATACATACTTCCTGGGTTTGCAGAATAATTTATTCACTTTAATTTCTTTTTGTATTACACATAAAAATAATGATACATAGAATAATAAGTGTCTTTTGGATTTAAGCAAACCGGTTATCTCTTTTATATCTGTAACACGGACCCTGAAATTCTTTTGTTTAGATTTTTATGTCCTTTCTTCAAGCGTGCTCTGGAGAGATAACGTAAATTTTATTAGAAAATGAATTACTCAATTCATCTAAACTTCTAACAGCAAGACTCTTCCTGCAGTGTAGTCACACACGCAAATGTTTCTTTAGAACATTGGGAGGAAATGGCAGAATACTAATATAAATACAGAGGTCAATGTAAAGTTTATGGTCAAGTTTGACTAGTGTCAAAATCTTGGGAAATATTTATATTATGTGCTACCTCTACAGTGCACAATCTATGGCTAAATAAAATAGCAAATTTATGTTTCAAGCAAGGTAATGTCAAAACATTTGTTTATTAAAATCAATAGGTATATAAAAATATATAGTAGAAGACTAATATCCAAGGCCAGGGAAAGCAAGGACTAGGAGGACTGGAGGACTGGTCAGTGGTTGGAATCTGCCACAAGTGTGTGTGAAGCAGAGGGTAGGTAAGATAGAGAAGGGACCAGTATCACAATGATAGTTGAAAATGATCACTCTGGACAAGAACTGAGTGTTAAAATTAGGTAAAAGGATATGCATAACAACCTTCCACTTTCTGGATTGGAAACTACAATGCCCAAAAGTAGAGAGACAGAGACAGAGACAGAGACACAGAGGAGAGAGAGAGAGAGAGAGAGAGAGAGAGAGAGAGAGAGAGAGAGAGAGAGAGAGAGAGAGAGAGAGTCAGGAACTCTACACTGGTGGTGGGATGGGTGTTGAAACACTGCATGAGTAAAACCTAATCATGAACAGCCTTGTAAGGGTTATCTGATAGTGATTTATATAAAATTGACTGATTAACTTATAAAACAAAGAACTTCAGAAAACACCAGAGTGGCAGCAACCACAATACAGTGGATCTGTGGATTGGATGCTTGCCTTGCATGCATGGCCAAACCAGCTTCAATCTCCAGCATCGATATGGCCTCCTGAGTACCACCAGGAGTAATCCCTAAGGACAGAGCCAGGAGTAAGCCCTGAGCACTGTCAAATGTGGCAAAAGAAAAAAAAAGAAAAAGAAAAAAAGAAAACATCTAATATCACTGGATGACTGGGCTGGAGCGATAGCACAGCGGGTAGGGCGTTTGCCTTGCACGCAGCCAACATGGCCGACATGAGTTCAATTCCTCCGCCCCTTTTGGAGAGCCCCGCAAGCTACCGAGAGTATCTTGACTGTACGACAGAGCCTGGCAAGCTACCCGTGATATATTCGATATGCCAAACACAGTAACAACAAGTCTCACGATAGAGACGTTACTGGGCCTGCTTGAGCAAATTGATGAACAACAGGAGGACTGTGACCGTGATATATATATATATATATATATATATATATATATATATATATATATATATACAGTATCTGATACTATATACTATGAAATGATTAAAGAGCCCTACAAAGTTGGAATAAAAGAAAACTTGCTGCCAGGTGACAATGGGCAAAGGACGGGCAGTTGGGGCACTGAGGGTGGGAAATGTGCACAAGTGAAGAGACAGGTGTTGGAAATCTGTATCACAGAAACCCAAGCATGAACAACTTTGTAACTATGTATCTCATGGTGATTTAATTAAAAAAAAAGTTTTACCTATAGGATACTGAATGCCATATCAAATCAATTGCAAACACTATTACAAATATTAAAATATCCATTAAGTAGGGGTTGGAGCAATAGCACAGCGGGTAGGGCATTTGCCTTGCACGCAGCCGACCCGGGTTCGATTCCCAGCATCCCATATGGTCCCCTGAGCACCGCCAGGGGTAATTCCTGAGTGCAGAGCCAGGAGTAACCCCTGTGCAGCACCGGGTGTGACCCAAAAAGAAAAAAACATCCACTAAGTAAATAAATCAATCACTCGATCACTTGATATCACGTTACTCATTGATTTGCTCCAGCGGGCACCAGTAACGTCTCCATCCATCCCTGTGCATTCTAGCATAGCCCAATGGCATCTGCTCTTTCTAAGAACATGAAGAGCCTCAAACCAATCATGCAGGGTCTTGACTAAGAAGTCTGACCATCTTGTAGGTAGGCATCCACACGATCTTTTGACATCCCATGGAATCCAGTTGGTAATGGTTCTAGTCCAGCGATTGTCTCTAAATTTCATTACGTGTCCAGCTCATCTGATTTTCAATGCCTTGGCAAACGAGACAGCGTCCCTGATTCTTAACTGTTGACAGAGGTCAGATCTCCGGATTCTTTCTCTCATTTGAGTGAAGCATGATACTCCAAGCATAGTTCTTTCGATTCCTTTTTGAGAGACCCGAACAGCACCCTCATCCTGTTTTTGTAGGGCCCAGGTCTCTGAGGTATATGTTAATGCAAGAAAAACAGTGGAATCGAAGAGATGTGCTCAGAGCTGGAGGTTCTTCGTCCTCTTTCTTAGTTATTTCTTCATTGCTCTTGAAGGCGTTCCAAGCCACTCTCTTCCTCCTGTGCAACTGAAGGCATTCATCATGTTGACTTCTCTGCCTAGGTACACATAACTCTTGCATTCGGAGATGGTTTTTCCATTAAGACGAATGGAACGTCAGGAACGAGACTGTTTCTCATAAACATTGTCTTTGTGGGATTTAGCTGTAGTCTGACATATCCACACTCACGGTCGAAGTCAGGCAGCATTTGTGTTGCTTTGGTAATGTTTGGTGTTATTAGAACAATGTCATCAGCAAAGCGGAGGTGCTGTAGTTGCCGACCATCTATCTTCACTCTCATTCCTTCCCATTCCAGTCATCGCATGATGCTCTCGAGGGAGGAACTGAAGAGTTTTGGTGAAATGGTATCCCCCTGCTGAACCCCTCACTTGACATTGATGATCACTTCTTTGTAGAATGGTGAGATCCTGCTGGTGAATCCTTAATACAGCTCACGGAGGATCCTAATGTATTGAGTTTGAAAGCCCTGATTAGCTAGGGCTTGGATGACCGCTTTGTTCTCAACAGAATCAAGGACTTCTTTTAATCAATGAACGTTAGACAGAGTGGCATCTTGAACTCCTGAGAAACCTCAATGAGCTTGGTTATCATGTGGATATGGTCGATGGTGCTGAATCCTTTGCGGAACCCAGCTTGCACGCATGGTTGTCCTTCATCTAGTGTTCTGACAATTCTCTTCAGGATGACTCAAGTGAAAAGCTTGTAGATGATAGACAATAGGCAGATTGGGTGATAGTTGCCAATGTCGTGGATGTCTCCCTTCTTGTATAGTAGTACAGTCCTGCTGATTTTCCATTGGGATGGAACCTTGCATTCAGACAGGTAGAGTGTGAAGATCTGAGCCTGTGTGTTGATAAGTACTGATGGTGGGTTCTTCAGATGTTCAGGTCTGACCTTGTCTGACCCAAGTGCTCTTTTTTTCTTTACTGACGAGAGGGCTTGTCGGATTTCAGAAGGGAGAACTTTGGGAACAACCTATCCATCCTGCGGAATTTGGTATGTGGGCAAGTGGACATGGCTATTAAATAGATCTGAGTAGAAATCATGAATAATCTTCTCCATTGCCCTTCTGCAAGATGTGATATATCCACCAGAACGTCAGAGGGCAGTCATCTTGGTCTTGTATTTGGCGAAGGACAGGAGGGTGTTGCGAATGCTTTTCCCAGCTTCTGCCGCATCACACAGCACTGCTGCTCTTCTCTCTTTGAAGTCTTCCTTTATCGCTTATCTGCACTGCTTTGAGAGCTTAGCTTAGATGTTTGCTTGCGGTTGCCTGAGGCTTGCGCCAAGCCATGTTGGGGAATAAGCTCAAGAGTTTTCAAAGACAGGCTTTTTTTTTTTGTGGCTAGCTCTCTCTCGGCATTTTTCACACAATCATGGAGGTGCTGAGCCAGTCGATCATATTCCTTGCCAATGTTGTCAAGGATAGCATCTTCCCATGTTACCACAATAGTGCCAAAGTGTTCCCAGTTGGTGGTCATTCTGGGAGTTCTCTTCTTAAACTTTGCATTCCTTTAACCCCGCTTTGTGAAGTAGAATTTTGCATCAGAGAGATGGTGGCCTGATCCCATTTGGAATTTTGGGATAACAGCAACATCATTCAGGCAAAACCGTCGATTAAATATGATGTGGTCAATTTTGTTGTGGAACCGTTCACCAGGAGACTCCTATGTCCAACGTTTAGATTCAGTCTTCTGTAACTGTGAGTTCCCATAGATAGTCTTGGTCGACATGATAAACTCAGACAGTCTCTCACCCTGTTCGTTCCATTCTGGGCCATGGGTCCCGATGTAGAGTTCTTCGGCTTATCTTCTCCGTTCAATCTTGGCATTAAAATCACCGACAATGATCTTGTAGAAGGTGTAGTCTTCTTTATAGAACTTCTCCAGCTCCATGTAGAACTTCTCAATTTCTCCTTCACCATAATTGGATATTGGTGCATAGGCAAAACGATAGAACCTGCCAGCAGTGAGCCACATAAATTCAAGTGTAATCATCTGATTTGGGTTGTTAGGCATTCAAATGAATCAATGCTCATGGCTAAGTTCGTGTTGACAAGGACATCGACACCACTGATGCCTCTTTTGTCATGTGTTCCAAGGAACAGTTCTTCTCCAGTGTAGAAAACAGCATTGATGTGATTGATGCCTTCTCGTCTCGGTCAGACCTTTTGCACTTGTACCATCAGGTCCTTGATGGATGCATCAGATGCCAATGTATGTGCATTAAAAGTATAGAAAGTCATTTTTGTCTTTCTTCAGTTTGGCAGCCTAGTTGGGCCTTGAGATTTTATCAACCTCTCCTTCCAAATCCTTCTCAACACTGCCGTATTCAGGGTCAGGAGAATGAGATCCATTGTATTTATTGGATTTGGCATATCAAATAAACCACGAATAGCTTGCCAGGCTCTTCCGTGTGGGTAGATATTCTTGGTAGCCTGAAAACACAAATAAACTTTACAGGTACTCCTATTCAGGCATATGTGCTGGTATGATACTCTCACTAGCCTGCTGGGTTCTCTGAGAGCGAGAATTAGAGAATAAGAAGTCCGGGAGCTTGGTGTTATAGTCTCTGCATCCTGGCCATAGATGGAGTTACATGGCACAGTTGGTGGATATAATTGTCTAGCGACTGGAATGCCCAGTCCCAAACCATACAGGCTTGGAGATCTCAGACCTGGACCCCGCACACCTGGGTTCCTCGACCGGTTCCTTTATGTGTGAGGCTCGTCCAAGTGTGTGGAGAGTGGTCTCAGCATGGATTTGGCTGGGTCCCAGAGTTCTTCAGCTGCTGGGCCCTGGTGAGGAAAATAAATCAATGAATGAATAAAATATATAGGGACTGGAGCGATAGTCTGGCTGTTTTGAATTTGCCTTGCACACTGCCAACCCAAGTTCAACCTCTGGCATCTTTGCCGGTGCCCCTGAGCACAACCAGGAGTAATTCCTGAGTCCAAAAAAAGAGAAACTCCAGACCATGCTAGATGTGGCACGAATGAGAAAGAAATAAATATATTACTAAATATTTATCATGAATTAACAATATTGAAGTTGAATATAAAGTGGCAGAATTATTTGTAGAAGTTTGTCTTCCAAGAGGTGTTGATGCAGAGAATGACCACATTTTATAAAATACCGTGGTGATTGAAACATTTTCTTCATCCAGGTGGGTTCTCAAACCTTGGAGTTAATAACTTTATTCATTTGGTTTTTTTCCGCAGTGTTTTCCAATATGTAAATTATAAGAATTAAATAATTGAAGGGGTTTGGTGATTCTTCCAAGAAACTATGATACTGTAAATAAAGTATCCCAGCCAAAGTAGTAATATGATTAACATGCTTCCCATAATGTTCTGTGTTTTTCAAAAGGCTGTGAATACAGAGAGGGGAAAAATAATAGTAGGGTTGGGAAAAACCATATAGGGGCTGGAGTGATCCCCATTAAGTGTCCCATGAAGAACAAAGGGTCTGGGTTCATCCATCTTAAACCTTCACCTGGGAAGGTGCCTTTATACATTCCAATCTACTCCTGAAGTTATACTTCCTAGGTAACAAGACTCCAAATTCCCAGAGCTCTGGGGAGGATGATGGAGGAAAAGCCGCCTGCATTCCCTCCTGAGTGGGTGCATATTTGGTCCATTCTCCAGGCATTCCTCTGTAGATAGATTGACTCCATTCCTCTTGCCAAATGCTGACAACAAACAATCCATCTATCACAGTCAATTCACTTAATATACTGCTTCCAATGATTCTCATAAAGCACAGCCAAACGTGGATGTCTGTTTCCTCTCCACACACTGCAGAGCCTTCTGACTCCTCTTACTAAGGACAACACACAGATTAAGGCCTGTTCGAAGATAAGGCCCAGCATAGCATTCACTCTCCTTGTGGGAAATGTTTGCTTTAAGGCTGTGACAAATCGGGCCATATATATTTATATAGCCATTGCTGGCATCTTTTATCAAAATGTCTTTAATTTTTAAACCCGGTTCATTGGGATTAGTTGATATTCCCTGCGCATATCCATTTATATTATTTTTTGTAACGTTTTATTAATCAGGTGAATTCTTAGTGTTCCCGGGGCATCCGTTACCTCCCACATATACTTGCTGACATAATAACACTGACAGGGATAGAAATACTTGAGGAACTGAGGCCTGGAGTGAACTTTACATGCCCTTAACCACTTAGCTGGACTGAAGTCATAACGCAATGAAAAGCAAACCCACCTGTCAAGTTTTATGAGCAAAACACAAATAATACTTTGTAGACTTGCTCTCTATGAAATAATACAATATTCAAAACAAAGATGAGCTTTGTCCTTTCTTTCTCCTGAAGGAGACATCCTAATCCTCATGCCTTGGATAAGTTTATGGCTTTGAAAGGTCAGATAACGATTTTTATTGGTACATGTTCTAGAGATTTGTTTCAGATCCAGCTCTGGGTTCTAGGTTGGAAAAGTCTATTGTAAACCAGAAACCTTTATAAAACTTTATTGTTTTGTTAAAAAAAAGCAGCTTGGATATTGAATTTATATTCCTGAGTCAAATTTCAGAAAGCCTATGTAACACACGATGCAAACAAATAATATATGAAGAACATAGGGTGTCAAATCCAGAGATGTATCACCACTATACCCGTTGTCAATATCATTACTACAGAAATTCTCTAGAGGTTCCTCCAGGTTGGAGAAGCAATTAGAAGTGTTTTCTCCTTCTCTGCTCTGCTCCTCTGACTGTGAGGATGAGGAAGTCTGGTAGGAGACAGAGCAGCAGAACTGTGGTTCTGTATTAGGCCACTGATCTTCCCCCAAGGTTACGAAATGATATCACACCCTCTTGGGAACTTCTTTAGGACCCACTCTGGTTGGTTTCATAATCCTCACCTTGTCACTGTTGATACGGAAACTGCATATCACAGATTCCTTTTTCCTGCCAGGACCACATAGATTTCCTGAACACTGGTTTTTGTTCTGCTATTGAATTTAACTCGTTGAAGGATCCTCATCCCCTGAAATGATGCGGTTACTCTCATGATGGCACCAGTGAAGGATTAGTTATGAGAATAAGCCATTCTCCTCCAAACACAGTTTTAGTGTGCTTATCAAAGGATGAGACCAAAAGATATTTCATATTTTCACATAATGTTGGATTCCTAATGACTGAATAATTTGTATCCAAAAACTCATGTTTAATTCCCCATCCTTTAGGTATCCATACTAATAAATGGGGGTCTCTGACAGGTGTTTCATTCTTAAGGGTGTAGCATGACCCATAAAGCTATTTCCAGCTTGAGGACAAAAGTGAGAACCCCTGTAGGAGCCAGATACTTGGTAGGCATCAAAACCATAGATACTAGCACTTTGATCTTGTATTCTAACCCTCAAAATTATAAAAAATGAATTTCTATGGTTAAACATTTATCACAATGGGTAGGCCACTTACCTTGCTTGTGAACAATCCCAAGAACCCCACTAAGTCGCCCAGCATTGCAATGTGATCTTGGAATGCAGAGGTGGGGCTAACTCTTGTGTGTTCCTGAATACGTGAAAAAGAGAAACAGAGAGAAAGTAAAGGAAGGAAGGAAGGAAGGAAGGAAGGAAGGAAGGAAGGAAGGAAGGAGCAAGGAAGCAAGGAAGGAAGGAAGGAAGGAGAAAGAAAGAAAGAAAGAAAGAAAGAAAGAAAGAAAGAAAGAAAGAAAAGAATAAAGAGAGAGAAATGTGTTTCTAGTCATTCACTGTATTTTATTTTCACTTGAGAAACCCAAACAGACTGTGTCTTGGGAGTAGAAATCAATAATCCTTTTAACCATGTTCGCGGGGTTAGTCTAAGTAGCACTGAAATTCAGGGCCTGTGTTTGAGAAAGAGATTGGAAATTCTGAAGAAAGGAGTCCTGGGTTGAAATGAGGGTGAAGAGCTGTAAAGAAAATAAGCCCCTTTTTTCATCTTCTTTAATAGAGGATCATTAATGAGCACAATACTGAGCTGAGATGAAAAGCAAGAGTTCAGAACAGCAAAGATCAGGAAGCAGTGGAGTTGGCAGGAGACAAAACAGCAAAGTAAGTGCCATGTCATAGAAGTGGAGTGGAAACTGGTATTTTTCAGTCACTCTCTTGACTGAGCCAGAAGAGAAACAAACGCGATTTGTCAGGAAGTGGGGGATGCTGAGGCCATCCACATCCCAAGCATGGCTTGGAGTAAGGGGAATTTCCCATTCAAATTTACTAAAATATAAATAGCACAAAAGCATACATCTTAAGTCACCTGGGAATAAGAATGTCAAGTCTGATGTTCTCTGAATTAAACGAGAAACAAAATTTCAAACCTGCCTGGTGATGTAAAGTCAGTGGTGGAGGGATGACTTCTCCTTGGGAAAATGCAGAAAGTCACGGTTATCTTGTGGTGTGAGGAAGAGAAAAAGACTCAATTGACACCTTTTGTTTTTAATTCATGCCTTCAACATTAATCAATTCATAAAAAGTGGTTTCTAGTAAAAGTTTGGTCAAACACATTCTTCCCTATTTTAGGATTTTGTGTATCCAACTGTGTTCTCTCAGATGTTTCAACATCTGAAAGATCAAGATCAAGTAACTTCTAACTTGGAATTTAGTTTTCCTTTACTATTTTTGTTTTGTTTTGGTTTGGGGCCACACCCAATGATGCTTAGAGGTTACACCTGACTTTACGCT
Source organism: Sorex fumeus (assembly GCF_029834395.1). NCBI lineage: Eukaryota > Metazoa > Chordata > Mammalia > Eulipotyphla > Soricidae > Sorex > Sorex fumeus. The sequence continues at coordinate 26,158,947 of NW_026606065.1, forward strand.
TAGGACGTACTCCTCGTGGTGCTCAATGGACCATATGGAAACGGACCATATACAAGGCTGGCACCCTATAGGCTCTAAAGTCACTCTAGCACCCTCACTTGGCATTTCATCTTACATCAGAAGGCATTTAGATACATTGATCCAATTTTTATTCCTTAGAGTGTGCGTTATATTTTACCTATTGTGAGCATGCCCTTTCTCTGCTCTTAATTGCTGGAATCCTCAAGAAAGGAGTAGTTCAACTAAATTGGGATGCAGCCAGAAATGTGTCCTATTTGATCTTTCACTTTCAGCTTCTCCAACTGTGAGGGCTAAAGCATCAGTTCTGGGTCAGCCACCAATCTCTAGTATGGATACAACAGCCTCTCTTCATTAGGAAAGAGGGTTACAGGACCCACTTTTCCCTAGGTTTGAACCAACAACCTAAAAAGTCCACAGCAATTGAATGAGGGCTCTGATGAGGAGGATGCAGGGTAGGCTGAGTTCTGAAGGTCAGAGTCACTGCTGAGCAGGATATAGCTCTCACCTTAATCAACACAGAGCCCAGAGTATGCATGATTAGCAGCAGTGGACAAAGCACAAGGGACATGCCCCATTCAAAAGACTCTAAAATAGTGTTTATAAGACCTGTAAGATCAAAAACACCCAGCTCTTTTGTTAGGGTATTGGCAGACCACCCCTTCCCTTTTGTGTCAGGCTCAGATTATTTAAATGTAGCACTGTAGCACTGCCCTCCCGTTGTTCACCTATTTGCTCGAGCAGGCCCAGTAATGTCTCCATTGTGAGACTTCTTGTTACTGTGTTTGGCATATTGAATACATCTCGGGGAGATTGCCAGACTTTGCCATGAGGCGAGATACTCTCGGCAGCTTGCCAGGCTCTCTGAGAGGGGCAGAGGAATCGAACCTGACTCGGCCAGGCTGGCAGCACACAAGGCAAATGCCCTACCTACTGCTGTGCTATAAAATAAAATTAAATTAAATGACATTAAAAATATTGGCAGGAAGAATTTATCTCAATCATCAAAAGATGTACCTGTACCACATTCTCCCAAGCCAAGGTTAAAACCAAGAAAACTCGATTTGATTCCCTGCAGTTGAAACCCAAGAGTATCATGGCAAGGAGCAGAAAGAAAGAAAAACCAAGGAAGGAAGGAAGGAAGGAAGGAAGGAAGGAAGGAAGGAAGGAAGGAAGGAAGGAAGGAAGGGAGGGAGGGAGGGAGGGAGAGAGGGAAAGAAAGGCAGAGAAAGAAAGAGTAGAGATCGTTCACCTGAATTGCTTGTCTCCTCAATTCAACAGCTTGATGTGCAGTGCCTTAGCTTTCACATTTACAAAACACTGAACAGGAGAAAGCCACCTGCTTATGCTTACTAAGGCTTGCATAATAACTATTTTCTCAGTTGTACCAGTATTATAATTATGGTAATAGTAATAGGAAGACAAAGGAAAAAAATCACTTTTTACAATAGTATGCGTTGAAAGTAGTTTTAAACATAGCATCTGGATTGCCTGTTTTTTTGGGGGTGGTGAGCAGAAGTTCACTCTGGTTTTTCAGGGTTTGCTCCTGGCTATGTGCTCAGGGATTATTCCTGAAGAGATGCTAGGGACATATCCTCAGGATCAGAGAATTAACCCCAGTCACTGTACTAATGCTCTGGCCCCAGAATCGTAATTTATAGTTTTAAAAAATATGTAGCAAAATAGACCTTGATCTAGTTTTTCTCTCTTGAGGACTTTGCAAGGTGAGCTAACCAATTAGAGCGTATACAGTATTTGTGTTCAATTTTCCAGACCCGTGATCCTGTGTCCTTGGCCCTATGCCATCAACCTTACTAAAAGCACAAACTGAAACAAACTGAAACATGTTTGGTGAATTCAAAAATTACACTTTTGGTGGTAGAAACTTTTCTCTATTAATAGCAAAAGTGTGTGCAAACACTCTGTAGCAGTATTCACAGTAGTGATACGACATACATATAGGAAGAAAATGAGTGATTTGTGACTACAGATTAGGTATTCTTCTTGAAAGAGAATTTAGTTAATTTTAACTGTCTTTCATTTAAAAAATTATGCATTTTCCTATTTCAGCATATGCATAGGATAAAATAGAATTTCTTAAATATTCCCTAAAATTGTAACTCACAGATTCTTATTTTTTTCATACATAATTGAAGAATGTAAAAAAAATTCACGGAAAAAAATTAATGAAAATTATAATGTATGTTTAAATAATAATATGTTTATGACACAAGAAAGTTGCTACATCGAATTTATGTACAAGCTGTAAATTCTTGATCAATAAAAATACATAGTTCTAACAACGGATGACTGATATAAATCTAAAATACAAAGGTTAAGTGGATTTCTTGCCTGCTTTAATGGACTCAGGGACTGAAGATGTCGTGTAGTGGTTAGGTCTTTGCCAACCCTGTTTTGATCTCTGGCACTCCATATAGTCCTCAGAGTCAGCCAGAAGTGATTTCTGACTGCAGAGGCAGTAGCATAATCTGGACAGCATCAGGTGTGGCCCAAATTCTTTGGTTTATTTAAGTCCGTTTACATTTGAAGATGAGAAGTTAAACTTTGAATAATGCATTATTATCATTTCAAGAGAAAAAGAAACATACTATTTCATGAATTGCATATTAAAATAAATAGAATTGTGAACTAATTCATAGAATTATAGGATAAAATATTTCTAACAATTTTCAATCATATAAGGATAATGTTGAATTAAAATAGTATTCTATTTCTATTCATTAGAAGAAAGTATTGACACAACATATGGTTTGGCATGTTTAAGAATGCAAGCAGGACCAGGACAGAGTTCTCCCTTCCATCTTTCGATATGGTCACTGAATAGGACTGTGTGCTGACCTATATAACTGCTCTCTTTCCATTTAGGCTTGCCCTTGAGTGGAATGATCAGTGAAGAAAGTCTGAGAAATATCAGGGGACAAATGTTCAATTCTGAACAGGTCACACAATCATAAAATTATTTAAATGCATGTGAATGAACCAATTTTTTTTTCTAAAAGCATTGGCATTTGTCTACCATGAGAAATATCTGGACAAACTTGCAGGCTATCGAATGTAGCCTGCCCACAGGGCAGAGTCTGGCAAACTCCCCGTGGCGTACCAAATATGCCAAATACCAGTAACAATGATGGGTCTCATTCTCCTAAAGAGCCTTGAATATAATCTCAGGGCTAGGATGAAAGAGACGTTACTGGGGCCTGCTCAAGGCAATCGACGAATCGACGAGAAATATCTGACCTGGCTCTGGTTGGGAGTTGCTGCTTCTGTTTCTTCTAGATAACTTTTAAATCTCCCAATTCCCTTCTTCCAAGCCTGAGAAAATGGCTCACATAACTTTTCAGTCCTGTTTGGGAGGAAGTTCTGCAGTGGTGTTCTAGTCTATCCCATGGAAAACACTCAGTGACTACATCTGGGGTAGGTCATGTGCTTGACCCTGAAACTATATTTAACTGAAGTAGATTCCTTTATTTTACCTGTATCACTGTATTACTATCATCCCATTGTTCATTCAGTTGCACTAGTGGCGCCAGTAATGTCTACATTCATCCCAGCCCTGAGATTTTAGCAGCCTCTCCTGACTAGTCTTTCCCAACGTCGCTGTATTGGAGGCTCTTTCAGAGTCAGGGGAAAGAGACACATTATTGTTAGTGTTTTTGGCATATGGAATATGTCACGGGTAGCTTGCCAGACTCTGCCATGCAGTGGGATACTCTCTGTAGCTTGCCAGGCTCTCCGAGATTTGTTGTCTACTATCTGAACCCCATCAAATATGGTGTGGTAATTATGCAACATATGTGGCGTTTAAGTTCTTCCGTTTGCATAATGGACTGCCTTTTGGATGTTCCTTATGGGTCTTGACAAAAACTAAAGTAGTAGGTACAGGATACATGCTAAGAACAGTAAACATTGTAAAACTGTTAGCTTTTATTTGTTGCTTCTTGAGCCTGAAACCAAACCCTGGTGCCGGCCACTGCTCACTTGCTGGGTTATCTTAAGCAGGTTTCCTCTTCTTGTGCTTCCCCGTTCATATTTTCTCTGACGTGAGTGTCCGTGTGTAGATGCAGTGGCCAATTCCTTCCTAAAAAAGGTTATGGTGAAGTTTCGAATGCTATTGGTGAAGTTTTGAATGCAATCACGGCACAGCCTGGCAAGCTACCTGTGACGTACTCTATATGCCAAAAACAGTAACAATGACAGTCCTCATTCCCCTGACCCTGAAAGAACTCCCAATATGCCATCGGGCTACATTAGCATGCGACAGGGTTGAATGGAGATGTTACTGGCACCCGCTTGAGCAAATCGATGTACAATGGGATGACAGCAATACAGTGATACAGTGAATTGTGGAAAATGGGTAGGGAGTGTCTTATGATTTATCCAGGAATATGTTCATTCATCTATGAAGTTTCCACGGCCAAAGTGTGTGAAAAGCAGCCTGGAGGCTGGCAGTGGTTGGGCAGTGGAGGTCGGCTGCTGGGTCTGGGTCCCCTGGGGCTGGGAGGGCTCTCACCTGCCTCGAGTGAAAACAGCCTGTCACGGAGTCCAGTAGCATGGTTATGGGGGCCTCATTTTATGCTCCCTTCCAGGAGAAGCAACCATGAGTTCTAGAGGGTGGCCGATGAGGAGATTATTTTACATATTTTATCTATGTGTTCAAATGTGTGTGTGTGTTTTGTGTGTGTAACATGAGGTCATACTTAAAGCAAAGTGCAACAAAAATTGTGATTTTTTCCATCATTTCCAAAATAATATTATGTTTCATACCAAAGCAAGATTCATGATAAAATATTGCACTTAATCTTATAGGCTTATGATACTTTACAATCAATATATACACCTATTTAATTACCTACACAGATACCTATTTGTAATAATAAGAGCATTTACTTAAGAGCTTACTAATAAGGAGGAAAAACATGAGAATAGATTTCACAAAATAAAATTATTTAAATGCACGTGCACATCTGTATACCTAAATAAAAATATGAGTTAAGTTTAGAAGATCAAAAATGGCAATTAAAATGAAAATGGATTATTTTTAAGTTTAAAATCTATTAATGTATTGGGTGTTATAAAAAGGATGCGATAGCACAGCGGGTAGGGCGTTCGCCTTACAAGCGGCCAACATGGCTGACCCGAGTTCAATTCCTCCGCGCCTCTTGGAGAGCCCGGCAAGCTACCGAGAGTATTTGATATGCCAGACACAGTAACAACAAAGTCTCCAATGGAGACGTTACTGGGCCCGCTAGAGCAAATCAACGATCAACAGGAGGACCTTTACTTTACTTTTACTTTTACAAAATTGACCATGATCTACTTTGAAAGAAAAATATATATATATATGTATATATGTATAACAACAAGGAAGCAAGGAGACAAGACAGGGATCAGTGTGGGAACTTTGCATATTAGACACAGTTTGATCCCATGACGCTGGCAGTCCCTAAGTACCACACACAGGACTCAAACACTAAAATCTGTAGCCCTAATAGTGTATGTATTGTTAGTGGCCCCCAGGACCCCTGAAAATGACTTAGTAGTGCCTCCCCACACACACACACACACACACAAAGGAAAAAGAAAAAATAGCATGGAAAGATTTTAATATGGAGATAAAGGAAACAAAATCATTTTCATTTAAAGAATCCTAGATAGATCTTTATTTTTAAGCTGCCATATTATGTAAAATCATAAAAGCAGACCCATGCCAACAGAAAAATCTCACTTAAAAGAAAATATCTATACATAGTGACTGATGTCGCTGTTGTCCCAAAATTTCGAACGGGATCGGACCACCGTCTCCTTCGTGCAAAATTCTACTTCACAGAGCGGGGAGAAAGGGCTGCAAAGTTCAAAAAGAGAACTCCCAGAACGACCACCAACTGGGAACTCTTTGGTACTATTGCGGCAACATGGGAAGATGCCATTGTTGACAACATTGACAAGGAATACGATCGACTGGTTCAGCACCTCCATGAATGTGCGAGGAACGCCAAGAGAGAGATAGCCACAAAAAGTCGCCTATCTTCGAAAACTCTTGAGCTAATTCGCCAGCGTGGTTTGGCGCATGCCTCAGGCAACCGCAAGCTAACGTCCGAGCTTGCAAAGCAGTGCAGAGATGCGATCAAGGAAGACCTCAAAGAGAGAAGAGCAGAAGTACTGGTAGATGCGGCAGAAGCCGGGAAAAGTATTCGTAACGCCCGCCTGTCCTTCGCCAACTATAAGACCAAGATGACTGCCCTCCGACGTCCTGATGGATCCATCACATCCTCCAGAACGGCAATGGAGAAGATTATCCATGACTTCTACTCAAATCTCTTCGATAGCCATGTCCACTTGCCGACATACCAAATTCCACAGGATGGGTATGTCGTTCCCAACGTTCTCCCTTCCGAAATCCGACACGCCATTTCCTCGGTAAAGAAACAAACAGCACCCGGCCCAGACAGGGTCAGACCTGAACACCTGAAGAACCTGCCGTCAGTACTCATCAATACACTGGCTCGGCTCTTCACTCGCTACCTGTCTGAATGCAAGGTTCCATCTCAATGGAAAACCAGCAGGACCGTACTACTGTTCAAGAAGGGAGACATCCATGACATTGGCAACTATCGCCCGATCTGCCTATTGTCTGTCATCTACAAGTTGTTCACTCGAGTCATCCTGAATAGGATTGGCAGAACACTAGATGAAGGACAACCATGTGAGCAAGCAGGGTTCCGCAAAGGATTCAGCACCATCGACCATATCCACACGATAACCAAACTCATTGAGGTTTCTCGGGAGTTCAAGATGCCGCTCTGCTTAACGTTCATTGATTTAAAGAAGGCCTTTGATTCTGTTGAGACGGAAGCGGTCATTGAAGCCCTAGCCAATCAGGGCATTCAAGCCCAATACATCAGGATCCTCCGTGAGCTGTATTGCGGATTCACTACCAGGATCTCACCATTCTACAAAGAAGTGATCGTTGATGTCAAGAGAGGGGTGCGGCAGGGTGATACCATTTCACCAAAACTCTTCAGTGCCACCCTCGAGAACATCATGCGACGACTGGAATGGGAAGGAATGGGAGTGAAGATAGATGGTCGGCAACTACACCACCTCCGCTTTGCTGATGACATTGTTTTCATAACACCAAACATCAGCCAAGCGGCACAAATGCTGGCCGACTTTGACCGTGAGTGTGGAAAGGTAGGACTACAGCTGAATCTTACGAAGACAATGTTTATGAGAAACAGCCTTGTTCCTGACGCCCCATTCGCTCTCAATGGAACGACCATCTCCGAATGCAACAGCTATGTGTACCTAGGTCGAGAGGTCAACATGACAAATGACCTGACACCCGAGCTGCGCAGGAGGAAGAGAGCGGCTTGGAACGCCTTCAAGAACGTCAAAGAAATAGCTAAGAGGACGAAGAACCTCCGGCTCCGGGCACATCTCTTTGATTCCACTGTTCTTCCTGCATTAACATATGCCTCAGAGACCTGGGCCCTACGCAAACAAGATGAGAACGCCATTCAGGTCTCCCAAAGAAGAATAGAAAGAGCTATGCTTGGAATATCACGTTTCACTCAAATGAGAGAACGAATCCGGAGTTCTGACATCCGTCGACGATCAAGGATCAGGGACGCTGTCTCATTTGCCAAGGTGTTGAAAATCAGATGGGCTGGTCACGTAATGAGATTTAAAGACGACCGCTGGACTAGAGCTGTTACTGATTGGATTCCACGGGATGTCAAGAGACCGCGTGGCCACCCACCTACCAGATGGTCAGACTTCTTTGTCAAGGTCATGAACGATCGGTTTGAGGCCCTCCATGTTCCCGGAGCGAAGAGATGCCATTGGGCTACACTAGCACGCGACAGGGACAAATGGAGACGTTACTGGCGCCCGCTCGAGCAAATCGACGACTAACGGGAAGTTAAGTGATTAAGTGATTAAGTGATACATAGTGATACTACAACTACGTCTCATGGGCCTACCTGTGAGCTCAATATATATATTTCCCAATTTGGCATATGTGTGTGTGTGTGTGTGTGTGTGTGTGTGGTTACTTAAGAGTTTAATAATAAGAAAATGCAAATATATTTACATATAAAATATATATGTATGTTTAATATAAATATTAGGCATATATAATATGTGTGGCCAATATTAGACTTTATAAAAATTCTGAAATAGGGATATTTGTTGTTTTTTGCTTAAGTATATAGACGAGGTCTTATAAACAAAATAGATTGATTTATGATTAACAAATTAGTCATTAAAAGTCAAAACAGATATCATATCATGGAAACATACTTAAAACTGAAAATTACATTTCTTTAGAATTACATAGTGATATTAACTTAAATTGGTATTTTATCAAATAACGGGTTAATTAAATTAAGTTAAATATTTTCATTAGGTACAATTTTCTATACACGAATTATTTATTTTAAAGTATATCTTTCATTTAAGCACTATTCATACATAACTGCCAAATATTTTAGTCTGATTTAACTTATTTTCTCAATGTCTATTTTTAGAAACCAGGAAATACAATTCTCAAAATAAATAAGGAATGAGACAGAAAGTGTTTCAGGATTTAAATTCTAGACAATGGATTTGAACAGAAAGAAGAATTTATTTATTTATTTATTTATTTATTTATTTTGCTTTTTGGGTCAAATCTGGCAGTGCACAGGACTTACTCCTGGCTCTGCACTCAGGAATTACCCCTGGTGATGCTCAGAAGACCATATGGGATGCTGGGAATCTAACCTGGGTTGGCCATGTGCAAACGCCCTACCCACTGTGCTATTGCACCAGCTCCCAGCGATAGACATTTAAATGAATAAAATATTTGACATTCAAAAAGTAGGAATGATAAGTCAGTTACAGGTATGACCTTATAATGCAAATATTTCCACACCCGCAATGGAAATCTGCACATATGCAGCTCTAAATTGTCTCAAACATCATGAATTTAGTTCAGGATGCTTTAGCTTTGTCACAGTCATAGACATGGTTTAGATGCTACCAACTTTAGAAGTTAACTAGTTCCTTCGTTTCATCATCTCTCTTGCTTGGTCCTAATCACTTCATTACTCAAATCTCTCTTTTGAGTAATAAAGAATTTGCACAGTATGAAAGAGGGCATAATTTTTTTCCTTGCTCATTTGATTTTGAAGTATCCCTGATTAATAAGATTTATGGTCTGGGCTTTTTGATGGGGCATGGGGGCTGTTTTATTTTACTGGAGTCATTCTAGCCTCGGGTTGTCTCTGTTCTTCTTCAGGAATTGAACTTTTTACCTCCAGACTCCATATGCGCATCAGACCTACAGAAATGCCAAGGGCCAGGGCCGCCACATTATTTGCATCAGCCTAGGAGGCCAGTGAGAAAAGGGGTCTGGTGGGGAAGCACCACACGCTAAGGTGCATATACCCGTTGAATAATTTTATCTAACAGACACGGGAAAAAAATTATGGGTGTTCCCCTACTTTACATGCACCTGGTCTTGCTAAATTTCAGTTTTTAAAAAAAGAATCCTCTGGCTCTTTGTGATTCTGTGACTTAATAGTCTTTGTTTTGCTAACTGTAGCAGTCTCAAAGAAGGATGAAAGATATGAATAAACATGACCTCGAGGTACTGCCAGGCTTGTGCATATTTTAAAGGAGGGTGCTAGATCCTAGGTTACTCTGATATTCATTTGTTCACCTTTACTCCTTTGTCATCTTTAACAAAATTAAGAATGAAAATATTTACTTACGCTTGGGCATTTTAGTGGGAGTAAAATGATGTATGTTGGCAATGACTTGCGAGCGGGATAATAAAAATCTGACTTGTCATCACTGACCCAAATATTTGTAAATACTGTCCTTCTGGGATTATTACTGTGGCATGCAGAGCGACAGGGAAACTCAGACCTGGGAAGTCATCTGACAGACTTAGCAGCACAGCAACATTCTTAGGTGAATTTGTCGGTTTTCATTGCTTTTTATGCAAAGAATGCTTTTGAATTTGCTAATTTACATCATCGCTTAGTATATGGTTACGTTATAAGACTATTTGTTTAAAAAAATAGCTCTGTAACAGAGGGGTAAACTTCCCTCCATTTCTCTAGATATGTACTTATAAAACTGAAATTCCCTTAGAAAATGTACAGTATGTTTAATCCTAAATTAAAGCAGTTGCTGAAATGCTATTACTTAACCCCAGGGCATATACGATTTCTGAAGAAACAAATTCAGCGTTTAATTAACTCTGAAATCCTCCTTGTAAATGGAGCTTCTATGTGTGTGTGTAAAGTTCAGGGCAGGATGCGTTTGGAGAAGAAAACAGCTCAGAGGTTTGCTGTCCGGCAGAAGCCAGCCTGCCCTATCTGAGGCAGACAGACTAGCCACATGGCTGGTGTTCTAAATTAGGGAGTGCGGAGGTTCATCCAGAGTGCACAGATTAAAATTTTCAATAGATCTAAAAATGTCTCCGAGGCATGAATGAGCTTGTCACTTTGCCTCTGCCTCTCCAGCAAGTGATGGGCTCACTTTATCCCCGTAATACAAGCCTCGAGAGCTGCCTGGGTCCCTCTGTCATTCTTTGCCCTCAGTCAAGCTGAAATAGAGTTTGTGGTTAAACAAATCTGCTTTTATGGAGCAGTGCGCAGTGAAACAGAGCTGATTAGGGGCTGACACATCGAATTAGACCAGGCTGTAAACTTGGCTGATGACTCTATTGTTTTATGGTCCAGGTTCTGGCCAGACAGTTCTGTCTATGGACACAGAATTACTGGATTGGTCACATTTAATTTGTGGATGAAAGGTTTTTGCTAGAGTGAAATAGCCATGGCCAACATTTTAAGTATTTTATTTCTAAACATATTCTGAAACATTATGAAATACCAAGGTAACAAATCAGCTGATGACTATGCCATTTTAAAGTTGAAGAAATGAAGTTTTAAAATATTGTGTGAGAAATTGCAAGGCAAAAGGTCATAATATACATGATAAAATGATGAACCTGTCCATGAGAACTCTTTCATAAAACTCTAGACTGTAACAGACTATCTGTTAATATAAGCATGACAATATGACAAAATTTAAAAATATATACAAAGTGTAATTGAATCCTACTTGCATTAGAATAGTTATACTTTCATGAATTTGTGCATTTCTGGAAGCATTCATGTGTTTATACTCATTTATTAATTGATATAAATCCAGAACATTAAGTTTTTACTTCAAGTAATACCCCCAGCGCTGTCCATTATTATTCCTTTTTGTAAATACATTATATATTTGTTCAAGTTCCACGAATTTTAAATAAAGTTTAATGTATGTATCTGACAATGAACGTGCAAATAAACTTTCAGAAAAATATATTTTGCTTGAAATTTAAACATATTTTAGTAATAAAACACTCTACAAATACTACCTAGAAAGTAAGAAGTAGTCAGACATTATAATTAATGACATTTAATGTCCTTTTCATATCTGTTCAGTAAGTTAATACATAGATTATGAAAAGAGATGATTTGACATGAGGACTCAATTTTCAGAAAGAAAAGTGATTCCTGGGTTGGGTATTACTTGGACATCCACCTAAATAACTCTGCTGTCTCTGTACCACAGATGCGATTGCCTGTGGGGGTGGGGAACTCTGGGTGGACCCACTAAGTGGTCCCCAGCCTTGAGTTTCTTCTGCTGACTTTCTGAGTTACAGGATGGAGTGTTGGATCACAGACGTTTTCAGATGTTTCAATGTGGCATCAAAAAACGACTGTGTATGGAACGATAGTTTATATTTTGACATCTTTTATAGTTTTATTCTTCATGCCATTGCAGGAAAGTCTAGTATTTTTGTAGAACTTTCAAATTTGATACGAGATTGGGAAAAAATAGATATATTTTTCTGGCGTTTGACTAACTTATGACATGAGTAACTGTAGTTAGTGCTATGAATTGCAAATGATAAAACTTCAAATAATAAATGTCAAAATTAACCTGGAAAACTAGATCTTTCATATGTTATGTGTTATAGCTGACACACAAGTTTAGGGTTATGTGAGGGCTTGGTCTTATATGCAACCTCTTTCATCATAAGGGTTTACAGAGAGATAGGACAGCAAGTAATGTGCTTGCTTTTCATGTGCCAACTCAGGTGTGATCTTTGACACCAGTTAGTACTCTCTGAGCACTACCAGGAGTAATCACTGTCCATAGAAACCTCAGTAAGCCCTGAGCACATTGCCTGATCCAAAAATCAAACACACAAAAAAAAGAAATTGTGATCTTTAACTAAAACCTTTAGATGTGACGTGAGATATAGAACCACCTAAAGTCTTCACATGGAGTTAGAAGGCAGGAAAAAATGCATTCTCCCCACCTCTTATTGCTCCATTATTTTTAGTGTTACATTTGTAATAAATATATGGGTTCAGGAGATCTAGATCTGCTTCTAGAGGACTGGGTTTGATTAACATGATTCCAGGCATGAGGGTACCATATCTTTTGATTTATTCCCTGGGTTGACTTCCCACTTTTCCTATCAGGGAAGATAAGAGGATTTTCTGGAACTTTACATTTGTATCCAGAACTTGTTTCTGCCTCACATATTTAAAGATTACTCCACACATGATCATGCATATGCATGCCTACCCACGTGTACCTATCTCAGAACTGAAAATTCAACCAGTGATAACAGTAGATTATGAAACACATCCACAATTTTGAAGTCTATTTCGGTTAACCCTGTTTTGTAGAAGTTTTATTTTAGAATAAATCCTGACAAAATTTACTTAAAATTATTTTCACTCAATATGTTAATCAGGAAAATATCTTTTCACATTTCCAATTAAGACAAATACACATGTATAAACATGTAATATCTGTGAAATCCTTTAAAGTTAGTCTCCAAGATATTCCTGGTAATAAATATATGACTATTGGAAACACAGAGAGTTCTTACTGTCTTTGACTTAACTGAAGCAAAATGGTAATAGCAAAATATTTACGAGATACACAATGTAAAACTATTTTTACATCCATATTCTAATGCAATGTGGTGTAATTCTTCACACATTTAAAAAAAATAATTGGAATATTTTGACTATTAAAACGTTGATAATTTTACAAATTAATATAATCCTTAAAAAATAATACTACCGTGGATCCAGAGACATAATTCAGTGACTTAGTTGCTTGCCTTGTGTGCACTGTGGACCAATTTTGATCCCCAGAAACATGTAGGATCTTCCAAGCACTGCCAGGAGTGACTCCATGAGCACAGAACCAAGAATGAGCCTTGTGAACCAAGAGTGAGCCAGGCGTGGCCCCCAAATTCTCAAATAATAAATATAATTATATGTATAATAGAATATATTTCATTAAATATAATAAACAGATAGTCTAATATGGTTATTACATAATAAATAATAATATTCTATACCTATAAATACAGCTTTGTATTTGTTATATGCAAAGCAGGTCTAAGAAAAATTAAACACATTTTTCCTTCATAGTTTAGCTTTTGCATTATAGGAAATAATGAATTGGCTTAGCTATAATATTTAATATCTTGAATAAAATCACTCTATGCTTTTAATATCAAATTATATTTCGATAGTTTATAGAAAGTTGATTGACCTAGTTAACATATTTCATTTTAATATATTAAAACATGTGCTAGCTTCAATAATATAAGCATTGTTAGATGTTATATAAATGCTAACAGATAAAGTAGAATAACGTATAGAAATTTCATTGCAATTAATAGTTACAAAAGATTGAATCCAGCTTACTAATTAATTTAGTGATTCAAATGTGACTTTCTCATAAAATCGAATAATCTGAATATGCATCGCATTTAAACTATAAATCCTTTTGTTTATATTGCTCTAAATTGATAAGTATTGCACTATTGTTTTATCATACTTCATTATAACACTGCCATATGCTTTTCCTTGTCAGAATGACAGAAATTGAAGTTAATGTGGTTTGAAATAGACAACTGAAATGAGGCGGAATAAGTGTTGCTAATAAATCTAATTTATGAAAATACTGTCTTGTCAATATAAAGGGAAGAAACCTATAAATTTGTCATCATTTTAATCTATGCTTTATTGATGCAGAAGCTTTATTTTTTAAATTCGTTCAGACTTAATGAAATTCTGTTCCAATATATCCTACAGTTCTATTTTATTCTATTTTTAGGGATAAGTGAAAGTAATAACAAAAATATTAAAATGTTTATAATGAAAAGTTATAAAGATAATGCTTTTATAAAGATAGGTTTTAGGGCTGGAATAAAAACATATTGGTTAAGACAAATACATTGTATGTGGCCAACCCCAGTTCAATTCCCAAACACTGCATATAGTTCCCAGGAACTCTTGGGAGTGATCCCTGAGTGCAGAGCCAGGAATTATCTCCAAACATTAACAAATATGATCCTAAAAAAAGACCAAAATGATATGATGGGTATGAGGTATTTCAAAATAAAGTTAATATTACATAATGGTAAGGAGTCGATATTAAGAATTTGATCAAATACTTTATGAAAATTTAAATGTGGACATTTATTTTCACTGATGATGTGATATTCAGTAAGGTTATTCCATCATCAGTTATCCCACTGATGATGGGATAGTTATTAAAGATTATTCCATTTGGTGATGCTGATGGGATATTCAGTTTAGTATTATCAGTTGGCTTTTGGGTCAATACTTTTGGAATACCTTACATACTCCATATCCTTTCAATCAATAGTCCAATACCCATGTACATTGTTAGTCTCTCTAGCACCTACTTTGCTCATATTTTAGGAGGTTACATAATATTGGAAAATAAACACAGATTTGAGGTGATTAGCATTAATATGTTCCAGGGATGGAAATATAACTGGTATTATGTTTGAGAGATCTGGGAGTTATCATGATGGAAGATGTTTAGGATGGAAAGTCTAGTATAACTTCTCTGAGGCATCAGAAGCTCAACACCATTGTCAAGGAAGAGAATTTCCAGTGGAAGGTGCAATGTATAAACACTGCTATTTACTGGATTCTGTGATTTTGTAGTATAAGGGGGCATGTATGATTGGGATCTCAGTGGAGTGATCAAACATCCAATAATACAATATTTCTCTCCATAAAAGAAGCCTGGAATGTTATTTTTACAACCACAGAAAATAATTAGAAGATGCTAGACAGGGTATCTATGATCTATGTTTTAGGGAAAACTGATTTATGTTTCACAAGAAGAATCCAGTTTCTCTCCAGAACACAAATATGAAGAGAAATTTGACAATGGGAACCAGAGATCCCGCATGAGCGTTATCATAGGAAAGAAATGATAAGGGTAAATATCAAGAGTGTGACAGTGGAAGTGGCAGAGCACAATGTGATTCTGGGTGCTTTGAACGTAGAGGTGACAGGACTAGGTGATGGGCTGAACATAGGTGTAAAAGTAAAAGAGCTACATGAGCAGATTTATTGTTTACTCTTTGGTCTTGGGCCATTAGGTGAATTGACATGACATTCATTTAAAAAGGAAGTACTTGGCAAGAGAGTTAGGAAGAAATGAGTTGAAGGCAAAACTCTTACCTCTGTTTCATTGACTTCATAAGCAACTTACTAAAGATAGAAAATAGGGGTAGGTGACAGGCATCATGCAGTAACCTTCTGCTCTCTCAGTGCTCTTGCTAGTCAACATGTGGCTTCTCTTCACAGTCCTAGGATAGATGAATTAACTTTGGAGTGAATATAGTGATAGCATTGATGGGAGAAAGGATTCTGGGTGCCTCTTCAGTCAGTCACCTGATAAAAGTGGAACACATATCAACCAAGGAAGTGTGTCCGCATTAGCAGGCACTGAGACTAGGGACAAGATAATGAAGTAATAAAAATGTTGTGAAGAGAGGAAATATATAGCACCAAGTGCTACCAAGATCAAATAAAGTATGAAGACAGAAGATTGGCCTTCAGCTTTAGCAAGTATTGTATGAAGAATGATCTTTGGAATTATGTCAGAGGAAGTTCTTACCAGCTAGGCTCAGGATGAAACTGAGGCAGGATAAACAAGATAAGAGTGATGGGAAACATTTAGAAACTTTTATTTCCATTAAGAAAGAAAAAATGGCTCAAAAGCCTGAGGTATTATGTCAAAATTATGTGTCAATTTTGAAGTTAGAGCTCCTGTTATTTCCACCTCCTAAGGTTGGAAAATTGAGAAGATAGAGATCTATTAAAATCATGATTAATAACAAAAGATTAGCTCTTGGATGGTTTTAATCATTTTCTTTGTATACTGAGTATCTCGTTTTGGAGGATATTTGAAGATCTGAGAAGAAATGTGATAATTATTTCTTAGAGTAGAAGAATCTAGTAGAGGAGAGGATTCTAGTATCTGAGTGTTGAGTGTGATTGAGATCAACATTCAGAAATGAGAAGTGAACCTATTCAGACGTTTACAGACATTTTTTTCAAGCATATCTGACTATGTAGGTATGTATGGACTGTGAATAGAGTAGGACATTAAATAAATTATTTTTCAGGGCTAGCTATAGTGCAGCAGGTAGCATTGCATGTAGCCAACCTTACTTCAATCCCTTGCACCCCATATGGTTCCCTGATCCCCTCCAAGCAGGACTCCTGAGTGCAGAGCCAAAAGTAAGCCCCAAGGACTGCTGGGTGTTGCCCAAAACTAAAATGTGAAAGAAACAATTTTTAAAGAAAGCAGTATGACCCCAAACTAGGAAGAACCACCAGTTGAATGATAGTTGCTAGAGAGTGATTGCAGTGCTCAGAGAAGAAACAAGGCAGTTGGGTATTTAGAAGGATCAAGGTACAGAAAAGATATGGCAAAGTCAGTACATTCCTTGAATATAGCTTTAGTAGGAAAAACAGTCACTGTGTAACATAGATATATCATTCCACTTATACAGCAACTCAAGCGGAAAAGTCAATTAATTCCATTCTTCGGCAACAGAAATCCTTGAAGATGTCAAGAAATTTGCTTGCCATTCAAGTTTGTGACCAAGTGACAAGTGGATTTATTTAAATCAAGTGTTACTGCATTCTTCATACCTGTTGGGCAGTTTTCAAACTTCCCTTTAACTGAAAAACTTCATAGACATAAACACAGTAAATCCATGTTTTGTATAATAGATACTTATTTTTTAAAAATCATCCCATATTAGGTCATTAATGGACACAAGAACCAAAAATTAAATGAAAAAATCAATGTTTAAAAAAAGAAAAACAGTCTATTGTTATTTTCTCCTTTGTATTTATTTGACTGTTAATATTTAGATCACTGGTCGAATCAACAAAGAATCATTTGTTAAAGAATCTGAATAGCCCTGAATATGACAGGGGTATAAGAAAAACACAAAGGATCCCAATTTTTAGGTGCAGTGTAAACTCTTTTCTGTGTGTTTATTCAAGGCAAACAATAAACTTATTTCTCACAGAAAAGCACTGGGTTATAACCAGTTAATTTAATTTTCAATAGGATATTGCTGCATTTCTTAAACATGGAAAAAAGATTGCTATGCAGTTTAAACTTTAATCATACAAAAACTTCCATCAGGAAAAAAGTTTAGTACAAAAATAATGTTCTTATTATTCCAGACTAACAATGTCTGGAAGAAACTCATGGATTTGAAGCATCACTTTCTCCCTCTCAAATCAGCTAAATGAAGGTGTTATAGGAAGTTGTGACATTCATGAAACTTGGCACTGTACTACTGTTCTCCAGGCAAGGTGGATGGCCTATGTTTCTGAATGGAAAAATGTATATGTAGCATCAAAATTGAATGTCAAAACAAGTGTTGGAATAAAATGTATAATAGATTAAAAATAACACACATAACATGTTTTTATTTAATATAGCCTAAATGATAGACAACTTAAAAAATATGTCACCTCCCATAGCCTTCATGCATAAATCATTATCTGTCATGTCATTTTGACTTGCAGTATATTTGATTTAATATTTCCCCGCTTGTTTAATTTAGGGATGAAATGCATCTAATTGTTGATATACCAAATGCTATGATAACGGCAATTTCTGGTCTGTGTTCTATTACTCCTCTCAATTGACATTCAAACAACTGTTTAATTTTTTAATCAGCTAAACTGATTATTCTGAAGTACATAAATAAGAAAACAAAAGTAGTTTATTAAAATTAAGCCTGTTGATAGTAGATACATGGGACAGATAGATTGCTCCATAGCTGGAAGTCTGTCTCATGAGCAAAGGGGAGAAGGCAGCTGGAATAGAGAAGGGATCAGTAAGAAAATGATGACTGGAGGAATCGGTCAGGATGGGAGATGTGTGCAGAAAGTAGATAAAAGACCAAACATGATAACCTCTCAGTGTCTGTATTGCAAACCATAATGCCCAAAAGTAGAGAGAGATTATGTGGAACAATGTCTGCCATAGAGGCAGAGGGAGGGTGGGAAATGGGGGGATATATGAGGGATATTGGTGGTGGGGAATGTGCACTGGTGGAGGGATAGCTTTATTGTAACCCAAACATGAAAGCTTATAAATATCTCATAGTGATTCAATAAATTTTTTTTAAAAAATAAGCCTTTCTACTGAATTGAATTCAGGAAAATAAAAATGTAATTAGGCTTTATTAATAAATTGCACATTTATTATATAAGAGAGGGGAGAAGCAACAAGTACAGCATGACCCAAATAAAACCAATTAATACTAATGGTTGCTGTTTTAAGAAATTTTTGTGCTTACATCGTCTCTCTAACCATGTATTCTCAGACTCTAGATTGATATTCATTTGCAAAAAGTTAAGAAAGATCATTATTTTTCAAAATGTCATTTCCTCTCATAGCACAGTGGTAGGGCGTTTGCCTTGCACGCAGCCAACATGGCCGACCCGAGTTCGATTCCTCCGCCCCTCTCGGAGAGCCCGGCAAGCTACCGAGAGTATTCGATATGCCAGACACAGTAACAACAAAGTCTCCAATGGAGACGTTACTGGGCCCGCTAGAGCAAATCGATGATCAACGGGAAGGCCTTTATCTTTATCTTTATCTTATCCTCACTATGTAAACTAATATTGCCAGGTTTTCAAAATTGCCATGTTCTTTATCCACATATAAGATTGCCAAGACTTGAGAAAGTCATCTCAGTAGAGTAGCAATAAAGATTTGTCAGTGGCCATTCCCACAAATAAAACCTTCCTTTATTTTGATAACCAGCTGCCAGCAATGCCCAGAGGGTGATTTTGAAAACAGTTTAATATCTCCACACAATGCAAATTGTTGAACCTGATGAGTATAATAATTTCATTTATACTGGTAAGGCTGATTGCTTCAAAACCATTTAGCTTGCTTAGGAGAGACATACCGAAGGGGCCTAGGCAATAGAATGCCTTTTCCTGAACACTCACTCTCTTCAAGAAAGAACCCACGATGGACACTCATTGACTTCTATGAGTTTCACAACATTTTCTAACTGCAGATCTAAGAAAGAACAAACAGATCATTTTTTTTTGTGTGTGTATCCTCATGTTCTGAAGAAGGTGACCTTTATCCTTTATGGATAAAAGATAAATAGTGAATGATCAGGACCAGAGATAATAGAGACCTTAAACAAGTTTACTTGACCAGCACTGTACAAGGTCCTCCATTACCACCTGGGATGATCTCTAAGCACAGAACCAAGAATAAGCCCTGAGAACTACTGAGAGCTTAAAAGGCTTAAACTACTGACCCTGAAAAGCAAAATGACAGATCAGTCAGTTAATGCGATCACAGCATTTGAGAGGAACCTAGAACACAGAAAAGAACCAAGGTTGCAGTGACAAACTCCTTCAATAAGTGAGTTGACTGAATCTTTAAGGCATTTATGTTAAGAAGCAATCTGATATACATACCTGATAACCTTTCAGTATAAGTATTGCAACCCATAAGGCCCAAAAGGAGACAGAAAGAGGGAGAGAGAGAGAGACAGACAGACAGAGACAGAGACAAAGAAACAGAGATAGAGATAGAGACAGAGAGACTGAGAGACAAGAGAGAAACAGACAGAGAAAGAGAGACAGGGAGACAAAGATAGAGAAAGAGACAGACAGAGACAGACAACAAAAGGGAGAGAGAGAGAAAGAGAAGAAAGGTGACTCCCATAGATGAGGGTGGGGGGTGGGAGGGAAACTGGGGACACTGGTGGTGGGAAATGTACACTGGTGAAGGACTGGATGTTGGGACATTATATGATTGAAACCCAATCACGAATAACCTTGTAATTCTGTATATCACTGTGATTCAATAAAATTTAAAAAAGGACTTATTTTGTTTTTCTTTTTGGTCTTTGTTCTTGGATCACCCCTGCTGATACTCAGAGAAACTTCCTACACAGTTCCAGAGCCTCAGTCCCTTTGTTCCTGAGGAATTGAGTGGTGCTGGGGGTTACACACAGGTTTCTGCAGGAACAGCAGATTTTCCAGCCCTTGGGGTTATCTCTTAAGACCTCAGGAACTGTCTTTTAAATGTATTGCTCCATGTTTCTTAGAAACCCCAAGAATTCTTAATTGTCTGGTTTTAGGAAAAACTCCCTGAAGCTGAGAATATTTATGGATCAATTATCCCAGATTCTCTTGCTCTAGTAAGATCAGAACTCAAAATGCAAACAAATCTATCCCAAGATCTCATTCCAAAAAAGACCCATTCCAAAATCCATTATTGGCTCACTTGTGATACAAAGTTATCTGTGGTCTGAGTCTGGCCTTTTTATCTGGCCAGGCTTTTGGAGGAATTACACAGGAGAAATAGAGCAGCTGAATCCGGCTCCTAGATTTTTCTGCTCTCCACTGAGGTTGAGAAGGACTCAACAAAAACTCTGTAAGGAAACAGTGTAGAGGTTCAGTGAGATGAAAGACATGGGAACTCTGGGTGGAATGAAGGGAATCCAAATACAAGGATGCAGAGCATCCTCAAGCATGTCCTATGAGGGAGTTTCAGATTTTAAAATGTTGATATGCCATACATTTTAATAATTTTACTCAGAATACTCTCATATATTGCATTATAATGTTATTTACACTCTTTAAAATAGGAAACTATTCATGTCTAGTTAGTCTCATGATGTTTGTCAAGTCAATGTTCTGCTGTGATATGTCATCTCTTTTTACAGTAATAACTATTAAGTTTCATTTTTATTTCCCCAAGTATTATGCTTATTCGCCATTTAATTTTTAATGAATGCTGAAGTGCTGTTAGAGATATTCTAATTAAGGGTGCTACTGATTTGGTTCATCATATGGAAATTATTGGGTTGAGTTCCGAAAAAGGAAGGTAGAGAAGGACCATGGGATCAAATGATCTGGGGAGGAAAAGTAGGAACACATTTTTTTAATTTATATGGGGTGAACTCAGCAGTGCTCAGGGCTTATTCCTGGCTCTGTACCCTGGAATTACCTCTGGCGGCTCTCTGATGACCAAACGGGGTGCTGGAGAAAAAAATCCCAGTGCTTTGTTCAAAGCAAGCAGCCTGCCCACTGTACTATCACTCCAACCCAAAGTATGAACTCTTATGAAAAAATTATAGGAGGTTTAGAATGATCTGCTATTGAAAACGTTTGCTAGTCCAAATCATTTGCCTCTATCATGTAAATAAAACAATAGCTGAATGAACACAACATATGGCAGACTAACAACAATTTTTTGTATATTACAATTCTTTATGATGTTATGTACAACTTCATTAAACTGACAACATGTAGGAGTGGTTCTGAAAGCAAAGCCAGACATAGACCACTTGCATTGGCATACTAATTTATTTATTTATGTTTATTTATATAATTATTTATATTTGGCTTTTTGGGTCACATCTGACGATGCTCAGGGGTTACTCCTGGCTCTGCACTCAGGAATTACTCCTGGCAGGGCTCAGGGGACTATATGCAATACCAGAGATCAAACCTGGATTGGCCGCGTGCAAGGCAAATGCCCTACCTGCTAGACTATCACTCTTGTCCCTAGTTATTTTTATTTTATTTTATTTTTACTATTCAATACTTAGAAGTGACATAATCCCCTTGTATTTTGGTCTCATCATTAATATTATCATGGTTAAGAATAAAATAATATGGAATGGTTTGAAAACCGATTAATGCATAGGAAATACTTTGAATTATGCTTGGTCCTCACTGAAAATAAATTCATTTTTGTTTGTTGATCTTATCACAATTACTACTGCTGTTGCTATCCCATTCCTGGCCTTGGAAACATATGTGACCACCTCTTGCCCTGTCCTGCTTGCAAGTTCCTGATGTTTTTGCTTTTATGATATCCTGACCCACTCAGGTGCTGGGGTGAGGAGGCGTATTTTCTGAGGATGGCACACCTGTTTTGAAATAAGGCTTAGGTGGAATTTTTATTTCCTGGAAAGCACCTGCCTCAACTAGAGGCATTTTTCACAATCTTTCTGACTCTGTCTCTTTCAATGCCACCCACAAGGGCACCCGCGGGGCCTCTATTAGGGATGTAGTCCACCCCACGCCCAACCCTGGTCCTCATGCAGAGATCTACTGGGAAAATTTAACAGTCAAAAAGCAACAAAGGTCAGAGAAGTTTTAGCAGCAGAGCATCCACATCAGCATCCACAGATAAACTCACTAAATAATGTTCAAGTTGTCTGGTCTAGTAATCCATCTACTGGTTTTAATTAGCATGTTTTTAATTACCCTAGATTTAATTACCCCAATCATTTACCCTGTTTCAAATAGGACTTCTTCAAGGATTTTTGCTTTGAAGGTTGTTCCGCCTCTCAATAAACAAATTGCATTTCACTTTCTTACATTTAAAACTTTCCTTATGAAGTTGTTACTCTATATATTAAAAAATCCTTCTTGACTTTTAGTAAAGTTCTCTGTATATATTAGGAAGAGTCTTGAGTTTCTCTGAGATAACTCTATAATCCCGTGGCATCATATAGCACAGACTTTATTTTATTTTCTCTTAAAATTCATTATTTCTGAAGATAGTTGGGATGTTATTTGATCTTCCAAAATTATGATTTGATGGGAGGTAGTATTTGATTTTACTGAGTAGCAGTTGAGTGATTAAAACATAATTTGATTTTAGTAATTTCTAATTGTATTTACAGTATCAATTACTAAAGTTGAAAAGAATGTGGAATATTTTAAATTAGAAAGGACTTATTGAGGAATGTTATTATTATCTCTGAAACATGATTCACTGAATGGTTATGTTTCTTGAATCCTACACGATTAGGTAGCCAGAAATCTAAAGGGGTTTAGCCAATCTTCTTAGGTGCAATAAACATAGCATTAGAGGAAGTTGATTGGCAATTGAGATATATAAAACAGGAGTTTCCCCCACGAGCAGCTCTCTGGCATCGCCATTGCCCCAGAGCACATGGACCTAATTCAGAGTCCAGCAGCTTTCGGCAGAAATGTGAATGGACTATGCATTGAACTATGGTGCCATTCTCCCCCGGGAGGGAAAGGGTGTCTGTCTCTTCCACCTTCCCCGCTCACCCTCCCTGGCAACATGGTGGTGGTCGCTGCCTCTGAGCTTATTGGACAGCCAGGTATGAGCCTGCGGTGATGGGGCAACTGCGGCCTCATGGGTTGGGGGGTGGGACTGACACAACCTTCCCTCCCCATGGAGGTCAAGAGTTGCCCCCCACGAGTAGCTGTCTGGTATGGCCATGGCCCCAGAGGCACACAAACAAATCTCATAACTATACACCTTTCGGCAGAAATCCCTCCAGACTTAATTAGTAAAATATCAGAAATCCAAAATCGCATGGCCGTGGCAGCACAATACCTTTTCAGGAGGTCTGATTGTTCGGATAAAATTCCAAATAATAATGGTGCATCTTTTGTTGAAATAATGAATGTAATCTAAGTAGAAGGAGAGTTAAGTAGAATCATCCACCTCAAAGGCATCCAAAGAGGTGGAATCGGGGGTATATTGGGGTCCTTGGTGGTGGAAAATATGCACTGGTGAAGGAATGGGTGTTTGATAATTGTATGACCGAGACTTAAACCTGAAAGCTTTGTTACTTTTCACACAGTGATTCAATAAATAAATTAATATAATATATATTTTTATTTTTAAAAAATTGAAAATAAATAAATAATCTAGCATCTTTCTTTTCTGCAGGTTTGAGTGGTGGCAGGAAATTCAAAATAACGGTGGTGGAAGGTGTAGTTATGGTGGGACTGGTGTCAAAATGTTGAATATAATCCATTATTATGAACGACCTTATGAAAATAAATTTTTAAAAAAGAAAAAAGAAATATGTAAAACAAAGGTTTAATCTACTATAGGGAGTCAGAGTAAGAAATTTCAAATCTCTCATATTTTTAAAAAGAAAGAGAACAATGAACATTGCAGATAACTAATATGAGTATTAATACATTATATCATCTCAATTTATTTTTCTTTCATTGTTAAATCCTAGTCAAGACTCCAGGCTGATTTTCGTATTCTCAACAGATTGTATCTCATTTTAAATTACTTTAAAATGTTTTATTTAAATTCAAATTACTACACAAATTAATAAGTAAATGTATTTAACATATAGTGAATAAATTTAGTCAGTGCTGATAATACTGCCTAGAGATAGGTAATAAAGAAAGCATATATTCAGAAACATTTTATTACTTTGCCTATTTAGCTATACGTGTTCTACCAGTATTTGTAGCTGAGTATTTCTGACAACAATCCATATTCTCATTGTTACTACCATATATAACTTCTATTTATAATATAAGAAAATAAAATTACAAATGCATATTATTATAATCACTTACTAGACAATATATTGAAAATAATGTTAGCTCATATAAAGAGACATAGTGAGTTAATTAAAAAAATAAACAGCAGTCAATTGTAATGGACTTGTGAGTGTCCTGTAGAATATTTAATTTGCTTACTTTGCTATTTGGGGTGTGGTGATGTAATGGGATCTAGTGACAGGCTGGAGGGAAGCTGGCACTCTCCAAACGGGTGAGGTGTAGTAACATTGCATTCCTGAAATTCGTATTTTAAATCACAAAGCCAAAATTAAAAACATATCAATGAAGTGGACTCTTTCACATGCAGTTGGATGTTTTCCAGGGAAGGGGAGGCCGAGATTACAGGATGTACTTAGGGAAATATTCCCAGGGCTGTATAAATACAATATTTAATAGACACTCAGGAAGTGCAAATGCTGCCGGTCATTGGTAGCTAACCTAGAGACCTCTGGGTGCTGAGCTAGAAAAAATGAAGCCTGATTTTGACTTCATGGCATAAACAGAATGTCATCTGCACATCAATTTCCACCCACAGTGAACCCCTGGCATGGCTAATGACTATAATCTTCACATTTAATCACGGGAACTCACTGACAGGCAAACAAAGGTTAGCGAAACTGACAGTTCAGATGGTTTCAGCAAGAAGAACACCACTAGTTTTATTTTTAAATGTGCATGTGCAATTACATCATCATTTTTTCCCAAATGCAGAAGAATCGGTACCAAACTGACTTCTACCAATGAACGGACTGTTGACTCAATCCTTTATCTGACAGGAATTTTATGGAAGTGTACTAAGTTCACTTTGAATGTCAAATTTTTCAATCCTGCTTTTATGAATTAAGGGGAAATCTCTTAAATCTAAAACAAAGACACGGATAGTGAAGATTCCTTAACAGAAAGTATTTTCACACTCATTCCTTCAAAATCTTTGGATCAATTTTCCTGAATACTTTCAATTTTACAAGCTTTATTTCTACACAGAACATACGACCAAGTCACTTAATATATAAAGTAATAAGTAAAGGAACTTGAGAATGCTATAACAGCATACGTTCAGCAATCTGAAAATAATAAAACGATTTTACAATTTTATATAAGATCAAAAATATTATTTACATATTAAATAAAAATAGTTTATAATTTTTTTAATTTGGGAAATGCAGGTAATTCAATAAATCACTTGTATCACTTGTCTCGTTGCTCATCGATTTGCTCAAGCGGGCACCAATAATGTCTCCATTTGTCCCTATTGCATGTTAGCATAGCCTAATGCGTATTGGGTACTATTTCAGGGTAGGGGAATGAGAACTGTTATTGTAACTGTTTTTGGCATATCAAATACACCGCAGGTAGCTTGTCAGGCTCTGCTGTGCGGGCAGGATACACTTGGTAGCTTGCCGGGTTCTCTAAGAGGGATAAAGTGTCAATGCAATAAATAGGGATCAAATCTATGATAAAACAGCTTTTAATAACAAAATATTGATGTACACAGACTTATATTTACTTCATAAAACTTCTACAAAATTTATGTCAGAATATACAATGTAATTATTATATGCAAAGGAATATGTTTTGCTTTTACAATTTGATATATATCCAAATATCATGTTTCCCTAAATATAATATATAATATATGTTTAAAATATTTTTAATTTATAATTTAAATTTTATTTGAAATCTATTAATTTTAACCAGCAAAATATGTCACTCCCTTCATAAAACATTAGTATGAAAAGTTGTTAAAATTTCTGTGCGATTTAATATTAATCTGTTCCAAAATAGCTTCTTTAATTTAAATTAACTTTGTGATGCACCAGGTTTTGCAATACTGTACTGTAATGATCATTTTCATGCATATGTCATCGTATGCCATACCAATCACCAGAGTGTGAACTTTCCGACCAGTATCCACACAACCCTCCCATCAAGTCCTTAGACAAAATCTTCAATTCCAATGACATTGTCCATTTGTTGTTCCCCTTCTTTAAATATCACTTATGTACAACAGATATTTTTAATTGATTATGCATGAGGTGACATCTATACACATAGAGGTAAATGGAGTTATACTCCTGAAATTCCACAGGATTATAAGTAAGTGTTCTTTGGGCAAGGCATTTAGCCCAAGTATCGTGCCTTATTTTCTTTATAATTTTTTAAATAGAGATAATTAGAACTCTAGAAGTAGAAGAGCAGGTGGAGAGCTTACCTCACACAAAGCCTACCTGGGGTCTATCCTGGCACCCCATGTGGCACTTCTCCCCACAAGCAGTGGTCCCTGAGCAGTGCCAGGTTTGCTCCAAAACCAAATAGTGATGATGCTGCTGCTGCTGATGATGATGATGATGAGGAGGAGGAGGAAGGGGAGGAAGAGGAGCATAAGAAGGAGGAAGAGAAGAAGAAGGAGGAGGATAATGATGATGATGAGGAGGAGGAGGAGGAGGATGGTGATGATGCTGATGATGGCGATGTTCATGTTGACAGTGATGATGGTGATGATAATGTTGATGATGATGGTGATGATGGTGATGATAATGTTGATGATGTTGGTGATGATGGTGATGATGAGGATGATAGTGATGGTGATGATGGTGATGATAATGTTGATGATGGTGGTGATGATGGTTATGATGAGGATGATGGTGATGATGGAGATGATGATGAAGATGATGAAGATAATGAATAGTTATGTCACTGGTTGATAATATAGAAATGGCATGAATGCTCTGTGGCATGCACCTTACTCACTGGCCAGTACCCAGAGGATCTAACACCAGGAGAAGCTGCAAGGAAAGAAGGTGGGTAACTCACCTCTCCTGAAGACTTCAGTTCTTTTTTCCTGTCCTGGAGGAGTTCCCCAGGGCTGTTATCTGCATGCTACATCTTCACTTTCCATGTTGATCTTCGAACCCAGCCCTGTCCAGCGGGCTCATTATCAGGCAGATCTCAGCTGCCCCTGGAAGCCAAGTGGGAGACAGGAATGTGGTCCCTGGGGAGATGAGGTGGGAGGGACTGCACTTCTCTGCTGATTAAGGACTTGCTCAGGGTATAGTCTCCGTGGATTCTGTGGCCAAAGAATAATGCTAAACAACTCCAGGAGATCTGAGGGGATAGGGATCAGCTCTTCCCTCCTCTACTAGGATCAAAGAGAAAACAGTTGCTTTGTTTCCAATTAAAAATAAAAATCTGTGGTTCATACATCTACCAGGTTTTTAAGATGCTGTGCAATTTTCATGAGAATTTTCTTTCCAGAGGAGCCAAATGGTTTTTCCCTCAGCTCTCCTTGAGAGCAGGGAGAGTTTTCACAGGGAGGATAAAGCCATTGACAGAAGGCCCCAAATCACTACTTTTTCCTAGTTCCTTTCTGCCAAAGAAAGAATGGCGTCTCCTGTCACTCTTCATTTGACTTCAGAGTTTACTCATGTAGCAGAGTCACAGAAGTAGCGTTATTTGTCATAGCTTATTACATGTGAATTGTACATCAAATTGCCTTAGAGACATCTGTTACACAACTAGCATAAATGTGAAACTAAAAATATAGGAACTTATAAAACTAGAAAATTAAAGTCTGCTAGGTTAACTGAACTAAGCACATGGGAGGGGGAAATTTCCTTAAAAAAAAGAAAATTTTAACAGATTTCCTACTTGATGTCTTCATTATTTGTTCTCTTGATAATTATCAAAATGTGTTTGTGAGAAGAATTTACATAGATATAGGTATCTTGTAATATTTTCCTGCTTTGGTATATATATACATATATATACAGACATATATACATATATTTAACTGTTGAAAATTATTAGCTATTTTTCATTTCTACACTAGCCTGTTTTTTGTGTTTGTTCAGTCCTACAGGACATCTAGTTGTGTCTTACGAAATGATGAAGTGAGTTACTTTGAAATGACGATGAATGTAAAAGACACTGTGGGCACAAAATTATGTCTCTATTCTTTTCCTTTTTTTGAATCACTGTGAGGTATATGGTTACAAAGTTGTTCATGGTTAAGTTTCAGTCATATGATGTTCCATTCCAGTATACATTTTTCTTCTCTGTCTCTCTGCCTCTGTCTCTCTGCCTCTGTCTCTCTGTCTCTGTCTCTGTCTCTCTCTCTGTCTTTCTCTGTCTCTCTTTCTCCCCTTCTCTCTCTTTCTCTCTCCTTTTGGAATCTGTTTTGAAAAGTGTATCTCTTATATAAGAAAACTTCTATGGCCTACCAGATTCTACAGTGGAAAATAGCAAGGAAATATTGAATTCTTCCCTCTACTTACTTCAATTTTTCCTAGTTACTCAGATTTCTCTGAGGTTTGGACCCAGTGTAAAAAATCTGAGAATTATAGAGCATCTAAATCCCTATTGTTGAACAAAAGTCGACCAAAGTAACAGCTATGATTGGTCTCATTTTATTTTGGCGTTTTGTTTCTGTGCCACACCCACCAATACTCAGGGGTTCCTCCACACTTGCACTCTAAAATCACTCTTGGTGATTTTGGGGGATAAATATGGCATACTGGGAGTCAAACCTGGCTGCATGCAAGGCAAATGCCCTACCTACCTGATGTACTATTTTTCAGGTCATTACTCTCATTTTAGAAATGACAAAACTTCAGGGGAAAAAAGAGTATTTTGAAGATCTATCGGTGTTGATACTACAGAGGGAATTAACTGGGGAAGGGATGGTAGCAGGGAATCAAATAAATTACTGTTCATCTTTTTTAAATGTCACCAAAGTGAGATGTAGTCAGCCAGCCAGATGATGGAAAGAACAAGATGCAGAGGAGGGAAAGGATGCACAAATGGAACCCAGCTTGAGTACTTCCTTCTATGCCCAGACAGAGAGCAGCCTCCTTTGGCCCCTCGCAGATACCCATAGAGCGTTCTAGTATTCTGCCAAGATCTAAAGAAAGCCAAGGGACAAAGAGCTGCTGGGCAGGGGTGGCCAAGAAACCATGGGGACAGGAGACAGAGAAGAACAGCGCAGGAGCACAGCGGGGACAGGCCAGGAGATAGCAAGCATGGGAGAGAGATGGGCAGCGCACTCAGCAGAAGCTACAAGCCAAGTAACTAGCATCACCTGAATTTTTGTACAGTTGACTGTGTGCCCTGAACTCAAGGAGCCAGCCCTATTCACGGCTGGCCAGGGAGCTGTAGTGGTCTCTGGACAACATTGAGAACAGGACAGAAGCACAACGCTGTCTGCCCTAGCAGCCGCGACTCAAACGGATTGACCCAACACCACCCAACATCTTCTTCTAAATCTCTGTTGCTTTGTCCACACCCTCTTTTAAATGAAGAACAAAACAACGCAAGCCTAAAACATGCTGACTAACGCATCTCTAGTTGCTCAGATATAAAAATTGAAGAGGATTATATATATAATATATATATTTGAATATTCATTTTTAGCAAAGCCTAAAACATCTGGGACATCTTTCTAGGTCTGTTATAGGCATTGCTCATTTACATCTCAGCTATTTCTATAATTGAAGACACAAAGGCTACAAATTACCCTGCAACAAAAGCTGCTCTCGCATCACTCTCATTCTGGCTATAAACATGCCAGATACGCAGGACTGTTTTCCAGAAGACAACAGAAAACATATTTCTTCCTAGTGGATTGTACTTTCCTTCTCTTCCAATATGGAACAATTAAGGAAGCAAAAACAAACAGAAAACAAAATCCCTTCTTTTCTCCTTTTTTCTTTTTAAATTAAGAGTTTGGCTTACTTAACAATTTCATGTGGAATGTGCTTTCATTAGGGATAAAGTGCATCATTATTTCTAGTCCAGTAAACTGGCTCAAATTTCAGACATTCTGTTATTTCGACAATTATTACTGTTTTGATCAATTTGAAGTATATGATTCATTCGTCTTTCTCATCTTTACAGGAATGTTTTGCACAAATCATCTTTTTCTTTGTAACAGCTCATTCAGCTAAAAACAATGCTTTTAATTTTTGAAAGAAATAAGCAAGAGATTTTTGGATAATAGAGGAATGATTCAAATGTATTTAACATGCGCAATTTCTCCTTTTAAGGGTATTATTTTTATTTATTTATTTGAGTTTGGGACCACACCAAGGCATACTTCTGGGTTTCTGCTCAAAAATAATTCCTGGCAAGACTCGGGGGGACCATATGTGGTACAGGGTATCAAATCCAGGTTGGCCCATGCAAGGCAAGCACCCAACCCTCTGTACTATCTTTCTGGCAAGTTAGTTTGAAAACGTAAAAATGTAAATTATTTTGCAAGTATGGAATGGGGAACATTGGTTTTTTGAAATCATTTGAGATTGTTTTCTACCAAACTTTCCCTCACCTAGAAGGCATTCAATGTGCTCCCTCTTATAAACAAATATAGTTAGGCATGACTCTGAAACAAAAAAAAACCGCCAGAGAAGATAAAATCAAGTTGTTGTTTTTTTTTTTAAATCTCATCAGATATCTTCAAGGTTCAACAGATAAATGAATTACCAAAGACTGGGGTACTTTATTATCACTTATCACTTAACTTCCTGTTGGTCGTCGATTTGCTCGAGTGGGCACCAGTAACGTCTCCATTTGTCCCTGTCGCATGCTAGTGTAGCCCAATGGCATCTGTTCGCTCTGGGAACATGAAAAGCCTCAAACCGATCGTTCATGATCTTTTTTTTTTCTTTTTTATTTATTTATTTATTGAATCACTGTGGGAAAGGTTACAAAGCTTTCAGGTTTAGGTCTCAGTCATGCAAATATCAAACACATTTCCCTTTACCAATACTTATTATTTACCATGAAGAACCCAAATAAAACCCCACCCCCACCCCTCCCAGTCCCTGTGAGGCAGACGAATTCTAGTTAACACTCTATCGGCTTTGATTAGATTCATTGTTTCAATAAAAGATTCACCACTATTATTTAGAGTTTACCCCGCCCCAAATCAGACATGCTGAAAAAGCATTGTGAAGTGATTTGCTTTCTACAGCTGGGTTCAAGAATTAAATGTTTGTTTTGGATTTCTGCTATTTTACTTATTGACCCTGGAAGTATTTCTACTGAAAGTCAGATAGTTAAGAAATTGGTTTCTGTGCTCTGGAGTCGTGGCTGTGCTGGAGAGCCGCTCGTGGGGGGCAACTGGTGGTCTCGGTAGGGCGTGAAGGGCGGACCGAAACGCCCCCCTTCCCATGAGGTTTTAGTCGCCCCCACACCCCCGGCTCATACCTGCTGTCCACAAGGCTCCCATGCGGCCACCATCTTTCTTTCCAGAGAGGAGAAGGCGACTGGGGCAACACCCTTTCCCCTCCGGACCGACATGATGGCCTGGATTATCGCATAGTCCGTTCACTTTTCTGCTCCAAGCTGCTGGGTTCTGCATTAAGTCCTTGTGCTTCTGGGGCTGTGGCCATGCTGGAGAGCCACTCGTGGGGGGCAACTGGTGACCTCGGTAGGGCGTGAAGGACGCACCGGAACACCCTCCTTCCCATGAGGTTTTAGTCGCCCCCACACCCCAGGCTCATACCTGCTGTCCACAAGGCTCTCATGTGGCCGCCATCTTTCTTTCCAGAGGGAGGAGGGTGAATGGGGCAACACCCTTTCCCCTCTGGCAGACTTGATGGCCTGGATTAACGCATAGTCCTTTCACTTTTCTGCTCCAAGCTGCTGGGTTCTGCATTAAGTCCTTGTGTTTCTGGGGCTGTGTCCTTGCTGGAGAGCCGCTCGTGGGGGGCAACTGGTGGTCTTGGTAGGGCGTGAAGGGCAGACCGAAACGCCCCCCTTCCCATGAGGTTTTAGTTGCCCCCACACCCCCGGCTCATGCCTGCTGTTCACAAGGCTCCCATGTGGCCACCATCTTTCTTTCCAGAGAGGAGAGGACGAATGGGGCAACACCCTTTCCCCTCTGGCAGACTTGATGGCCTGGATTAACGCATAGTCCTTTCACTTTTCTGCTCCAAGGTGCTGGGTTCTGCATTAAGTCCTTGTGTTTCTGGGGCTGTGTCCGTGCTGGAGAGCCGCTCGTGGGGGGCAACTGGTGGCCTCGGTAGGGCGTGAAGGGCTGACCGAAACACCCCCCCTTCCCATGAGGTTTTAGTCGCCCCCACACCCCCGGCTCATACCTGCTGTCCATAAGGCTCCCATGCGGCCGCAATCTTTCTTTCCAGAGAAGAGAGGTTGAATGGGGCAACACCCTTTCCCCTCCGGGCAAACATGATGGCCTGGATTAACGCATAGTCCTTTCACTTTTCTGCTCCAAGCTGCTGGGTTATGCATTAAGTCCTTGTGTTTCTGGGGCTGTGGCCATGCTCCAAACTTTACTCTGATTTTCAGAGAGAAACGTTGGGTGGTTTACTTCCCATGGATCACTTTGTACATAGAGAGAGGTCGCGCGGCCGCTTATGCGGCCGCGCGGTTTTGAGAAAAATTCCTAGTTCCCGCATACTCAAGCTGTGCTTGTAGAGGCTTCTGGTCACCGGGGTTCCATCTGGGGGAGGCGGGATGCAGTACCTACCCCATCTGGGACTTCTCGATGATCTCGGCTCTTTTTGGAACCTGTTTTTTTTTTTCCTTCGGGATCTGTGGATCCCGCCCTCCATGTGGCCCTTCTCTTCGGCTGTATGCTATAAAGATGGCGCTGGGGGGTGGGCTGTGGGCGTGACTTCCGGAATCAGAAGTTACCTGGGAGTTGTACTCCCGGCAGATTTGAGGAAAAGTCCTAGTTCCCGCATACTCAAGCTGTGCTTGTAGAGGCTTCTGGTCACCGGGGTTCCATCTGGGGGAGGCAGGATGCGGTACCTACCCCATCTGGGACTTCCCGATGATCTCGGCTCTTTTTGGAACCTTTTTTTTTTTTCCTTTGCGATCTGTGGATCCCGCCCTCCATGTGGCCCTTCTCTTTGGCTGTATCTCGTTCATGATCTTGACGAAGAAATCTGACCATCTAGTAGGTGGGCAGCCACACGGTCTTTTGACATCCTGTGGAATCCAGTTGGTAACAGCTCTAGTCCAGCAGTCGTCTTTAAATCTCATTACGTGACCAGCCCATCGGATTTTTGACACCTTGGCAAATGAGACAGCGTTCCTGATTCTTGATCGTCGACAGATGTCGGAGCTCCGGATTCTTTCTCTCATTTGAGTGAAACGTGATATTCCAAGCATAGCTCTTTCTATTCTTCTTTGGGAGACCTGAATAGCGTTCTCATCCTGTTTGCATAGGGCCCAGGTCTCTGAGGCATATATTGATGCAGGAAGAACAGTGGAATCAAAGAGATGTGCCCGGAGCCAGAGGTTCTTCGTCTTCTTAGTTATTTCTTCGACGTTCTTGAAGGCGTTCCAAGCCACTCTCTTCCTCCTGCGCAGCTCGGGTGCCAGGTCATTTGTCATAAAGGGGTACTTTATTTATTAAATAAAGGGGTACTTTATTAAGATTAAAAAAATCTTTAAGAACTATTGTAAGTTGGGACTGGAGAAAAGTAGAAGTGGCATGATGCTTGCCTACAGTCAGCTAACATAGGTTTGACCTGGAGCACCTCACAGGGTAACCCCAAAACACCTGGATTGATCCTAAACACAGAGTCAGGAATAAGGACTGCCAAAAAGTTAAAACAGCTATGGAAAAATCACATTCCATAACCTGCCAGAGACTTGGAAAAAAATAATTATAAATAATATATCTATAAAAAACTTGTATTTTAAGTCCATTAAAAATTTCAAAAGCCCACAAGAAACTCAACAATCCAATTTAACAAGTATATAAAATATGTGTCCTTAGCCTGGCATATATGTAATTAAGTCTTCACAGAAAAAAATACCAATAACAAACAGG
The DNA here is from genome assembly GCF_029834395.1 of Sorex fumeus. Taxonomy (NCBI): domain Eukaryota; kingdom Metazoa; phylum Chordata; class Mammalia; order Eulipotyphla; family Soricidae; genus Sorex; species Sorex fumeus. The sequence continues at coordinate 26,193,564 of NW_026606065.1, forward strand.
GAAATGGAAGTCAAAATAAAGATTCTACCAAGTAATTTTAATCAGTTATTTGTAATATACATTGAAAAAAAGAGGTTGCTCTATTTTATAATTTTTTCCTTATCAAGTTTTGCCTGGAGGTGAATGAACAAAGGGCTTCCATATGCTCCACATGGATATAAAAAACAGGGGTCTGAGTTCTTGCATAGTGGGTAGTCCATTTGCCTTGCATCTCACTCAATTTCTATCCCACAGACCTCATGTGGCCCCCTGAGTATTATCAGGAGCAATCCCTAAGCACAGAGTCAGGAGTAAGCCTTGAACACTTGAAATAAAACAAAACAAAAAGTGTAAAATATGATTACTCAACAGTCACCTGCCCATGCTCCTTATCTTTGTAAGCATTTTCCCGGAAAGTAAATCTCCGAGGCACATTGGCAACTCAGAACCATGGACAAGCTCTCACAGTGGCTAAGCCAAGTCTAGGACCCATGCTTGGTTTCCGAAGGCCCAGATGAAAATGACTCCTTTCAGGTGCCTGGGCACGCAGACTTCCTAGTAGACTGAGGCTGGGATGGGCCAGAGTCAACTCCTCTCTGAATCAGCTGACCAAGGTCCAAAGATGTGCCTCCAGGGGTCCTTATACGTCTCTGAGAGAGAGATTGGATCAGTTCATGGGCTAATTTAGGGTTCAAGGCTGCCTTTTACAATGTGTCATATGACTCTTCAGAGTGACTTGGGCCAAAATGAAAGCCAAACCAAAATATCAGCAAATTCTTAGCATATACGTTTCCATGCCTTGAGGGGGTACCATGTTCAATCTCCTGGGTGTGAGCTTGGGTTTCAAACAGTTCTCCTTAGCAGAACCAAAATAATATATTTTATATTGTTTGTTAGGGCAGGGATTGGGGCTCGGGATAGAAACATCTAAAATATGGTGTTGGGAAGGTATAGTGGTGGTGGGACTCATGTTTGAATATTAAATGTAAAAATGAAATATTGTGAACTACTTTTTAAAATCAAAATCACTGTCACTGTCCTCCCATTGTTCATTGATTTGCTTGAGTGGGCCCAGTAATATCTCCACTGTGACAATTGTTACTGTGTTTGGCATATCGAATACTTCACGGGGAGCTTGCCAGGCTTTGCTGCGCGGGCAAGATGCTCTCGGTAGCTTGCCGGGCTGTCGGAGAGGGATGGAAAAATCAAACTCAGATTGTCCATGTTGGCTGCGTGCAAGGCAAACGCCCTACCCACTGTGCTATCACTCCAGCCCAAAATAAAAATAAACAAACAAGCAAATAAATAAATGAATAAAACAGTTCTCCTTGCTAAGGACTGTCACAGTTTCAAAGTTTCCTACCTCAAAGTGTGGCCTCCACAGAGGCACATACTGCATGGTCTTTGCTGCCTATGAATAAACATCAAAGGATGGTTTACAATGAGGATGAGAGCAAGGCGCATACTATACGACTGTGTTGCCTACTACCCTCAAAATTCACCCCTAACAGTTGGTGCCACTATCTGACTAGCCCAAACCTTTATTTTCTTTTTAATGTATTGTTAATTCAATGTTTCTTTATGTTTTACTCTAATATTCCCAATATCAAGCTACCTGTGACGTATTCGATATGCGAAACACAGTAACAAGTGTCACAATGGAGACGTTACTGAGCCCACTCAAGCAAATCGATGAACAACGGGAGGACAGTGAGAGTGACAGTGATCAATTCTGTCTGAATTAATCAGGAAATTTATGTGGCATTTAAACTGTCACCTGTCCACTCTTAACCCCCTCTTCTGCCCCCTTTTACACCCACAGCCAGTATTTTCTAAGTATTCTGGGGTGGGGGGGGCGAGGCAGTCCTGGCCAGCCCTTTAAAGCATGCAGAGCTCTGGAGTTATTATGCTTTTTCCTCTCTCTGGTTTCGCTGGCTGTAATTCCTGGAGCCCATTCACTTTCCCTCCCTCTGTGTACCAGCCCAAGGAAAGTAAGTGCCCGTCACTAAACTGAACAAGGTGGCCCTCCACTTCAAAGCTTCCCTGTTCTGAGCCATCCCATACCCCACAGGCACTTCATGTTCCATTCCATCTTTCCTAAAAGTTCGTCTGTGCAGAAGTTCTCTATTGCCCTCAGTTTGTCTTGGAATCAGAAGACACTAATGTTCCAGAGAATGTCTCTTCTGTGTTGTTAGTTTTACAAAAGTGTTTTTCTCATAGACAGAGAATCTCTGAAGATCTTTAAAGGTCTTTTCTGCTCTGGGTTCTTGTTTTGTTTGGGGGATGCGGGAGCAGGAGCCGGGAAGTGTTGCTGATTATCTGGAATTTTTCCTAAGAATACAAGATGCAGGGGTAAAGTGTCGTTCCTCTCCAAGTATGAGAGATTCATGGTTCTTACACTCACTTTTGTTATTTTGCTGTTTTACGATGCTGTTTTAAATGAAAAGTGGTGTTTGACCTCTGTGGACAAAAGCTATATCCTACAAATAAAAGTTTTGCTCATGACTCTGCTTTGATTCTGCCGAGTTGATTTCCATAACCAAAGCAGATTTAAGGATTCTCTGATGTCAGTCTATATTGGCATTCCCCTGTTTTGTAAACAAATGGTTTGAATTTTGCACCTAACTTTTGACAGGAAATATATATATATATATATATATATATATATATATATATATATTAACCACTGCTGAATTTTCCCTCTGATAACTTCCATGTGACTCTCCATTTGCTTCAAACATCCAGGGCTGTATTCTGTGATTTAACTAACGCTCGCTTATATTTTCAAAAAGAGATAAATAAAATTCTTCATTTGGGGTTTGGTTGTCTTTGTTTAACAGAGACAATACCAGTATTACATATTTTCATCAATAAATAAGATAACCTCAATTTATTCCCTTATTTTAAGGGAGAACTGAAAAGTATGAAAGAATTGTGCCAGAGAAAAATATGTTTCTAAAGCATCAGTCTTTTACAAAAATGTAACACCTAGCTGCCTACATACTCTATTTTAAGCTAATACCTAAGGAAAAATCGTATGTACATAAAATCCAAAGAAATCAGAGACAGGAAGAAAGAGAGAAGCATTCACCAAATCCCAACTTAAACAAACTTCGATTCAGACAGAAGAGCTATTATTACACTGTGGCAATAGCCAATATATTTTTAGTAAACCAATTATCTTCTATAAAACTTAAATGAAATTTATAGCTACCTGTAATTTCCTATAGAATCATAATATGTATGAAGAGGGCAGGTTCTTAAATAAAGTTATCTGCTTTTCTGAATAAAAGGCAAGCATTGCTTCCTAGTGTACAGCACAGCATTGTTTTCTAATGTAAGGTTTTTATTTTCAGACATTGTAGCCTCTGGGAACAAGTGGAGTTACTGGGGTAGGTGTATTGGAATATTCTGAGAATCCACTGAATCCTAATCTCCCAAGTTTTTGAATCCACAAGCGTTAGCAACCAAAAAGATGAATAATTGTAAAATATTTTCTTTTAACTTATTCTAGCAGAATATAAATCAAGGCTCATTATAATTTAAATTGTATGGACAGACTTCATTTAATGTAAGATTATATTCTGCATATGTATCTTTTCTTAAAAAATCTATTAATGACTCATTTACTATTTAATGGTAAAATGACTTTACCCAAGCGTCTTGTATTCATCATCTATTAGTACCAGTTCTGGCAAGCTCTTACAAAGGAAACTTTTAGAATGAACTACAGTTAAGAAGCAAGAGGAGATAATTGCTCTCATTAATGAAGTTTCCTGCTCGATTCCACAAAAGTCTAATGCACAGCATGAGAGAAACTACTTGCATGCCAAATATAGGAGGGCAGTCAGTTCTTTATTTACTATCTTGGCTATCTGTGATTCATTTTATTTAAACTGCCTGTGTCCGTCAAATTACAAACCAATTACAGGTAGCTCAGATGACAGCACATTGTTAAAGGACATTACGATGAACCAAAAAGAAATTAGAATTCAAATTCCACATAAGACTCTGCACTTAGGATTTCTTTAACACATCAGTGAAAAATCTAAAATTTTGAAGAAAAGATTGTCTCAGTTGTACTCAATTTGGAAAGTCAATAGTTATGTAATGGTAACATTGTACCCCTTAACTTAAAATCATGTGCACTTTTTTGAGATAATGTTACCTAAAGATAAAGAGAAAAATTTAGAAAGTCTTTATAATAATGTCAACTATTATAATATCTACATGCACAGAAGTGTACCTGAGATAGAAAAACTAGAGTAACCTTAACAATCAAAAATTATACAGTACAAAGAATGCAAAGTGTTTGTTTTATTATTCTATAAAACTTGTAAAATCCCATAATGTGCCGAAAATTCATAAGTTGATTGCTACAATTATTTTAGTTTGTTTTATGGCCACATCTGACTGCGCTCAGCGATCAGTCCTCTGGGGATTCTCTGGAGAAGTATGAGGTGCTGAAAATCATTAAACCTGTGTCAGTACTTGAAAAGCAAGCATCTTAACTACTGAACTATATCTCAGTCCCTACAATTGTTGATAACATACCTATATACCAAGTACTGTGTTAAATCCATAAAATTGAGAAATTATGTTTAGGTGATGACATGCTTTATATGGGTAAAATAAATTCCCTAATGGTCTCATCTGTATTGTTTAAATGAGAAATGTTAATGGAATTTGACAGTAAATCATGAAGTCATATGATTTTATATAGATTTTTGCATTGTGTGGATTTCTTTTTATTTATTTCCAAACGGAAAATCCCAAATAATCATCAATCTATACCAATAATAGTATAATGGAGTGGCTTGCACTAAACAATCTAAGAGAAAAAAGAGGAAGGAGGAATTAGAAAGAATTTTTTTCTAATTTTTTTCTTTCAAAAGAAATAAAGAAAGAAAATGAAGGTAGGAATGAAGGCAGAAAGAAAGAAAGAAAGAAAGAAAGAAAGAAAGAAAGAAAGAAAGAAGGAAAGAAAGAAGCCTTTTGTAACTATTCAGGAATTTTTGCTGTTTTTGGAGTTATGAAATAAGTAAATGAAGAACTTTCGGTGACTCAATATCATGATAAAGAGCAATATTTCTGAAAAGACACACATTTCTGAGGTCAAGCATAACCAATGTTTATGGTCCTCAGTTCAAGTGACTAAACTTAACTATGCCATCTAATACGTCCCCTGCACCATCTCTAGGGAATCATTTATTATTATCTCTTAAGGTATATGCTTCACAGTTATTTAGTAGTTTTAGAAAAGATTAAGCAAGTTTCTTATCACTATTAGCATAGTGCCTCATAAGAAATTAACAGATTATATTAAATTTATAAAAATATATAGAATGTTTATCAAATTCAAGTGTATTTTATTGAATAAATGCAACTAAATTTAATCAATAGGCTGGTTTACATACATTTTGAACTTTGTTGCATTTTTTGTTAAGTGTTGAATATTGTTTCTATGAATGCAACATTTATTGACTGATATTAATATTGAATATATCATCTACTCTAATATTACGGCTCTGACATATTGATTTTACGGAAGATCATCATACTTGAACTTTATCTTCCTAACAACTAAATCCTTCAGGAAAAACTGAAGTATATAAATGGAATCAAACATTTTGTGTCAATGATTCTTTCCATTCATATTTTTTCAGTTTTTAATCTGTTTATTATATTATAGTGTTCTTTTGTCTTTTTTTTATAGTTTTCTCTTGTACCTAAAAATCCCTCAATATATATTGTTACCTCAACATAAAATTTTTACTTATCAAAAATGAGATTTGGGCAGATAGTGCCTAGAGCAACGGCACAGCGGGTAGAGCGTTTGCCTTGCACGTGGCTAACCCAGATTTGATTTATCCGTCCCTCTTGGAGAGCCCGGCAAGCTACCAAGAGTATCCTGCCCACACGGGAGAGCCTTGCAAGCTGCCCGTGCCATATTCGATATGCCAAAAACAGTAACAAGTCTCACATGAAGATGTTACTGGTGCCCGCTCAAGCAAATCTATGAACAATGGGATGACAGTGCTACAGTACTACAGTAACTTTTTACATCATCATATAGATGAGTTAGAATTTCTACATGCTAAATTTAATATTATATGTAGAAGCTCTAAAGCTTACACTATTGCAGTAGCACTTTTCTCTTCCAGTAAATTGTTTGATTTAATAATCAAGTTTATAAAAGTTGCATTCTCATTCCTCTATGTAATTCATTGAAAAGGTAGGGATTTTTTGTTCTTCTTCAACCTCAGGGAAACTCCAAGTCATTTATCTAGCACTCTGACTCTTTTGAACTGTAGCCTAAAAACATAGATTTCTATTTTGTTTGTTTTTTGTATTACATATGTAATTATTCTAAACTATAACTCTTCATTGGTGAAACAGGTCAATTTTTGAGTCATACTTATTTACCACTTGTTTTACTTCCATATTATAATCCCATATTTATTTACATTTATATGTCATAATTTTATATATTTAAATTTAAAACAAAAACTATATGTGATATTCTTCTGCTTCTGTAAGTCAATACAGTTTAGTTTTAACTTATTAAATTTTGCTATTTCATTAATTTTTATATTTGTGGGCTGGAGGGATGGCACAGCGAGTCGGGTGTTCGACTTGCACGGAGCGGACCCAGGTGACCTGGGTTTGATTCCTCTGCCCCTCTCAGAGAGCCTAGCAAGCTACCGTGAGTATCTTGCCCATACGGCAAATTGGCAAAGTCTGGCAAGCTACCTGTGGCATATTCGATATGCCAAACACAGTAACTAGTGTCACAATGGAGTCATTACTGGGCCTGCTCGAGCAAAATCCATGAACAAAGGGAGGACAGTGACAGTGATAGTGATATTTGTATTGATTTTGAATGTCATCATTTTTTTTCAACAATCTAATTCTCATACAATATTTCTATGTTTTGTAACTTCTGGCTTATTGCTTGAAATTCCCAAGGCAAAGATTTACTGCTCTTTCGTACTACCATTCTGAATGTGACACTGGTCCCTGCAAGCAATAGTGCTAACATTAGATTTATCTCTGTTAAGTCCCCAGACCTAAATCTGTCTTTGGTTCTCTTACTTTGTGGATTTCTTTAGATATCTTTAAATTAATGTTTCTACAATTTAGAAATTCATGAAATACATTTGATGCACTCTTTTTCCATTTACGGATTCCCTTATACGTTTTCTGGTGTGACATTCAAATATGCCACTAATGCCTCTTATTCCTTTACTGCTCCCTTGCACCTTCCACTACACATTTTTTTCTTCTTTCTATTATACTTTGTTAGGTTCTTTAGGTACAGGACATAGGAGTGTTTAGGCATTGATACAACTTAAAATTCCAGTTGTATTTTCTGAAATGGACATTGTTTTAAGAATCTCCTCATCTCCTGAAATTATAAATTGAACTTTGAGTGTGGCAGTAAGTATACTGACAAATGTATCCAAATTTAAGGTAAAAGGTAAAAAGGTAAAGGCCCTCCCGTTGTTCATCGATTTGCTCGAGCGGGCCCAGTAACGTCTCCATTGGAGACTTTGTTGTTACTGTGTCTGGCATATCGAATACTCTCGGTAGCTTGCCGGGCTCTCCGAGAGGGGCGGAGGAATCGAACTCGGGTCGGCCATGTTGGCCGCGTGCAAGGCGAACACCCTACCCGCATCCAAATATTAAAAAAATAAATAAATAAAGACACTTAGACATCTGTCACTAACTTACTGTTAGCATATACACACTTAGAAAGTAAAATGCTGTTCCAGAGACATTTTTTTTTCAGTAGAAACCGATTGTGAAACTTTTAAATTAACAAAGAAAATTCTTTTAGAAATATGAATACTGATCAGTGCTGCATTATTAAATTTTTCTATTACTATTTCCTTCATTCTGAACTAGATGATAAAACAAAATGAATGTCTTAAAGGCTTTTCCCCTTTGCTTTATTACATTGAAAAACCTAGATGTGGTTTCAGAAGTTACAAGAAAGAGATGAATTACAGGATTGGTATTCATAATCACACTCATTCATATTTGGCTTGGCTCTGAGTCTCAGTAGGGAAAACTTAGAGAAAAAACATCATGTGACTTTTACTTGAATAATGATTACAAAAGTTTATTTTTAGTCTATTGTTGTATAACATTCTAGGATGAAAACTTTTTTTCTCTTCTGCACCTTCCCCAATCTTCATTATTGTTTGCTTTTCTGTGATTTTAAAACTAATTTTAATTATTATGGAATGCAAATAACTGTGATGTTCAATATGAATTAATAAGCAATATCCATTATACACTGAGTTATGAGAAGCAAATTCTAGTTGTAATACAAACAACTCCTTTGCTACAGGAATTCACATCAGTCAACGATATAGATCTGCGTTAAGAAAACCAACACAAATATACAATAATAACATAACATAAATGCATTTGAAACTCGAGAGTGATATGAAAGGAAAGAGAATTTCCTGGAAGTTAGAGGGCCACTATAATGCTAAGGAAGTAAAATTCTAAATGTAATTCCCCTCTGTGCCAAGCCCTCTCTGTGAGCTTCTTGGAGAAGTGTTTGAGTGGAGTATAATTGGGATGCAGTTGTGGTGGCAGTACACAAGCTCAGGAGGCACAAAAAGACCCTGGAGCTTTGAACTCTCCAGCATTTCCCCCCAAAGATGGAAAATCAACTGCCATTATGGCTAAAACACATTGTGTTTTCTAGAAAATAGTATCAGTATATGGAAACAGCAAGACAATTGATAGTAATCTGTGCCTAAACCAGAAAACCTGAAATTCTGTGAACTCTGAGGTTAGAAATCTTAATTTTGCCCCATAACTCTAGCCAATATCACTTCCTAACATACCATCGTCTAAGTTCCATTTGGTCTGAATACCTGGCCTCTCCACAAGGAGAGCTAGATCTCATCATTGTCCATGATCGCCACACCAGTTTAATCTCTGTGTTTACTTCACTTACCTTTGCACTGTTTCTGTCTGGTACAGTTTGGGTTTGTTTTGTCTTGTGGCCACAGCTGGCAGGGCTCAGGATTTACTCCTGACTCTGCAATGAAGGATCACTTCTGGCAGGGCTTGAGGATCTTTTGCAGTGTCAGGGATTAAACCCAGGTAGTTTGCATGCAAGGCAAACACTCCACCTGGCATACTATTTGTGCAAACCCAGTCCAGTTATTTTATAAGCACCAGCTTCCATACTGCTCAAATCCTTTCTACCCCTTTATTTCTCCTCTGTCTCTCTCTTGCAGTAAAAGTAAGATCTTGATTAAATTGAAATTTCTGTATTCATACTATACATGAGCATCTGAAACAAAATAGGGGCTTGGGGGAAACAGAAGTGATCTCATTATTGATTATCAAGAATGAACACATATGTTGTCCTCAACACTCCTAGATAGTTGTGCTGCCGTCCCAGTTCCCCTCCCACCACCAGCTTCCTAGAGTTTTTCATTTTTCCCTTTCCTAGGTGGTGTCCGAGGCTCTAGTTTTCACTGGAAACCTCTACGAACATCAATTTGAGCTGGTCATTTGGAATTTAACAGGATGTTTCTACCTGATGCAAGCATCTGGACGGAACTCTGCTTTAGCTAAGTATAGGGCACACCTTTCAAAAAAGCTAAGACATATTCTCATTTGCAAGGAAATAGCTTCCTTCTGATAAAAGCAGTCATTGAGGGAATAATCTAAAAAGTTTAAAAAAATCTACTTGTGCATTAATAAAGACTGTGAAGAAGAGAAAGCAAAATGCAAAGAACATGAAATATGGGCCCAACAGACTCAAATGAAAGGTGAGGTCGTAGAGAACTCTATGGGAAAGCCTATTTAGTATCAATTTTAGATAAGTTACAGAGGTAGAATTGGCATCAGGAAAATTCCATGTATTAATCAGACTTACAACATACCTACTAATGCCAGTAGGTGGCTTTCTCAAATTCTGATTTAATCAAAGTTTGAAGAACAATTGAAATTAGGAATGGAACTAGTGGGGGTATTTGCACATCACCAGATAAATGGTTTTAAGGTTTTTTTTTTCAAATTATGAATATTGATTTTATCATGGTTGTGTTTTTACTAACAACTCTATGAGAAAGTTATTTATAGAATTAAAAGATATTGGGGTCTGTTTTAAATGTGTGGTTTTCAAGGAAATAGGTAGAATATAGGTGAATCTATATCTGAAAGAAGTTATACAATTTGAGTGTGATGCCACAGCTAGATTCATTAGAGCATACCACTTGTTTTTACATACGTATATGAGTTTTCCATATTCAAATTTTCAAAGCAGACTCATCATCTAACACTCAATTACATTGTGTGTGTATTTCAGTATAAATGATTCATGAATATACTAAAAATAAATTTATCTTATCCAATTTCTGTGCATGTAGGCATGGTTCTTTCAAACAGCACTGACACATTGATAACTATAGGAAATTATAGCAGATCATTTCAGCCTGAATATCATACAAGAAGAAATATCACTTTCATAGAGATCTATCATATGAGATCATAGATTTATTTCTTATACCCTTCATTCCATTAGAGCAAGATAATTATACCTGTTGTTTCTATAGAACCTTAAGTGACAGATGCTTCTTAAGACATGCTCTGGGAACATTTTGTAATTTAATGAAACACAGGTACAATTATAGTTCCAAAGAGAGCTTCAACTAGGAGCCCAATGACATTTAGGTATGTGTATCAAATCAACAGTAAACAAGTGATCAAAAAAATACCATTCTGCAAACACAGCTTTGCACAAGTCTTTGACCACTCTTGAATAAACACCAGATATATCTTTAGATAATTGCTACATTCCACAATGCCTTCAGCTCTAAAATTGATTCTCTTCCATCCATCATCATGTGAAGGAGTGAGCTTGTCACTATTGATCAGAGGGATATCAGGTTACCAAGTCATAGCTTGTGGTGGTATTTGTTTAGAAATAATTTAAACCCCATTCCCTGTGGAGAGGCATTGCTGAAGTCACACTGAAATAAAAAATAAAGCTGTGTGCAACTTAACATTTATGAATCAACATCCTCAGTGCCTGTCCTGGTCTTTAAGAAACAGTGGCTAAATTAAACAAAGCAGGATGGCATTAGATCACAGAGTCTGAATGCCTTTGGGATTCTACTTAATGCAAATTCCACTGTTGGAGTTGAAAGGAAATTAGAGAAGTTTAGTGTGGATAAAACGTTTCAATCCAGGCATTTAAAAGAAACTGGATAAACTATTGAACATCTGCTCCATGTAATGACATTGGGGAATACAACGTCTTGCAATGAAGCTTCAAAAAATAAAATAGCAACTTTCCCTGAAAAACCTATCACCGGGGTTAAGGTATATATATTTTTTGAATGGTTTCCATGGACAGGCTGTTACTTTGAAAATCTCTAGAAAAGAATATTTACTTCCTTTGAATTTTAGATTATTTTTGAATTAATCAATAAGCAATTGTACAATACAGAACTGAATCAGTCTTTAATTTTCTGGAACCATTATCCAGAAGCATACAAACCAGGTGTAGCTCTGCAATCTATCCTCGAGGGCTAACATAAATACTGCAGTCACTTGTGAACTGAAAGACACAGAGTGTACCCCCTTTTTTCCTGCTTAGTCTTAACCTGACTTATTTAAGGGGAAATTCATTTCCAGAGGGCTCTTTTTTATGATTACACTTGGTCACCTGATCCAAGACCAGGAGCAATAAAAGTCTGATAGGAGGATCAGATCAACCAGTCACTGAGAGTTTGGAGAGAGTGTTCAAAGTTTCTCTCAGGCAAGACATCCATAGGAAAGCATGGAATACTGTCAGCGGAGATTCTGTAAAAGCAGCTGAGCTGACCAGCCCTAAATGATTGGCATGCCATTTTCAGGGACAGCAAGGATTTTTTTTAACTGCTTGAATTAAAAATATCTTTTCCCCCCAAAATTTGGATAGCAATTTGGATAGCAGTGGTAGGGCTTTTGCCTTGCCGCAGTCAGCCTGGCCAAGCAGGGTTCGATTCCTCCACCCCTCTCGGAGAGCCCGGCAAGCTACCCAGAGCATCTTGCTCGTGTGGCAAAGCCTGGGAAGCTACCCGTGACATATTCAATATGTGTTCTAAGGCTGCACCAAAGAAGGTGACAAAGTGTACAATCACTTTATAAAGGCTTAATTCAACACCATTAATTAAACTAACATTTCATATAAGAAGGCATTAGAAAATATTTTTTCAATAAGGTGGGGGTAGATATTTGCCAGCTAAATGAAAAATCTGAATTGGTATATACCAATTTTAAAAACACTTCTGTAAAAGTGAATAGATGAAGAAAAATGACAGTTGATTATATTTTATATAAGTGTGTATATTAGAAGGTCAATGCTTAAGGGATAAAGAACCAGTCTATTTAAATGTTTAAGCTAGCCAAAATAATTAATTGTTAAAAAAGTTATTGCATCTAAATAACTTTTGCATCTAAATCAAATGAATATTTTATTTATCTAAATTCAACTGAAATGATTCCACAGTTTCCAAGGCATTTTTAAAGTTTATCTTCCCTTTGACATTTTCCTATAAAAACAGTATCCATAGATAATAAATGCATGGAGACTCCTTGGCCTCTTGGAAGGAATATTTATCTGAACATAATAAATACTGTTGAGAGAGTAATCTGCTAATGTGATATTTATTGTTGTGAATTAAAATATTAGAAATCTTGCTTTATGTATTATTTACAGAGTAAATTATGCATTATTTACAGATGAATCTATAATAGGTACATTGACAAATCAGGCAGCAAGCGTACAATATTTTTGAAGATGACAGAAAATATAAATTGAGTAACTCCTGATAGGATGGGTTTTAGTAGACAAAAATTAATTCTGATAATTTTATATGTCATATGGCTTAGACTCAGTAATGTCCTGGGACAAAACTACCCTGATTCTCAGTGATTTAGCTGCATTAAGAGTGAATATGCACATTCTGTGTCTTTCAATGTGAATCACCATTCTTCTTTATGCTGTTTTTCTTCCTGTGCAGACTTGGAGGAGTGGATTTGCATGGGGGGAAAATGTGGTACCTTTACTCATAGAATACTCATCAAATCAAGATTTGTAGCCAAGCATAAAAATCATTGTGGTTTATCACTTCTGGAAAATTGAAAAGCAAAATGGCTGGCACAGGAAGCTGGTACTTCTGTCTTAAAACCAATAAAATTAAAATAAGATCATATAGTCAGTATTTCAAAAAAAGATGAACTAGCCACCAACAACCCAACAATAATTGAATTACCATAGCTTTAGACAAAAATGAGTGAACATTTTTTCATTAAACAAGGGCAGTTCAGACCACCCCACTCAATGCTACTTTTCTCTTAACAAAATGTTAAATTACACAATTTTGAATACTCATTCCTTCCAGAAAATGTTCTATTTTGAATGATCTAAGGCTCGCTGAATTAATTCTAGAACATCTATTTATTAGTTATTCTTCTTGAAAGGTGGCCACAAAACTGCTGACATGCATTTGTCCCTTTTTCAGGAAGTTAGGCTTGCTTACTTTTTAGAGTACAGGTATACCTTCAGAGCCCTTGGTCAATGACTTTCAACATAGGGTAAAGAGAAAACTTATTCTGAACTATGCCAGCTACCTTTCCTTTAATTATCTATTTGTAAATTATGTCTCCATTTGCAGAGGTGCTACAGAATAATGACATATGCTCTTAACACCTTATTCAATTTACACATCCTAATGAATTACTAATTGAGTACCACTTTGATAAAAACATCTACTTAGATTGTCTTTAAATTTATCTTCATGTTTACACATATTTTCTAAATCATTCCAACATACTATAATTTTGAAAGTCCAATTAGTTTAGTTAATTTATTTTCTCATTCCCATAACTGAGAATTAAAAAAGAGGAGGAATTTTTATCTCCTGAATTGTTTTAATGTTGAACATAATCATTTTTAAATAATATTGGAAGATTAGCTTACAAACAAATAATATTAAGTAATCACCAACTGAAGGCTTAAAGCAGTATAAATATTATTAATGTAATAATTTGTCTTTATCTAGATATGGACGCATCCATTAAGTTTTACAAAGCAATATAAAAAGGCATAATATTTCATCAGCATGCCATAGCATGTTGATATATGAAATAATGATGTAGGCAGGTAGATAGGGAAAGGCTCTCTGCAATGAAGCAAAGTCTCATAGAAGAATTCTAGGACCAACCCACCCTGTGGAGACAGAGAATAAAGACTTGATAAGACCATCCCCAGACCCTGAAGATATGGGCCTCCTCCCCATGAAATTCCTCCTTTCCGAGAATCCCCCTTTCAATCCGGTTGACTCCAGCGACCCAGCCCCAAGGAGATTCCAGGACATTCCAAGTCAGATGATTCTCGAACCCCCTTTCAATCCGGTTAACTCCAGCGACCCAGCCCCAAGGAGATTCCAGGACATTCCAAGTCAGATGATTCTCGAACCCTCTTTTAATCCGGTTGACTCCAGCGACTCAGCCCCAAGGAGATTCCAGAACATTCTGAGTCAGAAGGATCTATAAGAACCAGCTCGAGAGCCCACTTGGAGCTCTCTCCACCCTCGGAGAAGCCCGCGTTCCCTCTGGACGCGTTACACTCTCTCTCTCTCTCTCTCTCTCTCTCTCTCTCTCTCTCTCTCTCTCTTACTATCTGCTTATCCCTTTCTCTCCCTCTCCAAAAGCCTCCAAATAAAACCTGTTACTTCACTGCTCGTCTACTCCTGAAATTCTTTTCTGCGAGCGAGACAAGAACCCCAGAAACCTCGGGTAAGGCTTGGGACTGGTCTCTCCTTTCCTGCAAAGAGCGAATTCTCACCCCAGCTTGAGTCCGTGGCTCCCCGAGCAATCGGGTGGCGGGGATTAACTCCCGTGCCGAGAAGATCAAGCGGACTTCAGGTGTGGCTTGACGGCCACCTCGTGGGGCTGGCGGGGCTCAGGCCCGTGCCGAGCAGGTGCTCACTGCAGACTTTACCGGTCCTAGCCTACCCAGGGTCCCGGGTGGCAGAGGCAGGTGAGGAGAAAGTGGCTGTCTTTCTCCTCCCCACTTCACATAAGTCACCCGTGGGGCCCACCGACATCAGATGGCGACCACGAAGGGACAAAGCAGTGAAGGAATCCACGAGGAAGGAGGTAATCTGTGGAAAATCTGCTGTGGAGGTATGCTCCCTTGGAAATCTCTGGGGGGGAAGGGGGAGGAATGTGATAACCTCTGTGTGAATGTGTGTGTGTATGAGCACCCTGATAGGTCCTCCTATCGGGCGTGATTTTGTAGCTCCACGACCTGGCACTCTTAAAGTCCCTCTAAAGTCACGGAGCTCGAGTGGGCTGCCTGTGATTCCACGGAGGACATACAGTCAATGGTGGCACTGGTATAGGCGCCAGTCGCAAGTCACAACGCTGAACCACTAAGGCTAAGTCCTCCACCGGCCAGGCAAGCATCTGAATGGTCTCTGCAAAGAGGCACCCCTCCTTTGTCTGTCTCCCGTCACCGTCCACTATGGGAGGAATGGGAGGAAAGCCCACTAGTGAGAAGATCCTGGGAAAACTAAGGCAGATCAATTTCTAGGTAGAAATCCCTTTCCCCAAGCAGAATCAGCTAGAGGTCAATTCAAATGCTAATGGAGGTAGTCAGCAGGTTTAGCCCTAGGCAAAAAGAGGTAAAAGACAGGCAAGAAGTTTGTGGAAGAAAGCATCAGCAGGGAGCATTGGAATATGTGGCAAGCTAAGAGAGGCAGAACTTTTCTCTTCTCCCCTTAATAGGCTTCTTGGAAACCCATGGCACTCTAGGTATGGCTCCACACGTGTAAGCCATGGTCGTGTGGACGCTCGGGAGGCAGGCTCCAAGGGACGCCTGGGGTAACTCAGAAATCTCTAAAGGAGACGTCCTTTAAAGAGAGATTTTTCTGATGGGCCGGCATGCAGTTGTGGTCCTGTCCGTGCCCTCTGTCTAGAACCACAACACCACGGGCGGGCATGCAGTTGTGGTCGTGTCCGCGCTCTCTCTAGAACCATAACACCACGGGCCGGCATGCAGTTGTGGTCATGTTCACGCAGTCTCTAGAACCACAACACTAGAAACTATTAGGAGGAGAGCTTGCTAAGGAATTATTCTACTCTAGATTTTTCTTTTTCGCTCCCTTTCATATATTATTGCTGACACT
Source organism: Sorex fumeus (assembly GCF_029834395.1). Lineage (NCBI taxonomy): Eukaryota > Metazoa > Chordata > Mammalia > Eulipotyphla > Soricidae > Sorex > Sorex fumeus. The sequence continues at coordinate 26,209,757 of NW_026606065.1, forward strand.
TAGGAGATATGGGAAATTCTACATCAGTACCTAAACATTCTCCTTTGGGTTGCTTGTTAAAACACTGGAGGAGCCTGAAGCTAGATAGCTTAAATTAGAGACGTCTTGTTGACCTCTGTAACACCACGTGGCCTGAGTATAAGCTAGAACTTGGGGAAAGATGGCCAGTGAATGGCAGTTTGCATGACCAGATCATTTTGCAGTCAGATCTTTGCAGGTAACAAAAGGAATAGGATCATCAAAGCAGAGGAGGCAGGAAAATGCAAGATCATATGATTAATTGTTTGATATCAGAAACAAAAAAGTATGTCACTAATGCAAACTATCCCCATGTCTGATAAGAAGATACCAGTTCCCTGCCTCAGAACTAGCCTTGATCAAAATATGGTAACATCTGACAACCTTAGGTTTCAACTGCTTCGTCATAGTTTATCTTGCCCGCTGATATCAACAAAAGCGCTTTCTTGACCAATATTTTTAACAAACAGGAGACTCTCTGGTCAAGCTGGGAAACGGGGGCCGACAGGGCTTCTTTGCCCTGTGGACTGCTCCTTCCTTTGTCAGTCCATCAGTTTTCTCCCTACCATTTTTGAAGGGTCAGATCAATCGATCAGCTGCGGATGTGTGTACATGTACGTGTGGTGGTCTTTAGTCAGTTCATTGTCTGTCTGTCTGTCTGTCTGTCTGTCTGTCTGTGTGGAACACTCGAGTGCTGGTACCAGGTTGAAATCAGAAGTAGAAATTCTTGAGAAGTCAGTGATATGCAACTCAGTGATTGAAGGAATGCAGTTGTTTTTGGAACTTGTTAGACAAGGTTTAAATGAAGATTTCTTATCAGAAGGTTGAGCCTACAGGGAAAGCAGAATTCTCAATCTAGATTTCTTATTAGAAGAACATTAATGATTAGTAACAGTTGAAATCCTTTTGAACTTAAGAATCTGTACTATCTAGAAGAGCTGTGGAACTAGAGTCTGAAACTAAAATGAAATAAAGTTCAGAGAATGCAAGGTTTTATCTTACAAGCCTCAGCCAATTGTAATGAGGAATTTAGCTGTTTTACAAACAACAGAGGTACATAAGCTACTAAAATAAAGTTTCCTCATATTAGTTAATAGTTTTCTTATGTTACCATAAACATTGATAGTCCAAGTGCTTTTTCTATGCTAATATCAAAGTTTGGTACAAACTAAAGGGCTTTTTCTGTGTCTGAAAACATGTTTGTATTCTTGTGGAATTGGTAAAAGCATCTGGTGTAGAAAGCTTATGATTGAAATAACTCAGGGACAAGAACAATTGAAATTAAGCCAAAGAGGGTTTAACATGTTTTATATTAATTGGTGGTTCAAAGGTTTTATGCTGTTATATCAATGTACATATTTGTATCTGCATTGGATTAGAATATTTGATCTAGAAAATCTTGTGAGTTGAAATAATTTGGTACATAAAAACAGGTTCATGTTTATTTTAAAATATGAGTTTCTAGAGTTATAAAGTTGGTTGCAAAACTTATCCTACCAGTGGTTTTTATTTGATCTCTGAGATTTTTGGTAACTAAAATTTCTAAAGGTACCTAGCAAAGAATTATAAGTGATCTCAGATGTCATCTTGATAGTCTGAAGCCATAGCATTGCACCTTGGTGAAAGTATGAGATAACTGTATTGTCAGGCTGGAGCGATAGCACAGCGGGTAGGGCGTTCGCCTTACACGCGGCCAACATGGCCAACCCGAGTTCGATTCCTCCGCCCCTCTCAGAGAGCCCGGCAAGCTACCGAGAGTATTCGATATGCCAGACACAGTAACAACAAAGTCTCCAATGGAGACGTTACTGGGCCCGCTCGAGCAAATCGACGATCAACGGGAGGGCCTTTACCTTTACCTTTAACTGTATTGTTAATCAGCTTGTCCTGTATGTGAAAATGCATGCTATTATTATGATAACTTTATTTCATGCCAAGCTTTGTCTCCAGGTATCAACCTAGTCCTGACCTTCACAGAACTTTGTACACAAGTGTAAAATGCTTTCTGTTCTATGGTAATCTGGGTGTTTAATCTTTTTGCATTTGTGTTTTCCTAGAAATCAGAATTCTAAAATGTCTCTTGGCTAATTTCTAATGTAAAGTGAACTTTTGCCCAATGAATATATGTTGTAAGAACTTTAGTTGTGAGCATCTCTAAAGCCTTTTAAAATATCTATAGAACTGATGTAATGCTTTTGAAAAGGTACTGCAGAGTATTTTTGTCATGTTAAATGAGATGATTGGTAACTAGTGTCCAAACTTGGGAGATCATGTGGTACTAAGTTCAGTAAAATAAGAGTTCAAACTTGTGGGATGACTCTTGGGAATATAGACACATGTCTCAAGTCAGAAAAATACTGGACGGATTATCCAGACTCCTGTTACAGTGCTCTTAAGATAATTGAATTTTTCAAAAGTTGCAGGAAATCAAGGGTTTTGACATGGGATTGAAAACACATGTTAAACGGTATGCTTTATCTCTACAGATTTTAGCTTCTCTGACTAGGACCCACAGCAAACAGGTATATTACATCTCTCTGAGTAAAATGAAATGCTTGCTTTTCTCTTCTTTTGTACCTTCAGTATGTTTTTTGATGTTTCATGGCACTATGTTGGTTTGCATAAATCCAGATAAGTCTTTCCTCTCTGTAATAGGGTCTACCCCTCATGCAGACAGGAAAAACCAACTATGGGACCCCAAAGCCCTCTTCCAGGGAACAGTCAGGGGATCTGTCTAAATGACAGGAGCAGGGATTTAACAGGTACTGTTTTCAAGTACCCTACAAACCTCAGGGCGACCCTAGAGGCAGGCTGGCTCGAGGAAAGAGTAGAAATCATCACTGCTATGGAGAATGAGGAATCCAGGACTCTGTAATGACTAACTCAGTCTGGGCCTACTCTCAGCGTCAAGGAAAAACCTGGAAACCAGGATTTCTCCCAGCCCTGAAGAAGGGATGGGATGGATTCCTTTCTGCCAGGACATCTCTGTGGAAAATGAGGCCCGAAGGCTCGAGGCCATCCAGTTCGTCGTGGGACATCTTATGGCCAGGCCTGGGTAACCCTGATGTGCCAGATAAGATTAATGCCACTTTTGGTTTGTCTCCTGTCTTTAGTCGATCCCCAGGACTCAGTAAATAATGGGGTATCCCAAAAGGAGAGTTCTCTAATCTTACTGTGTTTATGCAAAAGAACAAGCCAGGTTTGTTAAGCTATCTTGCAAAGTTTTAAAATGAAGGTGGAGAGAAAACCATGTTTCTGCAACTCGTTTTTTGTAAGAACCAGATTCTAATTCTACAGAGGTGATTGAATAAATGTATTTAATCTTGATCTAAAAGGTACTTCCTCTTTTGGGAAATTTAGATAAAACTTGGTTACTCTCTGTAGGTAAACAGCCTAATGTATAAAGGAACTCAATGTTAGGCATGCTGTCACTAGTTCGATCAGAGCTTTACTAGGGTGAAGCTCATCTCAAAGTGCAGAATTGCTTTCCCCCAGTCTGTGAATTGGCCAAAGTGTCAAGAAAGGGCATCTAAACTGGTTAAACTAGAATGGATTGATATCTAGTCTAAAGTACTGTGAATTTTCTTTCTATACTTTCTGTATTGCTTCTCATTTTCTGTGAACAGTTATTTGGAAAGAAGAAGGATATTAACAGCTCTTAATTTTTGTTGCATCATGGGATTAACACCAGAGAATATTTCCTCTAAGCCAGAATGCTCTGCAGAAGGGGAACCATGGACATTGGAGGTTTCCAAAAGGAAGTTGATGGATTTACCCAACAAGGAACGTTACTAACTCCTGGACCTATGCAATGGAATATTATTAAAGGGTTATGCTTTAACACCAGTGAAAACCATCTTCCATGGAAAGGAACTGAATAGCAAGTAAGGTAGAAGTAATTCAGAACTGTGCTTTCTGTGCCATTAATGAACCTAGAGGAAATCCTGAGCCTCCTCTCCTAACACCTGTTCAGCATCAAGGAACTTAGAGGAGGATCAGCAGCTTGACCTTATGCAGATGATCAAATGCTCATACGTTCAAGCTATAAATACCTGTTGGTTCTCATTGAGAGCTTCAGTGTATGGGCAGAAGCTTTCCCTATCTGTACTGAGAAAGCCAGAGAATGACTTGGTGTTTCTGTGTCCAGTAGAAATATCTGGACACAGGAAGTCATTTTTCTTTCAACCAAACCTGCGGGTAGAGTTACTCCTTTCCATTATTTTAGTGATAGATATGGGTATGGCATTATGTCGCTTTGGTTTCTGTTGTTTTAACTCTTGTTTTTTAAGACAGCAAACAACATTGTCCTTACTGGGTCAGAAAGGACCTTCTACTCCTCCAGGGTCTAACCATTTCGAAGTGATATCCCTCAGTCTAATCGAACTGATTTTTTCTTTCAGATAACTTCAGGAACCCAACCAATTCATTGCTGAGGGCCACTAAAAGCTGAGGTAGTATGAGATTTCACCCCTTGTGTAGGCAGGGCCAGCGTCCCATTGTCAGCATGAAGCAGCTCCAGAAGATGGACCTTCTGCCATTCTCCCTTAAAGATTTAAGGTGGTGGAATCTCTGGGGGGATTTGATGTAGGCAGGTAGATAGGGAAAGGCTCTCTGCAATGAAACAAAGTCTCATAGAAGAATTCTAGGACCAACCCACCCTGTGGAGACAGAGAATAAGGACTTGAAAAGACCATCCCCAGACCCTGAAGATATGGGCCTCCTCCCCATGAAATTCCTCCTTTCCGAGAACCCCCCCTTTCAATCCCGTTGACTCCAGCGACCCAGCCCCAAGGAGATTCCAGGACATTCCAAGTCAGATGATTCTCGAACCCTCTTTCAATCCGGTTGACTCCAGCGACTCAGCCCCAAGGAGATTCCAGAACATTCTGAGTCAGAAGGATCTATAAGAACCAGTTCGAGAGCCCACTTGGCGCTCTCTCCACCCTCGGAGAAGCCCGCGTTCCCTCTGGACGCGTTACTCTCTCTCTCTCTCTTTCTCTCTCTCTCTCTCTCTTACTATCTGCTTATCCCTTTCTCTCCCTCTCCAAAAGCCTCCAAATAAAACCTGTTACTTCACTGCTCGTCTACTCCTGAAATTCTTTTCTGCGAGCGAGACAAGAACCCCAGAAACCTCGGGTAAGGCTTGGGACTGGTCTCTCCTTTCCTGCAAAGAGCGAATTCTCACCCCAGCTTGAGTCCGTGGCTCCCCGAGCAATCGGGTGGCGGGGATTAACTCCCGTGCCGAGAAGATCAAGCGGACTTCAGGTGTGGCTTGACGGCCACCTCGTGGGGCTGGCGGGGCTCAGGCCCGTGCCGAGCAGGTGCTCACTGCAGACTTTACCGGTCCTAGCCTACCCAGGGTCCCGGGTGGCAGAGGCGGGTGAGGAGAAAGTGGCTGTCTTTCTCCTCCCCACTTCACATAAGTCACCCGTGGGGCCCACCGACATCAATAACACATACTATCCTTTTTAAAAAAAATAAGGACAATAACTAAGCTACACCCTTGTTTCATGCATGTGTGCACATAACTTAGGGTGATGAGGTCACTTTCCTACTAACATTATTTCTCGAAGACTTTTAATATTAACTATGATTAATGCTAAATGGTAGGTGAAGAAGAAAATAGATGTTTTGACATGAGAAAACAATGCTTAGAAAATACTTAGAAGGAGGAAAAGAGATAGAACAGTAATTAAGGAGCTTGTCTAGCAAACAACCTATTGGTTTGATCCATGGAGCACAACACATATGATCTTCTGAGCTCCAGTGCCAGACGTGGTACCTGAGTACAGAGCAAGAAGTAAGCCCTGAGCACTGAAGGTGTGATCACAACACCAAAACAAAACAAAAAAGACTTGAAATGAAGTAGAGCATTAAATATTTAAATATTGATACATGTTCAATAGACCTTAACATTAGAAAGTTGATGGAGAAGAACAAGAAGGATGACAGAAACTAAACTGGAATGGTTCCAATAAGCAGATACTTAAAGGATATAACCTAAAAGGAAGAGGTCCCATTGAAGAAATGTTATCAGTGAGAGACACTGAAATGCTACAAATACAATACAAACAAAATCCTGGGTGCAGTGTTAACTATAATTGGGCCTGTATCCAACTGGTGAGAGAGCAATGGGGGCATTATAACATCAATCTATGTGAAAAAGAAAAAAAAGGAATAATCTGGGAAATAAAAAGCAGTGGGTAGGAAAGGGGTGGTATACTGGGGACATTGGTAGTGGCAAATGTGCATTGGTGGAGGGATGGGTGTTGGATCTTTGTATGATTGTAACTCAAACATGAAAACATGTAACTGTATCTCACAGTGATTAAATAAAATAAAAAAATTAAAAAGAAAAAAAAAGCAGTGGAAGGAAGCAGGTTAATTGATTGAATTTCAGAGGAAGATTTAGATGATTTAGATGAGTAGTTAGTTGTGTAAAGAGAGTCAAATAAGTGTTTGAAACACACCCAAGGTTTTGAATGACAAAAGCTTTCCTTGAATGAAGGATGGATGGGAGCAAGTGGGGCAGAGGAGTGAAAGGACTTAAACTGTGACTAAAGTAGAATTGAAAAGCCTAGCACAGCAGGTAGGGTGGTTGCCTTACACACAGCCAAGCAGATTCCATTCCTCTGCCCCTCTCTCAAGAGCCTGGCAAGCTACTGAGAGTAGCTTGCCTGTGCAGCAAAGCCTGGCAAGCTACCCATGACACAGTTGATATGCCAAAAACAGTAACAATTTGCTATAAGCTGTTACTGGTGCCCACTCGAGCAAATGATGAATAACAGGAAGACAGTGCTACAGTGCATGAAACTGGTAATATCTAGAAGTGAGTTTCATATCTGCATCTTATAGAAAATCTTCTGTATCATAAGTATTGATTTTTCACTCTCATAACATGATTCTAGAACTAAGAACATGATTACAATCTTGTGGGAAAAGATGTCTAAAATGAACTGTTAAGTTGGTTGAAGAAAAACTCCAAAGGTGCCATCATTCTCAGTGTCTCCCAAAGTGCTGACTATCACCCTGGGGGCCTGGAACAAGCTAACAGGCTGGTAGTAGCCACTAGTGCAACAGAGGAGTGTTTGTTGTCAGGTAGAATTCCAGTGGGGTGCCTTTGAATTGTTTTAACAATTCAAAAGTGATCACACTTTCAAAGACAAGGAGAAAAGTCATAAAAAAAAGGCTCATGACCAACTCTCTAATTGTCAGCATTTCATCTCAATGGAACACTACAATAGAGTTAATTCAAATTCAATGGAGTTAATTCAAATTCAGTGACTTAAACTGTAATTTTTTAGAAAAAGTGGGAAGTAAATAGTGACACTGCTTATGCGACCTGATTTTGAGGAGACAGGCTACTCAATTCAAGTAGTTCCTTCAAGTGAATATTATGTACTGGGAACATTAAAAAACCACAAATGGGAGGAGTCTGGAAAGAATGAATATGAATATGCTGGATTTGAATGTGGGCAGGACAGGCTATGCATTTTATGTCTAACCTGTGTTTAAATCATATTCTTTTTTTATGTGACTTTAGCAATTTTATAAAAATTATCAGTTCAAACTTGGGCTGGAGCGATAGCAGAGCGGTAGGGCGTTTGCCTTGCACGCAGCCAACATGGCCAACCCAAGTTCGATTCCTCCGCCCCTCTCGGAGATCCCGGCAAGCTACCGAGAGTATTCGATATGCCAGACACAGTAATAACAAAGTCTCCAATGGAGAGGTTACTGGGTCTGCTTGAGCAAAATCGATGAACAATGGGAGGGCCTTTACTTTACTTTACTTTATCAGTTCAAAAAGCAACAGGTGCTGGTGCGGATGTGGCAAGAAAGGGACCCTCCTTCACTGCTGGTGGGAATGCAGGCTGGTCCAACCCTTTTGGAAAACAGTATGGACGATTCTCAAAAATTAGAATTTGATCTCCCATTTGACCCAGCTATAGCACTCCTGGGAATATATCCCAGAGAGGCAAAAAGGTATAGTTGAAGTGACATCTGCAATTGTTTGTTCATTGCAGCACTCTTTACAATAGCCAGAATCTGGAAAAAACCTGAGTGCCCAAGAACAGATGACTGGTTAAAGAAACTTTGGTACATTTACACAATGGAGTACTATGTAGCTGTTAGAAAAGATGAAGTTATGAAATTTACATACAAGTGGTACTACATGGAAAGTATCATGTTAAGCGAAATGAGTCAGAAAGAGAGGAATAGACACAGACAGATTGCATTCATCTGGGGAACATAAAGCAACAAAACGGGAGACTAACACCCAGGAATGGCTGAGATTAGTACCAGGAATTTTGCTCCATGACTTGAAGGCCAGCCACATGTGCTAGGTGAAAAGGAAGCTCAGATAGAGAAGAGAGCACCAAATAAAGGGTGTTGTGAAGACCCTCCCAGGGTGGGAGAGACATGCTAAAAGTAGTCTATAGACCAAACATGATTGCCACTCAATGCCTCTCTTGCAAAACACAGTACCCAAAATAAGAGAGAGAGAACAAGGGGGAATGCCCTGCCACAGCAGCAGGGTGGGACGGGGGTGGGATGGGGGGTGGGAGGTATGCTAGGACCCGTGGTGGGGGAGGATGGGCACTGGTGGAGGGATAGGTACTTGATCATTGTATAACTGAAACCCAAGCACAAAAATGTATAAGTCTATAACTGTACCTCATGGTGGTTCACTAATAAAAAAAATGATAAAAAAATTATCAGTTCAGCAAGGTTATTAAATAAGCCTACCAATAAGACACTATATATATATTTTAAATTTTTTTATTTTTATGAATGAGACACTCTGAGGTACAGTTGTAGATTACAAATTTTTGTGCTTGGGTTTCAATTATACAATGATCAAATACCCATCCCTCCACCAGTGCCCATTTTCCACCACCACGGATCCCAGTATCCCTTCCACTCCCCCATCCTCCCCATCCCACCCTGCCTCTGTGGCAGGGCATACCCTTTTGTTCTTTCTCTCCTTTTGGGTGTTATGGTTTGAAAAAGAGGCATTGAGTGGCAATCATGTTTGGTCTATAGTCTACTTTCAGCATGCTTCTCCCATCCTGGGAGGATCCTCCCCACACCTTTTTTTTTTTGGTGCTCCCTTCTCTATCTGAGCTCACTTTTCCCCTAGCATATGTAGCTGGCCTCCAAGCCATGGAGCAAAATTCCTGGTACTAATCTCAGCCATTCTTGGGTGTTAGTCTCCTATTTGTTACTTTATCTTCCCCAGATGAATGCAATCTTTCTATGTCTATCCCTCTCTTTCTGACTCGTTTCACTTAATATGATACTTTTTTTTCTAAAATAATTAAATATCACAGGCAATTTTAAGAATAATCAGCAAAATTTTGTCTGAATGCCTGTTGTATCATAGTCAAATAGCTTGAATCATGTATCTGCTTCTAAATCCATAAACTCTTTTCAGAAAGCAAGGGATTTTAGATTCTGTTATTCCAAATGGTCAGCCCATGGCCCTTTCTCTCATGTAGCAGTAGAGAGAAACTAATAGGCAGGTAGTATTTAATAATCAATATGACTAAACACAGTAGAAATCGGAAAGAATCTGAAAAATATTGTCAGCTGGTTAGTGTTCCCTTTGACATTATAATTAATTAATGATATTTCACTTCATCACTTGACATCCCTTTACTCATCGATTTGATTGAGTGGGTGCCAGGAATGTCTCCATTCATCCCTGTTGCATGCCAGTGTAGCCCAATGGCGTCTGCTCGTTCTTGGAACATGATGAGCCTCAAACTGATCAATCAGGGTCTTGAGGAAGAAGTCTGAACATCTTGTAAGTGGGCGGCCATGCGATCTTTTGATGTCCCGTGGAATCCAGTCAGTAATGGCTCTAGTCCAGCAGTCATCTCCAAATCTCATTATGTGTCCAGCCCATGTGATTTTTCAACACCTTTGCAAACGAGACAGCATCCCTGATTCTTGATCTTCAATGGAGGTTGGAACTCCAGATTCTTTCTCTCATTTGAGTGGAGTGTGATACTCCAAGAATAGCTCTTTCGATTTCTCATTGGGAGACCCGAATAGCATTCTCATATTGTTTTCATAGGGCATAAGTCTCTGAGGAGTATGTTAATGCAGGAAGAACAGTGGAAGTGAAGAGATGTGCCCAGAGCAGAAGTTTCTTCATCCTCTTAGCTACTTCTTCGATTCTCCTGAATGCGTTCCAAGCCACTTTCTTCCTCCTGTGCAACTCAGGTGCCAGGTCATTTGTCATGTTGACTTCTTGACCTAGGTACACAAAACTATTGCATTCAGAGATGTTCATTCCATCGAGAGTGAATGGAACGTCAGGAATGAGACCATTTCTCATAAACATCATCTTCGTGAAATTCAGATGAATTCCAACTTTTCCATATTCACGGTCAAAGTTGGCCAGCATTTCTGCCGCTTGGTTAATGTTTGGTTTTATTAGAACTATGTTATCAGCAAAGCAGAGGTGGTGTGGTTTCTGACCATCTATCTTCACTCCCATTTCCTTCCCATTACAGTCATCGCATGATGTCTCAAGGGTGGCACTGAAGAGTTTCAGAGAAATAGTATCAACCTGCTGAATCCCTCGCTTGACATGGATGATCACTTTCTTGTAGAATGGTGAGATCCTGGTAGTGAATCCATAATACAGCTCATGGAGGATCCTGATAAATTGAGTATGAATGCAGTGATTGGCTAGGGCTTCGATGACTGCTTCAGTCTCAACAGAATCAAAGGCCTTCTTTAAATCAATGAATGTTAGAGCGGCATCTTGAATTCCCGAGAAACCTTAGTGAGCTTGGTTATCTTGTGGATATGGTCGATTGTGGGGTGGAGTGATAGCACAGCAGATAGAGAATTTGGCTTGCATGCAGCCAACATGGCAGACACAAGTTCAATTCCTCCACCCCTCTCGGAGAGCCCGGCAAGCTACAGAGAATATCTCGCCCACACGGCAAAGCTTGGTAAGCTACCCATGACGTATTCGATATGCCAAACATAGTAACAAGTCTCACGATGTTACTGGGCCTACTCGAGGAAATCAATGAACAATGGGAGGACAGTGACAGTGACTGTGGTTGATTGTGCTGAATCCTTTATGGAACCCAGCCTGCTCGCATGGTTGTCCTTCATCTAGTGTTCAGCCAATCCTATTCAGGATGACTCAAGTGAACAGCTTGTAATTCACAGACAACAGGTAGATTGGGCAACAGTTGCCAATGTTGTGGATGTCTCCCTTCTTGTACAGTCCTTCTTGTACAGTCCTACTGGTTTTCCACTGGGATGAAAACTTGCATTCAGACAGATAGCATGTGAAGAGTCACATATTAATGATCACTTGATCACTCGACATCCCATTATTCATCAGTTCGCTCGAGCGGGAACCAGTAATGTCTCCATCTATCTTTGTCGAGTGCTAATGTAGCCCAATGGCATCTGCTCATGCTAGGAACACAAAGAGCCTCAAATCGATCATTCAGGTTCTTGACGAATAAGTCTGACCATCTCATAGTTGGGCGGCCATGTGATCTTTTGACGTCCCGTGGAATACAGTAATGGCTCTAGTCCTGCGGTCATCTCCAAATCTCATTATGTGTCCAGCCCATCTGATTTTCGATGCCTTGGCAAATGAGACAGCGTCCTTGATTCTTGACCATCAATGAAGGTCAGAACTTCGGATTCTATTAATGATATTTAACTCCAATAAATACTGCATTCAAGTAACATCTAAAACTAAATTTAACATAAATCTTTTAAACAAAGGTAGACAATGATATAGTAAAAGTACCCAGAAACAGAGCACATGTGGCAGATTAATTGAGGACAAGGAAGGATTTAAGGGAAAATCTTAGACCAAGATAAATAGAGACAGCTCAAATTGACAAAGTAGCTGACCCACAATGAGTAACCACTCATACATGTTTATACAATAAATAAGATGGTAGCAAAATATATTAACCAGAACCTTGTTAGAATAACAAACATAAACTAAGGGGAACAGTCTTTGACTCTGATGAGTTTCTTTCCAGCTCAGTTTGTTACCAGATTCTCAAACAGATGAATTAAAAATAACATTAGTGTTAAAAGGTGTCTGTACACATTATTTTTCTCCTTAAACAATGAAAAGCAGGCTAAACCAGAGAGAGGTTTACAAAATAATATATTATGTTAGCAAAATGAGAATAATTTTTGCTTCAAGATAGAAATATTGAAGGATTAAAATTTGCATGAAAAATGTCATTGCTATTAGCCATGGTTATATTTTGATCCAAATAAATATTATAAAATATAATTCTAATTAAAATTTAAAATTTTCATTTTAAATCCTCACTTTGTATCCTAAAAAGAATGGCAAAATTAAATTTTAAGGAAATCTGGTAGTTGACTGATATACGGGAACAGAGATAGTACAGAGGGTAAGGGTTTGCCTTGTTTTTGGCAAATACAGTTTCAATCCCTGGCACCATAAATGGTTTCCAAAGCACTGACACGTGTTACTCTTGAGCACAGAGTCATGAATATGCCATGAGTACATCTGAATGAGGCCCAAAATACCCCTCACACACACACACACACACACACACACACACACACACACACACACACACACGTAGATATATGATTACTTAAGTATCATATTGAAAGTATGACAATCACCGATTTTGTGGATAATATGATGAAAAATATAGTGAGAAAAAGCTATTTTCTCAAATGGTATATGTAATTAAATTTAAAAAGTGCCAAGAGACCTCAGCCAACTATACTACAGGTAAAAGTGTAGGCCATAAGCTCTATAAGGCATTAGAGAACTTTATACTGACAAAAGCAAAAACATGACTTGTCTTCAGAAAACGTTTATGACAAATCCAAATGAGCAGTATATTTATAGAATGAATGAAATCATGACACATTAAATTAAAAAGCAGATCTTGTCATTCCAAGTAAAACTGTGACCCGCCAAGAATGATTGCAGGGGTGAATCTTCCCATCCTAGTTAGTATTTTCCAAAGAGATTCAAAAATTTTATTTTGTGTGAATCAAGTGTTTACGCTGCAACCTAAATGAGGCAGTGCACAGAACAGGACATGTAAACCCAACTCGTTGCTATCTCTGTGATCAGTGGAGGCTTCACAATCACTTTTTTTAAATTTTATTGAATCACCATGAAACACAGTTATAAGCTTTCATACTTGAATTTCAGTCATACAATGATCAAACATCCATCTATCCACCAATGTACATTCTCCACCACCAATAGTCCCAATATAACCCCCTCCCAACCTTCCCCTGCCTCCATCGCAATTTTCCTCTCTCTCTCTCTCTCTCTCTCTCTCTCTCTCTCTCTCTCTCTCTCTCTCTCTCTCTCTCTCTCTCTCTCTCCCCCCTTTGGGCATTTAGCACACTTCTCCCTTTCCAAACGATCCCTCCAACCATCATTTCTTAGTGAACCCTTCTTTATCCCAGCTGCCTTCTCCCCCCACTCATAAGGCAGGCTTCCAACGATAGAGCAAAATTCCTGGCCCTTGTGTCTACCGTCTATGGGTGTAATTCTCATATTATGTTACTTTATAATCCACAAAAGAGTGCAGTACTTCTATGTCTGTCCCCCTCTTTGTGACTCATTTTACTTAGCATGATACTCTGTATGTCTATCCACTTCACAGTCACTTTTATTCAAGTAAATGCTGCCTGAAAATGAATCAAACCAGTTCCTCATGAGGCATTCATTAATCTTTTTTAAATGGCACTCTGCCCTTTCTCCCATACTCTTGGAATACTCAGGTTCTTGACTCTGAGTGTGGATGTTGGCAGTTTGGCCCCTGTGTTGGGAGTTTATGTTTTATTGTTTGTCTCCAGTGTAGCTACTGCTGCCTTTCCTCATTGTGTGTATGTGTGTATGGATGTGTTTGTGTGTGTGTGTGTGTGTGTGTAAATTGATGTAACTCAATGTCCAGAGTGTAGTCCTGGTGCAGAAATAACTTTTTTATGAGTACCCAATCTCTGTCAAAGAAAGTTGATAAATAGTGCAATAAATTCAAATGCCTCTAACTAATGTGATGTTTTGTGGTACCCACTAAAAGAGAAGTAACAAAGAAAATTATTACAGAAGAGCCTGAGGCTAAGTGTCATCAACACAGCCAGTGGTATAAATCAGGAAATTCTATTTGAAGTTTTGCACATAGGATGATGTTAATATTGAGTGACATATGCCTGGGTATGACAGCATTCTTTATGGGGTCCTTGTTATGTTTTTTAATTTTTGTGCCCCCAAATGCAAACACATTCAAGAAGGAATAATTTACTGTGCACATTTACCCACAAAAATCATTTGAAGTGTTTCTAAAAATAACACGGGTATCATTTGAGTAGTACTAATTATACATTTTATAATTTTTCATTTTATGATTACATAAACATTTCTGTTTGTTAAAGTAATATAACAATTATGAATTTATCTAAGTCTTTACCTGTATATCTCTAAAATTATTTCCTTAGATTTGGTCCAAAATCCCAATTTTATTCTATTTCTTGTGTTATTAGATATGCCCTTCTTTGTCTACCCCCAGTTTTCCATATTGTGGAGGAACCCACTCTACATTTTTTGGATTGAATTATTTTACCTGTGCAATTCATCAGGTTTCCTTTTAGTATTTTTGCCCAAAATTAATCTTAAATTCATCATAGTGGGCTATTATGAGAAGACTCACACTTACTTTTAAACAGTTGCTTTTCTCAACTGAAGAAATAGTTACTTATTTGTGAATTGTTATCCATTCCAATTAATTGCCGTGTAAATTAATCATATGCATTTGTTTTCTGATTAAAATCTGCTCACCTGCGTTTTACTGTCCGAGGTATTCTCCTATAGCCTTAAGTCTGGATAACATATGAATTTATTGATTTTGTTGATTAAAGCAACACATATTTTGATGCACCTATCCTGTGCTATATTGTCTAGGAGATGTTAAAACATGAAGTAATTTACACAAAAATGGAACTTTGCAGGAAAGCCATAGAAGTGTCAAATCCTGTAATCTGAGTTTAATAGGTGATGTTATCACTCAAATTTCCTTGATTTTAGATCTTCCTTTCTTTAGACATTGGAGGAGTGACTGTATTTCCAAGTGCCACCACATTTTAGGCCACATTTCATTGACTGTCAGCTCTCGCTCCCTTAGGCATTGACATCTTATCGCAATTGCCACCTTTCAGCATTTTCAATTATCACTTCACTGATTGACACTTTTGAACATTTGTCAACATGTTCACTTTCTTTGGGGTGGCAGAAGGACATTCTGAGACAAACATTCAGGCAACTCAATAATTGTGGATTGTTAAAGAACATCGTTATTGACTGGCAACAATAGGACAAGCTGAGCAGTCAAGAAAAAACCTTGTGTCACTGACGTCCATTTAGCAAATGTTTGCTGATACCAGGAGGTGAAATATCCATGAGAGTTTCAGCAAGAAGTTGACAAGTGAAAACCAAATAGCAATGGAAAATGTATTTCTGGGAATATGCATATATCAGTACTGTGAGTGTGTATGTGTATGTGTGTCTGTGTGTCTGTGTGTGTGAGAGAGAGGTGGGGGGGGGGGTCCAGAGACAGAGAGACAGAGAGACAGAGACAGAGAGAATCTTGTAGCTATAAGGTGGTTGGATCAGTCTTTCTCAGTCTTTCTCATAATTGGTGTTAATGTTGAGACCAAAAATAGAATAAAGTATTCTCCAAAGTATATTATATGGCTTAGATCAAACCTATAACTCAGAACTGTCAATTCTGGTCAATGCCTCATACTTCTAAGAGTGGCCAATCAAGCTCTATCTTCAGAAAATGTCATGGACTCTTGTCCATAACCCAGATTTTGTGTGTTGCATTAGCCCACATTCATTTCCTATTGTCCACTTTGGAATTTGTATCATATCATTTACAAATGAACTATACTGACGAAAGGTTATAGAAATGAGAGGATAAAAAATCATGAATTACTGGGCTAAATATTAATATTGAAATACTTCATTAGTAAGCTGCTAAGTGAAGTCTTACTAAATTTGATGTTAGGAGCTGTTATAAATAATACCTAGATTGTTGAATAGACTGATAAATAGAAAGATACAAAATAGATTATAAAAAATATATAATTTGTAGCTGATTTAAAAAATGTACATATCAGTGTATCACCATAATCCTGTTATTCATCAATTTACTCCAGTGGGTACCAGTAACATCTCCATTCATCCCAACCCTGAGATTTTAGCAGGCTCTCCTTACTCGTCTTTCCCAGTGCTGCCGTGTTGAAGGCTCTTTCAGGGTAAAGGGAATGGGACCTGTTATTGATACTGTTTTTGGCATATAGAATATGCCATGTGTAGCTTGACAGGCTCTGCTGTGTCATCAGAACACTTTCAGTAGTTTGCGGGACTTCTGGGAGCTGGGTTTTATAGTCTCTGGGTCTTGGCCATTGATGGCCATTGATTGGATTATACGGCTCTGGGGGCAGTTGGCGGGTGTAACACCTACATACTGGAAGATGGGGAATCTGGGTGGAGGAGGCCCAGTCCCGATCTGAGCAGGCTTCGAGATCTAAGCCTCGGATCCCGCACACCTGGGTTCCTCTGCCGGTTCCTTCATGCCTGACGCTCCTCCAAACATGTGGAGAGTGGTGTTAAGCATGGCTGTGGCTGGAACTGGAGGTCTTCAACTGCCGGGGCTCTGCTCGCGGTAGGGAGGGAAACTCAACCCACCTCTCTCCAAGGAGCCCTGGTGAGGACAGCCAGGCACAGAGGCTGTTGAAAAACATAATGAATACTATACTTAAAATTTAGTTATTTTTATATAAGCATATTTTTCACAAGTAAAATTGCTATATTTAATGATCACTCCTTGATTAGCATGCATTTCTCAAATATATTTAATACAATTAAATAAAAGTGCAGACATCCACATTTATATGGAGACAAAATAGTGTAGGAATACATAATACATAAATAATATATAATAAATAGCTTAGGAATATTATAATAAATAAAAATGTTAAGACTAGAAAGGGATTCAAGCTATGTTAAAATATTAGAAACATTGAATTTATGGATTACCCAAAAACAACATTACAAACTACAGGGGAAAAATAATTACTTTACTGGAATCACCAACGGGGAACTCTCTTTTGTTATCATGAAAAGTTGCTTTTAAATTGAATTAGATTTAAATTAACCCAATTATACATCACCGTTCAACTGTGATATTAAATTTAGGAAATTTAATGATGTGAAAATAGTTTTACAGAAATATCGTGGTGGCAACAGAACATTCAAAATGTTCATATTTAGAAAATATTAATTATGTATATTAAATTATTAAAATATTTTTCATAAAGTATCACTTAAGAATACAAAATGTTTGATTATAGAATAGATGATTAACAGAGTTTAACATAGCAAATTTCAGAATATAATTGCACAACAGAAGATGAATAAGCTCCAAATTGTTTAGCAAAGGCTTCAAGATATGGAAAAGGAAAGTATATACTTTAAACATGTTAAATGCCTTTTATTTTACCACATTACTCAGGATAATTGAGAAGAACTTCATGATAAATCTGGGATTGATACAACATTTACTAATGCATATTTTGGGTAAATAGAGTGGGATTTGGGGCCATTTGCCACAGTGCCCTGGAACTCTTGCTGGCTCTGTAATAAGAGATCACCTCTGGTTTTGCTCTGGATACCAAATGTGGTGCCAGGAATTGAGCCAGAGTCAGAGTCAAAGCAGTTGCAGGCAAGGCCAATGCTTACCTCCTGTTAATCTGTGTGGGCCCCTAATACCTTTTATAACAAAGGCCAGGATAAGGTGTGTCTAATGCATGACTTTAGGGAAAAATATAATTGGTTTGTTTAGGTCAACACCTACAAGGGCAATTAGAGGTCGCCCCAAAAGCCTCTATCCCTCTTGGAAAGCCTGGCAAGCCACTGAGAGTATTTCACCCACACAGCAGAGCCTTACAAGCTATCAATTGTGTATTCGATATGCCAAAACCAGTAATTACAATGGGTCTCATTCCCCTGACCCTGAAGGCTTCACCAATATGGCAGCATTGAGAAAGATGAGAAAGGAGAGGCTGATAAAATCTCAAGGCTGAACTAAGCTGCCACAATGAAGAAAGATAAAAATGATCCTCTGTACTTTCAATGCACGTTCGCTAGCATCAGATGCATCCATCGAGGACCTGAGGGTACAAGCGCAAATGATCAAGTACAACATCATTGGTCTGACCGAGACAAAAAGGCACTAATCTTATCACTCCGTTTTCTACACTGGAGAAGAATTGTTCCTCAGAACATGTGATAAAAGAGGTGTCAGAGGCGTTGGTGTGCTTGTCAACACAAACTTGGCCATGAGCATTGATTCATTAGAATGCCTAAGAACCAGAATAGGATGTTTACATATGAATAGATGTGGCTCACTGCTGGCAGTTTCTATCTTCGTTGTATACACACCAACATCCAATTATGATGAAGGAGAAATTGAGAAGTTCTACATGGAGCTGGAGAAGTTCTATAAAGAAGACCACACCTTCTACAAGATCATTGTGGGTGATTTTAATGCCAAGATAGGACCGAGAAGATCAGCGAAGAACTTCACATCAGGACCCATGGCCTAGAATGGAACAAACAGGGTGAGAGACTGAGTTCATCATGTTGACCAAGACCATCCATGGTAACTCAAGATTCCAGAAGGCTGAATCTAAACGTTGGACATGGGAAGTCTCCTGGTGGACGATTCCACAACAAAATAGACCACATCATATTCAATCGACGGTTTTGCCTGACCGATGTCGCTGTTGTCCCAAAATTCCAAATGGGATGAGACCACCATCTCCTTTGTGCAAAATTCTACTTCACAGAGTGGGGAGAAAGGGCTGCAAAGTTTATAAAGAGAACTCCCAGAACGACCACCAACTGGGAGCTCTTTGGCACTATTGTGGCAACATGGGAAGATGTCATTGTTGACAACATTGACGAGGAATACGATCGACTGGTTCAGCACCTCCATGATTGTGCGAGGAATGCTGAGAGAGATAGTCACAAAAAAATGCCTGTCTTCGAAAACTCTTGAGCTTATTTGCCAACATGGTTTGGCACATGCCTCAGGCAACCTCAAGCGAACGTCTGAGATCTCAAAGCAGTGCAGAGTTGCGATCAAGGAAGACCTCAAAGAGAGAAAAGCAGAAGTGCTGGTAGATCTGGTAGAAGCAGGGAAAAGTATTCGTAATGCCCACCTGTCCTTCGCCATGTATAAGACCAAGATGATTGCCCTCCGACTTTCTGATGGATCTATCACATCTTCCAGAACGGCAATGGAGAAGATTATCCATAACTTCTACTCAAATCTCTTCGATAGCCATGTCCACCTGCCGACATACCAAAATCCACAGGATGGATATGTCGTTCCCCATATTCTCCCTTCCGAAATCCTACGGAAAACCAGCAGGACTGTACTACGGTACAAGAAGGGAGACATCCACGACATTGGCAACTATCGCCCGATCTGCCTATTGTCTGTCATCTACAAGATGTTCACTCGAGTCATACTGAATAGGATTGGCAGAACACCAGACGAAGGACAACCATGCTAGCAAGCCGGGTCCAGCAAAGGATTCAGCAACATTGACCATATCCACATGATAATCAAGCTCATTGAGGTTTCTTGGGAGTTCAAGATACCAGTCTGTCTAATGTTCATTGATTTAAAGAAGGCCTTTGATTCTGTTGAGTCTGAAGTGGTCATTCAAGCCCTATCCAGTCAAGGCATTCAAACTCAGTACATCAGGATCCTCTGTGAGCTGTATTACGGATTCATTACCAGGATCTCACCATTCTACAAAGAAGTAATCATTGATGTCAAGAGAGGGGTTCAGCAGGGTGATACCATTTCACCAAAACTCTTCAGTGCTACCCTCGAGAACATCATGCGATGACTGGAATGGGTAGGAATGGGAGTGAAGATAGATGGTCGGCAACTACACCACCTCCTCCGTTTTGCTGATGACCATGTTTTAATAACGCCAAACATTAGCCAAGTGGCACAAATGCTGGCCGACTTTGACCATGAATGTGGAAAAGTTGGACTACAGCTGAATCTTACGAAAACAATGTTTATGAGAAACAGCCTCGTTCCTGATGCCCTATTTGCTCTCAATGGAACTATCATCTCCAAATGCAACAGCTATGTGTACCTAGGTCAAGAAGTCAACATGACAAATGACCTGGTACCCGAGCTGTGCAGGAGGAAGAGAGTGGCTTGGAACACCTTCAAGAACATCAAAGAAATAGCTAAAAGGACAAAGAACCTCAGGCTTCAGGCACATCTCTTTGATTCCACTGTTCTTCCTGCATTAACATATGCCTCAGAGACCTGGGCCCTACATGAACAGGATGAGAACACTATTCCTATCTCCCAAAGAGGAATTGAAAGAGCTATGCTTGGAATATCACGTTTCACTCAAATGAGAGAAAGAATCTGGAGTTCCGACCTCCATCAACGATCAAGAATCAGGGACGCTGTCTCGTTTTCCAAGGCATCAAAAATCAGATGGACTGGTCAAGTAATGAGATTTAGAGATGACAGCTGGACGAGAGCTGTTACTGACTGGAGTCCACGGGATGTCAAAAGACCATGTGGCCGCCCACCTACCAGATGGTCAGACTTCTTCATCAAAATCATGAACGATCGGTGTGAGGCTGTTCGTGTTCCTTGAAGGAACAGACACCAGTGGCTAACTACCACGCAACAGGGACAAATGGAGACGTTACTGGCGCCCACGCAAGCAAATTGACGATTAATGGGAAGTCAAGTTATCAAGTGATCAAGTTTAGGTCAACAGTGAAAGAATAGATATACACAAACTAGGTGTCTGGTTTTCAAATTTCTATCTTGAACTGAAAAGTAAAAATAGCTTGTCTATGTGTACTCCCAGCTCCCGGCTGTTCTCAGTGGTCCAGTGATGCTGGAAACTGAAGGTGGGCTACAAGAGAACAGGCACTCAGCCCTATTGTTTATCACTCTAGTTCCAATAACATATGTATATGATTACAGCTCAGAGACTCTTAGGTTTTGCTCCAATTTAACAGTATCAGGATTTACAATAGTATTGTCAAATTGAAATGAATAATTTGAGAAAATGAAAAAGAATATAGGAGAATGAAAAAGAATGTTAGGTAGGAAATTCAGTAATAGCATATAAGCTGCTTGCCATGCCCAGGGCTGGCTGGGCCTGTTTTGTTCTTGAGCACTGCATATGGTCCCCATAACAAAGCAAGGGGTCATCCTTGAACATGGATCCAGGAGTAAGCATTAAGCCCAACAAGCCAAAAAAGACGAAAGTAAAGAAAACACTCCTTATAATGTACACTGAGCATAATCTAATAAACATCAGTGCAAGAAAACTTCAAATACATTCATTACACATTATCTTTGAAAGAATTGTCCTGAATTTCCTGTAATAGTAATCATAGAAAACTATAAAATGTACACCATTCTTACAAACATAAAAGAATATTATTTTTCCAAATTGTGGATATACATGTTTGTAAAATTTTTCTTCTCATTAAAGTTGTGACTCTAAACCAGAGATGCAAGAGATAAAACTGCTTTGCCTTAAAGGGGGTCAACCTGGGTTCCATTGTACGTGGTTCCCAAACAATTTTAGAAGTGATCCCTTAGCACAGAGCCAGGAGTGAGCCATGAGTACTGCTTGCTAGGTATGGTCCAAACAAACAAGCAAGTAAGCAAACAAACAAACAAACAAAGACGAAAATCTTCTTGAAATAGCTCCTCAAGGATCTTGTACAAAAAGTCAATTTTTGTGACAAAATGCAGTCTAATGTAAGTCTGATGACATTATGGCTTGAATTTATTTAGAGACTTTGCATATATTTCACAAAAATTAAACAAAAGAGCTTAAACATTGACCTCAATACTAAATTTAAGTATAAAACAAATAAGAATAAAAACATCTCCATAGTACATTTTCTCAATATCCTCTGTTAAAACCACAGTTATAAGAATAGAAAGACACATTCAACTTACTAAGGAGATATTAATAACTTTTGAGATACTGTTAATGATTCACTATCCCTTAATTTTTCAGAATTTGTATTCTTATCCCTCAAGATAAAACCGCATTTTATTTTATTACAGTTAATTTGGGGTTGCAGGGTTTGGCCACACCTGGCAGTGCATGGACAGTGCATAGACAGTGCTTCCACCTATTTGTTTGTGATTTCATTCTACTGTGCTCAGCCACCACCTTGCTGAGACCACTCTCCGCACACATGAAGGTACTGGCAGAGGGACAAAGTCACGCGGGTTCCAGGGCCAAGATCTCCAAGCCTACTCAGATTTGGGCCGAGCATCCTCCACCCAGATCCTCCAAATTCCAGTAGGCGTGGGTCACACCCACCAACTGGACCCCTGGTGCCGTGTAATCCCATCAACGGCCAAGACTCAGAGACTATAAAAACCAGCTCCCGGAACCGTGCAGCCGTCCTATTATGACATCTTATTATCTCATTCCTACTTTGGACAAACTGGCAGGCTACCAAATGTAGCCTGCCCACACAGCAGAGTCTGGCAAACTCCCTGTGTCGTACCCAATATGCCAAATACCAGTAACAATGATGGGTCTCATTCTCCTAAAGAACCTTGAATATAATCTCAGGGCTAGGATGAAGGAGATGTTACTGGGGCCTGCTCGAGGCAATCAACGATTAACAGGATGATTTGATTTTGATTTTGTTCTCAGATTACCATGTAGTTACAGAGGCAGAACCAGGCCTCTTGTGTATTCTACCCATTGGACTATTTTTTCTGTCCCATATATTCTTATTTTTATTTTGTTTTGGGAAGAGACTTTGAGCCACTCCTAACAATAATCAGGGTTTATTTTTGGCTCAGAGGCCAGGGATTACTCCTGTTGGGACTCAGAGAACCATTTGGGGTGCCAAGGAAATCAACCCAGGTCAGTGGATTAAGTGGGTAGGGCGTTTGCCTTACGCACAGCCAGCCCGCCTAGCTGGGTTCGATTTCTCCACCCCTTTTGCCCCTCTCAGTGAGCTAGACAAGCTACCGAGAGTATTTCAAGTTCCCCGTGACGTATTCTATATGCCAAACACAGTAACAAGTCTCACAATGTTACTGGTCCTGCTCTAGCAAAATCAATGAACAACGGGAGGACAGTGACAGAGACAGTGATTTAAAAGGTGTTAATCTTTAATATAGGAAAGACAACTATTTCCTTTCTATTTCGTTTTAGAGCTATAATGCCTCTTGTACACAGGCTTTACAATTATTACTTATTTATGCTTATTCACTGCACTTTTTTCGCAATTTTTGCCTCATTTACCACCTTCAAAAACCCTTTGTAAAGTGTTAATTTTCTCCCTTTGAGAGGTAGGAAAATCAAGGTTTCTAGGTAATCATCCCTAGTACACTCAACTACAAAATAATGAACTTATTGCATTGTGAGTATATGTGACTCAGATAATATGCTCTAAGTCATTACCCTATACTTTTTAAACTGAACATTCCAAGTAGATGCCAAATTTTATAAATTAATATTTCTTGACCTTAAGCCAAGAAGAATTATTAATAATCAATAGCCATACCTATTTTCATAAGGCTTCTTTTCAGGGGATTATTTATTATTTCTTCAATGAAGTCATCACATTAATTCAATTTATATTTTTTATAGTCACTACTAGTAATGAAACAAATTTTTTTTTAAACTTGCATTTCAGTTAGGTTAATATAGCAACTCCCCCTCCCTTTTTCACAGAAAAAAAATAAAACACTTATTTTAAATAGTTAATAGACCTTATTTTAAGACAAATCAAAATGTCTTGTAGTAGAATTCTTATAAATCCAGTGTGATACTGCTCAGAATAATAAATTTTAAAAAATAGACAATTAATTTTTTCTCAGGCATCAATATATTTATCTCATAAAGATTTTAATAAAATTAATGGGCAATATTATATCTCTATAGCCAGAGCTACAAAACTGTTATCATTAACTTGAAGATTATTTATTTAATCCTTTCTTAAATATTCTTTTAAGATTGCACTTGATTCATTTGCTCATCTTAAAGACAAAAGATAATAGAATCATATTTAGATAGAAGAAGAACATTATTAAGTCATTATGGAACTATTCCCTATGTTGGTTGACTTAATTATACTCTTTAAATATATGTATTTTGATAGAAATAAGTATATGTGTGTATGAATGAATGTCAAGCCCATACAGAGTGTGGACAGACTAGCTTTTTATATAAGCTATATGTGGGTATTATGAAAATTTCACTAGATCTTTAAATAGCAGTAGTGTTAAGGAAACTGCTATGCTACATTTTTAATTACTGAGAGACCCCAGCAGAAAATTCAAGAGTCTATTGTATGAACAAAAGAACCCAGACTGCAGTGTGCATGAAAAATGGTTTAATTATTCAATTACAAGGAAGATTCCTCAAAAAAGTGTGGTATTCCCAGCTTGATCTTCTAGCCTATGTTCTCTTTTGTACACATATGCAGCTCCTTTACTTGTCTATTTCTCTGGAAAATCCTGTACTCTCTCTTGGGCATGTACTTATTTCTTTCTCTCTTTCTTCACATCTTTTGAAATAATTTTCAATAAAAAACCATCTTGCTTCCAAAAAAAAAAAAACAGAAAAGGAAAAAGAAATCATTGTATTCTCTTCCTTTCTTCCTTCTTATATTACTCCCAAATATAGAATCAATGGGTGTGTTTGTGCTTGTGTCTGCCTGGTCATATATCCTATGATAATTGGAGATTTTAAAGACACATCTTTGTAACTCAGACAGTGGTTAGTCTTGAAACAGGTCAGTTGTCTTCTCACATTATTCTCCCATCCAGTGTAGGATGACATTGATTTTCCCTTTCTCCCTTGCCACAAGAAGCTTAGATTTATCAGGTCACACCCATCCCAGTGCTCCTGAGTCACTCCCATTCTTTTGTTTATTGTAACTACTTCTCTATGTTCTCTTCCCCCAAACTGTTAATCAGCTTATTCCCCTAATCAGATTCTGTTAATTTGTAAGGTCAGATCTTTCTAGGACACTGAACTTGTATTATAAGTTAATGTTGCCTTTCTCCATTCCTTGTGTCTTTTGAATAGTTTAAGGCAATGTCCTTTTGTATATACACAAGAAGACAATTAATATTATGCTTTTGTAACTTGGGATTTAATTGGCTTCGAATATTATTCATTCCCGGGAATCTGCTTTCTCTATTTAAGCCTCAGTTGTCCTCACTTCCTAGCACCCCCAAAAGCAGGGTCCCAATGAAGGACTGGAGGGAACCAAGGCAAGCTGTAAGCAATGTGCTACCCTGGCATCGAGATGGGCCTGGTCAAAGTGCCACAATTCTTAACAGTAAGTTAAGCGTTTGATCATGGAAAAATGCCGTCATGATCCAAAAGTAATGATGAGACTAGGATCCTTCTAGGGATAGGAAAGACTAATATGGCCTGACTGTAGTCTGAGATCAGAATGACCACAGAAGAGCAATTTTATAAGCTTAATGGATCTCTTACTGTGTTCATACAAAATGATTAATATTATGAATGCTTATATGTTTTTTGGACAAGGAGAGGAGAAACAGACCCATGGGATTCCACCCTTGGGCAGGTGGTCCTGCTGAAAGAGAATCTGTCCTAGAAGCAGCATCCCCTGAGGCTAAGAACTTTAACCCTATTGATTGTGACCACACATATGGGTAAGCCCAGCTCTCAGGGTTGGAGGATTTAACTAGACTGTAAAACTGGGCTGGGAGGTGAAGATCAAGTGCAAGTTCCAGAGCCAGAGCCAGGAGAGAGAGGTTCCAGATCAGGGCCCTGGAGAGAAGGAGAGAGAGAGAGAGAGAGAGAGAGAGAGAGGTGAATGGGAATGAGAATGCAATAAAAGGCATCTGATCAATCAATCCACTTGGCCCTGTCTCCCCCACCCTCTGCCCCACAGCCTTGGCCTCCCTGGCTGGGGGAATGGCCTGCCCCCCCTCCACCCACAGAATCTGGGTGGCCACAGGAAGAGCTGTCAGGGCCATTCCCTGGCCGCCCCTGGAGATTTTTTACAGCCCAGCCCAATCTAGAAATGTGGCCATTTGAGACTGAATAAATGAGTTTTATAGAAATTAACTGCCAGAGAAAACTGGACAATGCCTGATCAACAACTAGCCCTACAAAAATTTATTTTCATAGATTAAATGTGATTTAAAAGAGGAATCATGGAAAAAAAACATATAGGGGCAGAGAAGAGAAAAACAGCAACAGTGGACAATGAGTGACTGAAATGAAACCCCAGGATTGCCTCTGTTCAGTCAAATTTTTCTCCAATCGATCCTCTTGATGATTCTACAGAGTTACACAATAATGCATCACAGAGAATCATATATTCTTTGGTGAAATAAGTCAGCAATAGTATCTAAAATGTATTCTCACATCAACTCGCATTCCCAATTATGGAGAACCTTCTGAGAAAGCAGCTGGGTACCAAGATTTCTGTCACCTGTGACTACTGTCCTTAAACAGCGATGTAATGATGTCTACAGAACAATGCAGGCACCAGTGATGTGAAGGTGCATTATTCTCCTACAGGTATGCTCTTTCTGAGAAGTACTATGGGAAAAGAGTTCTAATACTCAAGAAAAATGAAGAACTCACAAAGATGAACAAAATTGACCTGGCATGAAGTCCAGCAATTACTCTTAGGTGTATCTACACTCAGTATATGGACATGTTCATTCAAAAGACATGTGCAAACCACTATCCATAGCATCATTCAGCATTATAGCTAGAATATGGAATCAATCTATGTGTGGACGATGAGTGGATAATGAAGGTGTAGTGTAGGATAATATTGTTTTGTTCTTCCTGCATCGCCTCAAGTAGTTTAGGTTTATGGGGTTACTCCCATTACAGAACTCCCATTCCTCTGTGTTTATTTGTAACTCTTTTTTTTTGTGCTCTATTGAATTGCAAATAATTGTTTTTCTCTTCTCCCTAAGTCCTTTGTATAGTTTATTCAGAACAATGTCCTTTTTGTATGGACATAAGAAGACAGTATATTCTATGCTTTTGTAACATGACTCTCAGTGATATTTTCCTCCTGGGAATCTGTTCTCTCACCTAAGCCTCAGCTGCCCTTAATTCCTAGCACCCCCAAAGGCAGGGTCCCGAGGAGGGACTGAATGGAACCAGGGCAAGCAGTAGACCATGTGCTACCCTGCCATCGAGATGGGCCTGGTCAAAGTGCCTAATGCTTAACTATAAGTTAAGAACTTGGTCATAGGCAAATGCTGTCATGATCCTAAAAGTAATAATTAAATTTGGACCCTGCTAGGGTTAGGAATAATTAATCTGGCCTGAGCTCTGTAGTCTGAGTCTGTGGCAAGATGTTCCCAAGAGAGCTGCCCTATAAGCCTCAATGTATCTCTTACTGTGTCCACACAAAAATAACTAGTATTAAGATGTAAATAGAATTACTGGACTGAGGAAAGGAGAAAAACACCTTAAGAGGTATTTTGCCCCTGGGCAGTCAGGAACAGCTTTGGAATACCCCTAGGTGATGTTTCTGCCCTTCAGCCTGGCAGTCAGAAAGGGTTTTCTTATGTTGATTTAGCTACCTGATTGGGTGCAGTGTCAGCCCAGAGTGTGGGGGAACTTGGGGTGAGAGCTGGAGTGAGATGGAGAAGGGAGAGAGAGAGAGAGAGAGAGAGAGAGAGAGAGAGAGAGAGAGAGAGAGAGAGAGAATGAGAGTGAGAGAGAGAGAGAGAGAGAGAGAGGAGGTAGGCAAGATGGAGTGCAGAGAGACTAGCAAGGAGGACAAAGGGAGAAGAATGTAGAAAAATACAGGAGCAGGCTCATGGAGAGAGAGAACCCTGGCTGTGAGATGGAGCATGGAGAGATGAGCAAAAGAGACAGGAGGAGATGGGAATGAGGGGCAGTGTGAGACTAGAATGGAGGGCTCAGACAAACTGGAACAGGCGAATGGGAAGAATGGAATAAATGACATCTGATAAATCAACCGGCTTGACCATCGTTTTGTCCACAATTTGCCCCATGACCCAGGTTGCCCCAGCTGGGAAAGGGGCCCAGGAACCCCCCTAACATGGCGGCGAGGGGGAGAGACGTTGGGCCTTTTTCTGCCGCCCTCAAGGTTTTATACAGTGTAGTATATATACACAATAAAATATACCATGAATCTTCAAGGAAGGAGAGACACATACAATTTTCTGAAACTTGGATACAACTGTAGGATATTAGACTGAATGAGGTCAGAAGAAGACAAACAACTAATAGATGTTATCCATTAACTTTGGTATGTAGAATAATAGGCCCTCCCGTTGATCATCGATTTGCTCGAGCAGGCCCAGTAACGTCTCCATTGGAGACTTTGTTGTTACTGTGTCTGGCATATCGAATACGTCACGGGGAGCTTGCCAGGCTCTGCCGTGCGGGCGAGATACTCTCGGTAGCTTGCCGGGCTCTCCGAGAGGGGCGGAGGAATCGAACTCTGGTCGGCCATGTTGGCTGCGTGCAAGGCACACGCCCTACCGCTGTGCTATCGCTCCAGCCTTATGTAGAATAATAGGTCAAGGGAAATCCAGGTATCGAAGGAGGATACATAGATTACATTGTTCCCTGAATTATAGAACTGAGTATATGGAAGGATGGAAAGGAAGGAAGGAAGGAAGGAAGGAAGGAAGGAAGGAAGGAAGGAAGGAAAGAAGGAAGGAAGGAAGGAAGCAGGGAGGGAGTGAGGGAGGGAGGTAACATGAAACATAATCATTGTTCAATAAATAAAATATAACATGTTATGCTTGAAAGCAGAAAAATCCAAACATGGATGATATATCAATAAATAATAGGCAAGAAACATTAAAATTATTAATAGCAAATTTTCTCCTGACTGTGTCCAATTCACACTGATGAAATTTCTTACAACTTAAATTGGAAATACATCCCCATATTTGATGATATGCTTTATCTCTGTCTGCAGGGAGATAATAATTCCATGCATTGGAGGAACTGTGAGAGAGTCTCAAATCACACTAAATTTTATTTCTACATACAAAATTTTCCACTGGTTTTACCTCTTTATTTTAGTGTGGCATTGTTGAATATAAAATTTTAAAAAACACTAGAATTCTGTCTCTTGAGCCAGACAATCCTAACTCCAGCATACTACTGCTCTAGTTCAATGACTATTGATTGCCTCTCCAGAGCAAAGTCCAACTGGACAATCATCTGGCAAAACCTAAGCAACAAAAAGATGCAGGTGATAAAGCAATATATTGTTTATTTCTAAGCCACTGTATTTCAGAATTTTGTGTTAGGTAGAAATAGAAAATTGAAACAGATAAAAGAAAATTCATCATCTATCAACCAATAAGTTTCAATTGTCACTTTCACTATCCTCCCATTGTTCATCAATTTGCTCGAGGAGACCCAGTAACATCTCCATTATGAGACCTGTTACTGTGTTTGGCATATCTAATACATCATGGGTAGCTTGCCAGGCTTTGCCGTGCAGGTGAGATACTCTTGGTAGCTTGCCGGGCTCTCTGAGAGGGGCAGAGAAATTGAACTCAGGTTTGTTGGGTTGCCCATATGCACGGCAAATGCCCTACCAATGTGCTATTGCTCCAGCCAAAGTTTCTAATTAATCTAATTTATGCATTATATTAGGATTCCTGCAGCAGTTCCCTTCGGAACGTGAACTGAGGATAGTCAAACAAAGAGAGAATTGGAGAGTTGCTCCACTGGTCCTCAAAACTAAGCTTCTCTAGGGTGACTGTGCGGGGTGGAGGGGTGGCTTAGTAGGGAAATCGGCAGAGAAAAATGGACATGCTGCTGGTGGGTGTGATGTGGGAATGATATATGCATGTAACTAATAGTAACAGCAATGTAAGTCACAGTACCTTGATAAAAATAAAGAAAAATATAATAACTACTTTCAAGGGGTGATAATAGAAACTCGGGTAGTAACTTAGGAAAACAGTAAATATTTTTCCCTGTAGATTTTGCATGTTTCATATAAGAGTAAGTATATAAAATACAGCTGAAAACAATACATACACAACAAAAATAGTTTCTACTTTGTGAAAATGGCATGGTTACAAGAGAGAAAGGGAAATCGGGGGTGATTAAGGGAATAAGATTCGACTGGTAGTAAGAGCAGTGAGGCTGATACATATACAGGGTTTTAAGTTTGTACTCTTCGATTTACATAATGTTGGAAATAATAAAATATTAAAATTTAAATAAATATTAAAATGAGGAAACTATGTGTATGAATTTACTGGATTAAAATTGGCCATACTAGTTTTTTGAAGAATATCTGTCACTGTCACTGTCCTCCCGTTGTTCATCGATTTGCTCGAGCAGGCCCAGTAAGGTCTCCATCGGAGACTTTTGTTTGAAGAATATAGTCATCTCATATTGCTTTTTATTTAAGCAAGTATTTTGTAAAACAGTGCTGAATAACACCTCCACAATAGAGAAACAAGTTCATAAACAAAAACTGGGTCATATTAGTTTCTTAAAAATATCTAGTCCCCTCATATTTCTTTGGTTTTGTTAAATATTTTATATAATATTGTCAAATAATACCACCAAAACAGAAAAAAAGGCCTGAGAAAGGCCACGCAGAACGAGGGCAATGTTTTCACACAAGCATAGACTAACTGTTGTTGAGCATCTTTCAAGAACCAATAAATCTCAAGGACATAAAATGAAAAATTAAATGGTTATGCTCAGTATTATATACTGCTAATAACTAATAATAATTAAACCAGGGCTGTACCAGTAGCAGGTTTTAGGAGTTGATATTGTGAAAAAGTTGGAAATGAGAATTTTATGTGTATAGATAATCAACCATATTATGATAGAAAGAGGAAAAGTGCTAATAAACTTGAGCAAAAGTCCTAAGGATATAATCTGACAAAATTATTTTTGTGATAAAATGATTTCTGACAAGGGAAGTTTCTTGGTGGGCTGTAATTCTGAGGGATTTCTTGCTTATATATTACAATCAGATTGCTTTTTAAAGAGTATGTGAAAGAACAAATATAAACATACTGTTGCTGAAAGCAACGTTTGCTATTTAAATGTACTTTATTGTCAAAATTCTTTTAAGTGCAAACAACAGACATTTCTAATGTCTTTCTTTTAATCATTAAGGGCACTTCGCGCTGCCCAATTTCCAAGATTTGGGTGGCTTACAAAGCAAAACATACATAATGAATTCTGTATGTTTGCAAATTGAAAACCAGGTTCAGGTTGGAAAATGATGGTGTATAAAAAATCACTTTGTATTTCTGCCATACTTAAAAAGCAGTTGTTGAAAGAGCTAAATATAGGATGCTCACTGGCTGATAGAAGCTACTATTGGTGGTGGAATAGTTCTTCTTCAACTATCAGAGAATGAAATAAAACAATCTATAAAATCAAGTCAAGAATTTAAGGAATGGCTGCCAGGCTGTCTCACCCAGGGCAACCCAGAACGGGGCAGGTGAGTTCCACTCTCTGGCTCAAGATAGCCCCAGCAGGCAAAAACCTCCAGAACTCATTCACTGCCTTTCTTCTGGCTGATCTCCACAGGCTTGGACAAGTCTCCCCCACGAGAAAATCTGCTGAAAAACCGAGGTATGCAGGACTTGTGACTGAAATCTCCAGTCTGTCAAGGAGTCAGGAATGAACAACCTCCCTCCATCTCATTGTGTTTCCAGTAGTTAGCAGTCATTCCCAAGAACTGCCTTTAGTCCTATATAATTCCATTAACAGTCATGATCCAGAGACACAGAAATAAATCTTCTGGAAGAGACCAACACAGAATGATATGACATAGAGATGCCTCCAGACACCAAAATAACCATTCAGTTAAAAAAATTAAATTAACTCAACTGTTTAGCAGTATTTAACCTTTAAGAATTCCTGGAGCTCGCGGCCACATTTGCAGCCGCATGACATCTCACTCCTGGCTTGGAGCAGGATTTTGGGGGTTGGGTGGAAACATTTGAAATATGGTGGTGGGTTGGTGTAATGGTGGTTGGATTGGTGGTAGAATATTATATGTAACAAATTATTTTATGATTATTAAAAAAATAAAGAAAAGAACTCGAGGAATGAGCACTACTGAGAGGCAAAGACAGAATTGAACTCTCAACTTGGACCAATGAATTTTATTATGAAGCAATTTTCTAATTCTGGGTCATACAGAATACTGCCCATCTAGGTTATGTGCCCACAAATTACAACTGGTCAGAGAAAAAATAAAGTGCCACATATTTTTGAAAAGATTTCAGATATCACAGTTATTAGTTCTATCCCAGAAGGATATTTGCTGACTGTTAGGATTCTATGGGGCCAAAACTATAAAATATAGCTTGACAATCCAGAGAAAATGAAGTTTTTTTTCAGGTCATATTTTCAGTTATCTAAGCCAAGGCTAAAACCCTATAGTGAACTTACTTTAACACCTTAAAAGACCAGAGAAATCACAGTTTGAGTGGGATTTATTAACAGAGGAACACAGCTGCTGTAGAGGAAGTCCCTGAGTTGACTAAGGGGACCAGAAGCCTGTATCTTTGGGAGAAGCTTGTATGTTTCTTCAGAATCATATAATTATTTTTATTTTGTCCCCACAGTCTATTCCTGCAGCATCCCCATCATGCTATTGCAATGCGAAGGAGGTCAAAGATAATATGTAAGTGAATGCGAATCCTGTATTTCAATAAAACTTTATTTGCACAACAAGACATAAACTTACTCATCCTAAGAGCTATTTTGACTCATAGGAAAATATCGATTAGTTGTATCACAATGTTATGTATGATGCCAATGTGTTGAATCCAAGTATGACTTGAAAGCTACATACACAAAGTCACCGGACTAAGCAATAAAGAAGGGAAGAAACAGTTATAAAAATTAGTGTGATTCAACTAATCTGATTAATGCTTTTCTTACACTGTTTTTTCTTTGTTTTGTGTTATTCTCTTTGGGGGCATACCCAGCAGTACTCAGGGTTTACTCCTGGCTCTGCTCAAGGATCATTCTTGGAAGGATTCAGAGGATACTGGGGATATTTGGATCAAACTCACATTGGCCACATGCAAAGCCAGTGTCCTACCCATTGTACTGTCACTAAAACCCTGGGAACACTTCTTAGGAAAATCAAAACATATCATGATCTTCAGTTGGAACTGTTTCAGAACTAACATCCAATGCCAGCAAATTCTACTAGAAACATGAAAATCGTGGAATAAAGGAGAATATTATTTTAAATGGAGATATTTAAAATGCAAATGACATTCATATATTCATAGATATTTTAATACCTAGAGACCTTTATAATATCTAATTTTTATTTGCTATTTATTTACAAACATAGATTTAATATATCACTTCCAATGCCGATAAGCAGTTTTGGTTAGGGATCCTTATTTTCTTGATCAAGGGCCATGAGCTTCCTTCAGTGGGTTCAGTGAGATGGGGAATAAAGAAAATCAGTAAGTTTGGTAAAATAGAAAGGAAAAAAAATATTTTTCTTCAAGGAACCTACAAGTATTCTTTAGTGGAGATTATTTAAAGGGAAAATTAGAAACTGTGTTATTATTCTCTTCTGTTGACCTCATTTGATAGTAGATTTAAAAAATTGATTTGTTTTTATACAGGGTTAAGGAAAACTCTGAACACTGAAATTTATCTTATAAATATTTTCCTTTTTTACATATTATTTAAAAATATGAATGAAATTAACTCAGTATTTTGTTCTGAGTTATTCATGTTACTTCTACAATAAAAATCAAAACAACAAATATGAGTTGAAGATGAAAGTATAGAAATAGACAAAAAGCTTTTGACAAAATTGTTACCTAGAAAACATATGATATTGAGTAATAATTTTAAAATTTTTATTTAAATAATAGATAACTGATAAATATTTAATTTTATATTAATGCTAAAAATAATTAACTTAATATAAATATAACTAAGAGAACTTAATAATTACTGATTAAACACAGTTTAGGACATGAGATAGAATTTTTATATCCTACTTGGAGCAGTTTACTTACTTTACAAATATGTTATCTACCTCCACTATATAACTGAAGAATTAAAACACACTAATTTCTCAGGATACAAATGAGATATATTTTATGATTTATGTATTCATAAACTGATTTTTGTAGCTAGTTAGGATGAACATGTAAAAGGAGATATGTATAGGAATAGGAGGTATGTGGGAGAGAGAGGATTATGTATTGATGAATACAGGAAACTGAAGCTATTTTTTTTAAAAAAGGGAGAATCTTGCAGATCTGCCAGTCTCTCCTATTTACAATTGTACAGTTACTTTATTTGAGTGCCAGAAGGAACATACACAGTTCTTAACTAGATAAGTTCTATGGATTCTTATAAATCATACTCCTTCTATGAACAAAATTGAGGTTGAGGTTGCCAGGAGCTAAGAGACTTTCCAAATCTTTGCATTTGTATTATTTTCTTGGGCCTTCTGCTCAAATTCAGGCCATCATTTCCAATTTTCTTATCAAGTTTTGCTAAGTATACATTTTTGGTCCTATTTTCAATAAACTGTTTCATTTCACATCATCATTTTTTCTTTGAATATTTTTATTCTAACCAACTCAGTTTCTTTTAACAATTTAATAAAACTCCACAGTTTAGGGGTTTTCTGTTTTGTTCCTGTGGAGACATTCAAAGGTCTTCTGAATTATGATGTCCTTCTCACGACCACTTCACATCTAACTCCATTATTGACATAACAGGTTTTACTGTATCAATAATACAATCTAATTCTGATATTAACTCTCAAGTGCATTTTTACAGTGGTGGAGGATCTTCCAAGTGGTATTCCAGGGTCAGACGAGTGGTGCTTGGAGGAATCCAGGTTTGAACCCTAAAATGTTTGGAGGACCACATGGTGCCAGGAATAGAACCCAAGTTAGGGGGTATTCCTGCTGTGCTTTCCCACCTTTGAAAACATTTTAAGATGATTAATTATTAAATTAGCAGAGATCTATTAATGGAAAACTGTGTCTCAATTTTTGGGAATAAAGATCAAATTTGTTGAATTACTGTTGATCAGACATTATCATATATAATGTCTATGCCATCCAAATTTTTAGCATATCTTGCCAGTGTTTAATTGAATTTTATAAAGAATAATCATTTCAAAATCAAACATATGCTATTATAATAGAAACAGAGTTAATACAAATGTAAAAGTTGAGCTCAGTTTAATTTTATTATTGCAGTTATATTCAGGCTGAAATTGCATATATTTAGTGTTGTTAGAAGGATAATGGAATTATAGTTTTCTTGTATCAAATGTTTTGAATCATAATTTTGATTTAATATTTGGTTTAATTTAAATAAAAATACACATATACCTAAAAATTGATTTTTCAATAATAATTAGGAATCTGTTACATAAATTTCTTTTATGTTGTGTGCTATTACAACATATAGAACTATTCATTTTATTGTAGTCAATCTAAACATTTAATATAGGTGAAACTAAATACGTAAAATATTTTCTTAGTGACAAAAGATATGACTGTTACAAAGTTAGGAAAACTTTTTTTTATAAAAGAAACTTTTGGTGAATAAATATCAAAATGCTGACAATAGTGCAGGTATTGTTTCAGAGACCAGGAATGGTGCAAGTTTATTTTTCTTAGTTGTAAAATAAAGACAATTAGTGCTGTCATTCGACTTTGATACTATTACTTGCAGTATTTGGTTTTCCTCACAAGAAATCAAAAGAACCATAAGCCAAAAAATTTCACTGTGTGATTTAAAAAACAAACAAACAAAGAAAAAACCCTGAAATTTAATATTGTGGCATCACAAAGAGACCTCTTATAATCACCAGGCATCCAAGTTTGAATTTCTTGTCCAGTCAGTGCTTCAGAATGTATGCTCCTTGTAGACGCATTAACATATCAACAGTCTCTGACTTCAAACTATTTGAAGTCAATGGAGCACTCAGACAATTAGACACAGTTTTCCATTTGTTATAAATGAGTGATCACTTCATTTTCATTCTATTTTTTGACATCCAAACCATATCATACCCTGCTCCAAGAAAAAAAAAAGAACTAGAAGAAGAAGAAATATTGTAACTCAGAGCAGTAAATGCATGGTGGTGCTGATTTGGAGGTGACTTTCGGTAGTGAGAAACATTATTTCTTTACTAGAAGAGCAAGAAGAAATGCCAAATTTTGTTTCTTCTAAAAAAAACTACTTGCTGATGCCTGCATCGTTTTATTTGCAGTGGAAAGAAGAACCCTCCATATGAAACTAAAGATAGTTCTATATTCTTTTTCCCTGCTGAATAGAATGGAGATTAAATCCAGGCATATTAATTGAAATGGAGAAAATGCTCCAGTTGCTTGCAAAATTTCTCTATAAATCTTGTATTTTCTTGCTTTAAACAATTGGGGAATTTAATTTCCCAATTTCCTCAGCAATTTCTAGTCATTATTCTAAGAATACTTAAATTGAAAATTCACATAAACTGCAAGATATTCACTGTTGATTGAATAACAAGATTATGAACATGAGCTTTCTAATGTATCTTTATTTAAGGGTATATTTAAATACTGTGTTGTTCAATAAATTAATTATATATCCATATGCCATGACGTATGTTTAATTTTGTTTACTGGTTGATTAGTTTTTCCCAAAACTAATACGTAAATGTATTTTTCATAAGTAAAAGTATTGAACATCTGAACACATCATTCATGGTATCTGATTCTATCTATCTCCAGAAATTAACATGCTTTATCATGTTCTGTGAAACAGGAACAGTTAGAGTTTATAATATTTTTAAATTCTAATATGGGTTAAAATAGAACACAGGAAGTGATCTTTGATTCTGACTAGGTATACAGTATAGATCTCATAAAATCTGGATAAGTGAAAAATCCGAGCAGCCTGCTCTTATTGGGACTGGATCTCCTCCACCCAGATACCCCATCTTCCAGTATGTAGGCATTACACCCACCAACTGCCCCTGGCACCCTGTAATCCCATCAACGGCCAAGACCCAGAGACTATAAAACCCAGCTTCCAGAAGTGCGCGGCCACATTCTTCGCCGCGCGACATCTTATTATCTATTTCTTACTCTGGAGAACCTGGCAGGCTACCAAAAGTATCCTGCCCACACGGCAGAGTCTGGCAAACTCCCTGTGGTGTATTCAATATGCCAAAAACCAGTAACAATGATGGGTCTCATTCTCCTGACCCTGAAAGAGCCTCGGATGTGGCACTTTCTAAAATCTCAGGGCTAGGATGAAGGAGACGTTACTGGTGCCTGCTCGAGGAAATTGATGAACAACAGGATGACAGTGATACAGTAATACAGTGAAGTGAAAAATATTGCACATGGATATAATTATATTCAATGATATTTAAGTAAACTTCTTTCAAGTCTAATATAATAAGAGTTTGATATCGCTTTATTTCATAAATATAAGTAAATCACTTGTCCATTTATATGCATCAGTTATAGTTTCTTTTATAGTTTGTGTTTTGGGGTCACACCCAGTGGGTTCAGAGTATACTCTGGACTCTGTGATCAGAAGTGACTCCTGGTAGTGCTCAGGAGATAATTGTCCTTGGTAGAACTTGTGACAGATGCATGCAAGACCTCAACACTTATATTGTCTCTCCAGTCCAAACATTATGGTTTCTGATCATGGGGCACTAATAGACATAAAAGTGAGAACAATTTCTGAAAAAATCAAATAATTCTGTATCTTCTCTTCAAAAGTGGTATTGGTGATAAAAAAAATCCAGAAACCTACCTGGGAAATCCAGATGTGGAAACTCAAAAGATCCTTGAATACTGCAAGATTGCACTGCCTGGGTCCACTTAAAAGAGGTTTGTTTTATTATAAATATAGTTGGCCTCCATATCCATGTAGATTTAACTATTTAATCCATTTCCACTGCCAATGTAGAAACAACCGTCAGGGATTTGAGCATATGTGTACTTTAGTATCCAATGGAATTCTGAAACCTACTTCTTAGAGGTTCTAATCTACTTCTTAAAGGTTCAAAGAATTGTAATGCAGATAAAGTTATTATGTAAACTCCTTACTTTATTTCTCCTGTTCAATTGATATTTACACATGGAGGAGAACCAGTGAAGGCAAAGCTTCTTGAGTTTTCATTCTGGCTGTCATTTTAGCAGAGTCAGAACCTCAATAGGTTAAATGACTGAATTCAATAGAGAAGGGAGGCGAAGGGACCCTCTAAACTCACTAAATGAAATAATATGCACAAATAAATTTGCATCACTACTTTGCATTCTTGAGGAATTCCCAGTGTTCATTTAGAAGTTGATATGTGAAGATCTGCTATGAAATTGTGTAATGGCCATTGATGTTCTTTCTCAAAATCAAATGAACAATGACTAGATGCAGTTAGAGTGAGTGTCCCATAGTCTTGATGAAGAGTCTAATTTAGTCTTAATTTTATTCTCTTTAGGATTGGCTCTGGCTTTTGTGATGTGTGACTGGTTTCCTTTCTGTGATTAGTTTTATTCTTTCTAGATGTTTTTATACTGCTTCTTTCCCATTGGTGCTCTTAACTTTTATGATAATATGCAGAGTTGGTGTGGCTTTTTATTCATGCATGCATTCATTCAGTGACTCTCCATGGGCCATTTGAGACTGGAGATTGAAATCTCTTTTCAGCTCCAGGAAATGTTTTACTATTACGTTTTTGATCATATTCTTCCCTTCATTTCTTCGTCCCTTTGTCTAGACCTAAAATTAGTACATCAGAAACTTGATGTCTTTTAATGTTGTCACATTTTTCATACGTCTCCTCTAGCTTTTTCACCAAAATTTGTCTAATTTATCTTTTAAATGTTGTAAAATTCTAGAAACTCTTGTTTTTGATGTCATTCCATTTTGAAAGTACAGCAGGCCTTCGAATGATGCTGTTTTGTTCAATGTCATCACATTGTTACGTAAAGAAGAAAAATTGATCTGTTCCTCCAGGACCCTTTATCTCTGTGGACTTTGCTTATCCTTGTGTGGGAGCTTTCTCCAGAGACTCGGGTTTCTTCCGACATACAGGCAAAGCAAGGAAGGTTCATTATCATTCCTCCGATTTCCTACTCAGAGTGAGCGTGGTTATATGCTACGTTTCCCGCAGAGAAAAGTATCTTGCCAGTGGACTCATCATGGGCTCTAGGAGTAGGTTCAGGTAGCCCTAGACCCTCCACTAGAATGGCGAGATGTGTTTTGTTTTATTTTGGAACCATACCTGGCTGTGCTCAAAACTTTTTCCTGGTTGTGTACTCAGAGATTCCTCTTGGCGGGACTTGGGTAGACTAAATGCGGTGCTGAGGATGGAACTCCTGATTGGCACATGCAAGGCCAATGTGTACCATATCCTCTATATTATTTCTCCTGCCTGTGGTAAGACTGAATTTTTAAATCATTGAATGATTAAAGGCAAATGATTATTCAGTTTTAAAACTATCAGGGTTCTTTATTTTGGCATGTATTGTGACCAGAAATATGGTACAGAAAAAGCCTTGCTTAATCACTCTCCAGTGGCATCACTTTAATATCTAATGAAAAAACAATAGGTTTTGTTCTTGAGGTTGTTAGTATGAATTTATCAAGTTTGTGAATTATATCATTAAATTCAAGTTATAAATATCAAGCTGTTTTGTTAATAATGTTCACCTTTGTTTTTAATTAAGTCCAAGGAAATAAAAGCTGTTGTCAAATAAATGCAATATTAATCCTTTACCAAGACTCAGTATTTTCAATATTACACTACCTTTTTTACATTATCAATGTTCAATTTGATTGCATTACTTTGAAATAAAATTTTATTTTAGAATGACTTTAGATTTACAGAAAAATTGGAACAATGTACCAAGGGTTCCAATGTACCAAACACCGAGTTTTTCCTCTTAGTTGTTATAATTTTTAATGTTTATAATGTTATAATTATGTCATAATTTATAATGTTTCCTCACTTGTTAAAATGAATAAATATTATAAATGTATTATTATTAACTAAAGTCTGTAGTTCATTGAGCTTTCCTTGGTTATCGATTAATATGTTTCTTATCCTAGGCTCCATCTAGGATACCACAGTACATTACAGTTCCTTTTGTCTGTGACATGTCCCACATTTTTCTTGCTTTTGAATAATTTATTTTAAACTTTACCGAACTTCGTGCCTCTTATGAACTTTAATTATCCATTCATAGCTTAGAAAGTAAATGAAGTGACATGATAAAAGCAATTCTCCTTTGTTTCTGTAAGAGTATAAGTAGATTCATTTTTCTTCTTCCTTCAAACCCCTTGTCTTTCTCATGTGTGAAAATTATTTAGTGCTTAATAACTGTGAGAAGAGCTTGGTCTCCAGGAGATTATGAAGATAAGGCAGAATATCTAAGGAAAGAACTATCATGCAGCTGGACCTTCAGCTTGATTTTGAATATGAATGGTTGGGATTTTCCTATTTCAAGGGCTGCCACTAACTTATTTTTCAATTGACATATGCTGCAATTTCTTAGGTAAAGTATTTAGAAATTTTTTACCTTTGAGTACATATGAGAGGCTGTGCAATCTTATCATTTACAAATGATTATCAGAGAAAATCAAGACGTGAGTATAAGTGTTATGATAAATTTTTAATTTGTGGGTTTCTTTTCTTGAGGTAAAATGAGCTTATAAGAGTGTAAATGTTCAAATGTTACAGGAGTATAACCTTATCAGTCTTACAACCAAAGAGATCAAGGGCCAATATCCCTCCTTCATTGTCCATAAGACCCCTCTCTTTCAAGCCCCCTCTCTTCATAACTAACCCCAATTATGTGATCAGTGTCTAAAAGCTTGTTTTTATTGGCTATTTTCTATTTTCTTGATTTGTTTTCATCTCTACCACATTGAGAGAATATGAAACGCGTCACTCTCATTTTCACTTACTTCATTTTGCATCCACACTCTGGTTCCATCCCTGTTACAGCAAAATACAAGAAGCAAGCACACTTTAAATTAATGACCACAGTGTCTGTTTGTATATGATTTTAGTATTAGCTAACAACTCTGAAATTGTACCCCTAATAACAATATCTAGATTCTTACAGTTAAAACATCCAAAAAATTAGAAAAAGTATTGTTAGAAGAGGTACAATAAATATAGAAATTTGTTGAAATATCTTGTTTTCTAGGGGACCTCATTCGGTTTCTCTGAAATTCAACTTTATCTTATTTAAATGTCATTCGTTGAATGTTAATGGGACTTGAGAATAAAAATATTAAATTCTTTTTTTTTCTTTTTGGGTCACACCTGGCAATGCACAGGGATTAATCCTGGCTCTGCACTCAGGAATTACTCCTGGCAGTGCTCAGGGTACCATATGGGATGCTGGGAATTGAACCCGGGTTGGCCTAGTGCAAGGCAAACACCCTACCCGCTGTGCTATCATTCCAGCCCCAAGAAAGTTAAATTCTTTCTTAGATCTTCCAACTTTATCAAGAATACTATTACAATTCTTTGTAAATTTTAACCCCAGGAAAGAGATACTGTTTTTGGTCTTTTTAATTGTTTTGCTGTTAAAATATACTATTAATTAATAGAGGTAACATTAAGAGAGTGAAAATCTGTTTAAGGATATGGTTTTGCATACTACACTCAACACAAATGCCATCTTGCCTCAAACATAGTCCATTTCATCTTTCTTTTCCAGCCCTCAACATAACTCTTTCCATAGTCCTTTTCATGACCCTCCCTCTGCCCCAAGCAGCCTAATTTCTACAGTCAGTATCTAAGAGATTGTTCTTATAGGATGTTGCCTATTTCTTTGATTATCTTTTCCTTATAGGCAATGTATTATGAATCTATTCCATGGATAATGATGCTGTAGGATAGGAAATAGCTTAGGAATGTAGATACATCTAAGATATGTCGAGGTTTTGTCTTTGGCACATTTATATACAGATTCTTCTAGAACAAGACATGTGTGGCTCGCTCTAGAACAAGATTTCTGTGTAATTGTTTGAGTTTACGTATCTAGTAGTATTACAGCAGACGCTGGCTTGATTTGGCTTTGTGTGAACTATGTGTAAGATAGCTCACAAGCCAAACATTGTCTTCACTGTTCCAGCTCTTACCTGAGTGGTCCCAGAAACTGAGATCTGTGGGTCCCAGAGAGCAACACTGCCAGGCTGCTTGCTATGCAGTATTACTCTCACTGGTCTCTGCCTAATGCTGAGAAATCCTACCTCTTTAGAGACAAATTATTTTCTTTTTGTCATCAATTCGCACTGCCTTCAAGCTTATTTCATCCTTTTGTCTCATCTGTTGAGCCTAATGCCTTCGTAAACAATGGAAGCCTAATGCTTTTCTATACACACACATGTGAGTGTTTGTGTGTGTGTGTGTGTGTGTGTGTGTGTGTTGCATATGCCTGTCCTTAACAGTTTCAGCTACCTGCCAGTTCTATTTCATGTAAGAGAAATTTAAAAGAGTGAATTAGGGGTTAGAGAGAGAGAGAGTACAGGAGTTCAGGTGCTTGCCTTGCATGCATCCATACATAGTCTAATTCTCAGCACCAAACACAGTTCCCTGAATATTTCTGGGTACTCAAAAAGTAGAAACAAAATCACGATCACGATCATCCTGTTGTTCGTTGATTACCTGGAGCAGGCACCAGTTATGTCTCCTTCGCCCTAGCCCTGAGATTTTAAAAAGTGCAATATTCAAGGCTCTTTCAGGGTTAGGAGAATGAGACCCATCCTTGTTACTGGTATTTGGCATATTGGGTATGCCACGGGGAGTTTGCAAGACTCTGCCATGTGGGCAGGTTACATTCGGTAGACTGCCAGGTTGTCCAAAGAATGAGATAATATGATGTCCCAGG
The DNA here is from genome assembly GCF_029834395.1 of Sorex fumeus. Lineage (NCBI taxonomy): Eukaryota > Metazoa > Chordata > Mammalia > Eulipotyphla > Soricidae > Sorex > Sorex fumeus. The sequence goes on from NW_026606065.1 coordinate 26,252,794, forward strand.
GCCACAAATGCAGTCGTGGGCGCTTCCAGGGGGATGAGTTTTATAGTCTCTGGGTCTTGGCTGTTGATGGGATTGCACAGCACCGGGGGGCGGGGGCAGTTGGTGGGTGTGGCCCCTGCCTACTGGAAGATGGAGGATCTGGGTGGAGGATCCTCAGCCCAGATCCGAGCAGGCTTGGAGATCTTAGCCCCGGGACCAACATGCCTTTGTTCCTCTGCCAGTATCTTCATGCGTGTGGAGAGTGGTCTCAGCATGGTTGTGGCTGGCTCTGGACGTCTTCAGCTGCCAGGACTCTGCTCAGTCCATCGAGGGAAACTCAACCTGTCCCCCTCCAAGGGGCCCTGGCAAGGACAGCCAGGTGCAGGGGCAGGAGATTCTGCACTGTTCTCTTCTGGGAGCTGGGTTTTATAGTCTCTGGGTCTTTGCCATTGATGGGATTACATAGCGCCGGGGGGGGAGAGGGGTGTGACCCCTGCCTACTGGAAAATGGAGGATCTGGGTGGAGGGTGCTCAGCCTTGATGCGAGCAGGCTTGGTGATCTCAGCCCCAGGACCCGCATGCTTTTGTTCCTCTGCTGGTACCTTCATGCGTGTGGAGAGTGGTCTCAGCATGGTTGTGGCTGGCTCTGGAGGTCTTTGGCTGCTGAGGCTCTGCTCGACAAAAACAAAATAAAGTTAGATAATTTAAATAGCCCATAATCAGGTCATAACTATCCTAATTTCTCTTCATTTTTACCATAACAGCTAACTGGGTAAGTGATTAGTGACTGGTTGAATTTCAGATTAAAGGTCAACTGTATGTTCTCTCTTACCTTGTCAGTCCTTATCAGACAGATTTCACGGGCTCTTCATATGCTGATTCTGCCTCTACAAATAAGATCAGGATCTTACTATTGTTGCTATACCCATGTATTCTAGCAGAATGTCAACAGGAGAATTTTAACTTTCATGTTTTGAGGTCATGCCTGGTGTGCTCTGGTCTAGTCCCTGGCTCTAAGTTTAGGAATTACTCTTACCTCCGGTGGTTCTCAGAGAACCAAATTTCCTACAGAGCCTCAAAGGCAAACGCTGCCAACATCCATTGTCTCCAAAGCACTGCAGAGTTACTCCTTAGCACAAAGCACAGTCAGGTGAACCAGAAACAAAATCAAAATATTAAAAATTTACATTAATAAAATATAACCATAACCTAACTCTTACACAATGAATATTATGTGATATTTAATAATTCAACTCATTTTATATACCTGGCTGAAAAGAGAGTTGGTATAAGAAATAATAAATAAATATAAGACATAATTAACAGATAGCACAGCGGGACCGGCGTTTGCCCTGCACAAGGCCGACCTGGTCAACCTGAGTTCGATTCCTCCACCCCTCTCAGAGAGTCCAGCAAGCTGCCGAGAGTGTCTCGCCCGCACGGCAAAGCCTGGCAAGGTACCCTTGATGTATTTGATATGCCAAACACAGTAACAATAAGTCTCATAATGGAGATGTTACTGGGCCCACTGGAGCAAACCAATGAATAAATAAGATGCATGCAACATATTTTACTTAGAACACATGTGAAAAGTAGACCTTTCTAAGAAATATTTTTAATTCATTATACAAATTTAATTTACAAGAAAAGGTAACAAGTATTGGAGAAATGTATTAAAAAAGCATTAAGAACCAATTTCATGGCTTACTGTCTGTGAAATCTATGAACTGGTGATTATAGGTGACCTCTTTTATTCACTGAGTGTTCTTGATAATGTTAATTTGTCAAAACATGTATTTACTTGTTCCAGACCATACTACAGATTATTTTAGGATTAATTAAAATTACCAATATATTTCAAAATAAAAAAGTCAATACAAAAATTAAAAGAGTGTTTTGTTTTGTTTGTTCTTTTAACTATTCTGTCAATGAGTCTTGACATTTAAAACATAGGGGTGAACATGTAGCTCAATGGTAAAGCACAAGTCTTGCTTCTTTATGGCCCTGGAACAAACTCTGGTACCACCCAAAAGTCAGGAAAAATTTTAGACTTTCTGTATTAAAACTATCTCCAATTTAATTTGAGTGTATTTGTAAAGTTTCTAATTAAGTCATGTCACATCCGTTTTTGAACATCTCTCCTCAGACTTCTGATAGTTCTCATCTTCAAGACACATTGCAAACACCGCAAATGCCCTTTATAATGTGTCTTCCTCTTCCTTTTCTGGGCTCGTGCTTGACATGGTGCCATTTGCTTCTGCCTCACTGGCCATAAGGTTATCTGAACATATGCTACTTTCCCTTCTCTATTTCTGACTATGCAAGATTACTTACTGGTTGATATGCTAGAGAGATAGCATAAGTGGCATTTTCTGGAAGTGTCTATTCTTCACTTGTAGCTAAATAGGGTTTTTGTCTCTTCCATTGCACTAGCAATATGCTTCTCTGTGCAACCATACTTAGTAAAGTAAATCATATCACATTTGGACCCCTTAAAATATAGAAATACCTTCTACGTTGCAATATGAATTTAGAAATCATGATAATCAATTCATTAAAAGGAAGGAAACACAAGGTCTACAGCCTGTAGGGTGCTCTCACTGCATAAGGTCAAACGGATTTTGATCGCCAGCATACCATATGGTTCTCCCAAGTACCATGGGGAGTAATTCCTGTGAGCAGAGCAAAGAGTTCCCCTGAGCATCACCAGGTACAGCCCAAAACATATTTTTAAGGAAAGAAACACTATTCAGGCAACCAAAGGTTTAAATTTGGGCTACACAAACTAAAAATTGTGATTCAATTATGAAACATTGGTATAGTGACATTGAAATTGACAAGTCTAGGCTTATAAGATATGTTGAAGTTAAATTTAGTTCCGACAGTGAAGAATAGTTCTTCTGGCTAATTGTAAACTCTTGGTTGCCTATGTTCTTATTCTAAAAAAATAAAATATAGGAATGTTTTGAGGTCAAACAATATTGAGTTTCCCTTTATAAACTACTTGGAAAATAGTAAACTTACAATAAATATTTATTGATATAATTTTTCCCTTACATCACAAAAATGCTTCCCATCTCTATGGTTCAATGCACTCATTTTGTAAATATTTTATGTTATTATTATATTAGGTTTGGGGCCACAGTAAGTGTGTCCAGGGCTTGCTCCTGGCTCTGTTCCCAGGGATCATTTCTGGTGGGGCTTGAAGGACCTTATGTATTACCGGGCTCAAGCTGGGATAAGCCTATAAGCAAGGTAAGCAGGAATCTTACCCACTGGCCCATCAATGGACTCATTTTAATGTAGGACTTAAAATAAATTTTAAACAGGTCTGGAGAGATAGTACAGTGGTTTGGTGCTTGCGTTATACTCAATCAAGTCTGTTTCTTTCCCACAAATCCCATATAGTTCCCTGAGTACAACCAGGAGTAAGTTATATGTGCATAGGCATAAATAATACCTGAACATATTTGGTGTATACAAATATATAAAATAATAACCCATACATTTCATATCTTTTCAACTGTCAATTTGTTTAAGGTATGTAATGTCTCTTATACTTCATTTGTGCATTTTTTTTGTAATTTTGCAGCAAAAGTTTTTTCCTTGACTAATCTACAAAGTTAGATTTGTAGATTTGCTGTGTGATCAAATGACAACACATATGTGAACGGTCTTAAAATAGAGTAAGGTGTTAAGTAAGTGTGAAATATTTTTATATCTTGCATTTATGGCTTGCACATTGCTTTTATTATCGAGATACTTACAAAAATCCTGATAAGTGCCTATATATTTATAACATATCTAGTCATGGTTGAGAAGCCTGAGGTTGAGAGTAAAAGTGGTTTGTCAAAGCTGTCTTTAGTCTGTCAGAGCTGATTTCTGGTTCAAACCAAATATTGTCTTATGCCTGATGCAATATTCTATATTTCCTTTACTAACTTGTTCTTTACAAAGTTCTTCACTTGGATTTAAAAAGAGAATTATTATAAATTTATCCCAAATAACTTACACAGTCTTAAAAATGGGAATAAACTACAACTTGATATGCAAGAGAACTTTAGAATTCTGACTTCTGATATTTTAAATAATCGTATAGAGGTATAGAGGGGCTAGATAGATAGGACAGCCGTTGGGGCACTTGCCATGCACACAACATAACTAGGTTCTATCCCTGGCACCCAATATTGTCTCATGAGCCCACCTGAAATGTTTTCCAAGCTCACAGTAGGGAGAAAACCCTAATCATAGCTTGATGTGGCCCCAAAGCAAAATATAGAGCTCAATTTTACAGAGTGCTTTTTTATCATTATTGGCAAGCTACCTGTGATGTATGCAATATGCCAAACACAGTAACAACAAAGTCTCCAATGGAGACGTTACTGGACCCGCTCAAGCAAATTGATGAACAATGGGAGGACAGTGACAGTGACAGTGATTTACAACAAATTTATTTTTATAGCTTATCTAGTGTGCCAACATAAATTAAAAGCTACATAAAAATTATCCCTATTAGAATTTCCTTCTGCAGATTTTCTGGGCCTATCACCAACCATCATCAAACATGAGAGATAGGACATTGCATACAACTAGGTAGATCACCATCTAATTTAATGTCAGACTATACAAGTGTTGGAAATGCACCTAATTACTTCATGACATTCTATCACTTTATACTTAACCAACTACTCAACTTTGCCTTAGTAAAAGCTTTAATTAAAAAAGGGCCTGAGAGATAAGACATAAGGTAGGGTGCTTGCGTTGCATGCCATCAACTGTCAGGAAAGGTAAGATTCAGTTCCCGGTACCTCATTCTGGACCACCCCAGCCTTCCAGGAGTGAACCCTGAATGCAGAGTCAAGAGTACGGCATTGTCAGGTGTGACCCAAATACAAGAGAAACAAACAAAACCTAACTGTAATAGCAAATAAGAGAATGTCAAAGTATTAATATTGATAAATAAGACTAGTGAAACCTGGATGTAGGACTTGGCCTCAGTGATATTTCAGTGAATCTTTGACACACATGATTACAATATTAAAAATACTTTTTAAAGCATACTCAGTCCTGAACCCCACTATGTTTACTTTTATACTTAACAAAACTGATGCTTTCAGCATGCCACTGATTGAGTTCAATCCTCGAGCAAACTACCAGGAATCATCCCTGAGCACAGATACAGGAGTAGCTTCTGTACACCACTATTTGTGGTACAAAAACAAAATAAATTTTTTAAAAAGTACTTTAGCATTAAGAAACTTCTTTCAAAAGATTTAATATCAAGAGTTAGTTTCTCATACTTCAGGGAAGAGATGGTGGTAGGTTAATTAACAGTATGTGAATATAATTAATAATAGTGTATTACAAATTGAAATTTGCTAAGAACAGTTCTTAAATGGAATTATGATATGTAGTGATATGAGGTAGAGGTATCATCTAGTGCCTCAATAATTCATATATAAATGTATTAATATATTAAATTCAAACATTGCAAACGCTTACATTTACAGTGACGCATGTCATTTATATAAATCTGAAAGAAAACAAGTGTCATCAGTAACTGTCTGTGCTTTTTTTTTTTGGCTTTTACATTATAATAAGTGATGCCAATTACTCCTGGCTATGCACTTAGGATTTACTCCTAGTGGTGCTCAGGATATCAGATGGGATGCCATGAATAGAACCCGGGTCCTTTGCCTGCAAAACAAACACCCTACCCTCTCTGCTATCATCCCAGTCCCAGTAACTGTAATTTTTACTTAATTTTTTAAATAATAAATATCATCATCTGCATCATCTCTTAATCTCTCTTACCCCTCAGTTTCTAATTTTACTTCATTTTTTTTTCCTCCTGGTTTTATCAAAACTACTTTTGTCAGAAGTACCTTGTCTTCACTGTAGCACTGTAGCACTGTCCTCCCGTTGTTCATTGATTTGCTTGAGCAGGCCCAGTAATGTCTCCATTGTGAGACTTGTTGTTACTGTGTTTGGCATATTGAATATGACAGGGGTAGCTTGCCAGGTTTTGCCGTGGGGGCGAGATACTCTTGGTAGGTTGCTGGGCCCTCCGAGAGGGGCGGAGGAATCAAACCCGGCCTACTGCTGTGCTATGCTTCAGCTCCAGCTTGTCTTCAACATTTCCAAAACAAGAATCATTTTCAATGTTCATCTGATATGACTTACAGCATCATCTATTAAATAAAGGAGCCTTCATCTTTGATTCTCATTTCTAGGTGATTATAGTCTCTTCAGTTACCTCCTACAATCTGGTTCATCCTCTCCATTGATTTGCAGAATTCCCTTTCCAATTCCCCAGTGTTGACCTCAATGTATACTCACTCTTAGTTTTAAGGGCTCTTAATCATACCAATGGACTCCATAAAACATTCTTTCCTAGTGAAATTGCATGTTATTTATACAATAATGCACTCTTAAGTTCGCAATTCCACAATCATCATGGCTGAAGTCCAGACTCGAATAGACAAGATTTCTTAGAACTCATTCCAGTTGGATGTTTAATAAACCCCGTTTTCCAACGTCTGCTCTCAGGATAATAAAACCAACATTTAGTTCAGTTGCTCAATTCCAATACTCTGAAGTCATCCTTGATTCTTTCCCTTTCATGTCCCACATTTAATTCATCGTTCTATTCAGGGACTTAAATTTTCAAATATATTTTGAATCTAGCCATCTTTGCAAATACCACCCTAGTCCCAATCACCATCTGCTCTCACCTAGATTTCTTCTTCCTTGTCTACATGCTTCCAACTTTGTTATACTGAAATTTATTGTTTAAAATAATGTAGCTTTCTTGCTTATATATTTCAAGGGATTATCATATATTTCAGCTTATTGATGGGTGAAATAGTTTCTGGTAATCTCATTAAACTCTATCCAATATTCTGTTTTATTCTACTATAGTATTTTCTATTTGGTTAAAATTGATCTGGTTCATTTATTGTATATCTAAATGCTTAGAACGTGGTTTGGCTCAGAGAAGGTGATTCAAATGTTTTTAAGCTAATAATCAAAGAACAAATTGTGTTCCTGCTAACCTTTTCATAAAGTATTTGTGTAATCAGGAATTTCTTATCTGACATGCAATAGATTCTTTGAATGCAATAGTTAAACAATAAAAATTCACATTTAGGTCATGAACTTTGTTTCTTAATTATACTTATAAAGTATAGATAAATTAAAACTCAAAGAAGCTGATACTCTAAATTCTTTTCTAATATAATATAGAATGCTAATATATGAATAGAGAAAACAGTAGTTTTTCTTTAGGAAATATTAAGCTACTGATACTAACCTTGGTGGAGAAGTCTAAGAAAAAAATGTGGCATAAATTTATTCAACAAGTCTTGGGGGCTGGAGCAATCACAAAGTGGATAGGGCATTTGCTTTGCACGCGGCTGACCCGGGTTCTATTCCCAGCATCCCATATGGTCCCCCAAGCACCGCCAGGAGTAATTCCTGAGTGCAGATCCAGGATTTACACCTGAGCATCGCTGGTCACCCAAAAAACAAAAAACAAACAAAAAAAATCAACAAGTCTTTTTCAAAATAGTCATTAATTTTTAAAGAGCAAAAGAATAGTGTAATTCATTTATTTACAAATGTTTCAGATGTTTAACCCTTTCAAGAAAATTTACCAAGATTTCTGCAACTCCACCCCCCCCCCAAACACATATCATCCTTCAGCATCAACATAGCCCAGCAGGCATACATCTGTTCTGCTTGATAAAAATTCCTCTGACATATCCTACTTCATATTGAGCTCACTTTAGGTCCTCTGACTTTTATGGATTTAGACAAATACATACAAATGATAGCAAATGATAGACAAATTATAGACATTATCATTTTATAGGCAAATTATAACAAATTAAAAGTAATACTATTATTTTTTTAAGTCGTATATCTTCAGTTCTACTAAATTTTCAGTACTCCAACTATATTCAATTCCTCCCCCACCCTCCACACACACCCAACACTCTAGTCATTCCTCCATAGTATTGTTGAAAGAATGTAATTTTGGACAAATCTGGTATATGTTACCTCAATTAAATACAGAAGGTCAATTCTAAAAGTAACAGTTGGGCTGGAGTGATGTTACAGGTACATTATTTGCTTTGCAATTGGCTGATACCCAGGGACCCGGGGATCCCATGTGATCCCTGTGCAGCCTGCGGGAAGTAAGCCCTTCGTGCAGAGCCAAGAGGAAGTCCTGATCACTCTGCCAGGTGTGGAGCCAAACAAACAAATAAGCAACCAAAAAAGTTACAATTAATAAGCCATGATAGCATCATGCGCTTATATACTAGGAGAAACATCATTTTTGTATTATTCTGCACCCAGTGTATACTCTAAATCTCGGGGAATTTTTAAAATCATTAAATATTAAACTAAGTTGAATTCTTTATGACACCTGAAAATTTATTACTCAAAAGTATTATAGTCAAAATTCAAGAAATGTTTATGGAGTCATTACAGATACGAAGACACTAAGGGGCCATCTATAAAATATAAGGCTATAAGCTGAAAAACTGGGATATTAGAATAAAATCATGTGCATTTTAGCAAATCGAGCCATTCTAACCAAAACATAATTTTGATGATGATTGTATTTTGATAACATCTTGGCTGTCAATATTAAGGAAAACTGTGCCAAAAACTATGCATTACTTTATTGTCTTTTATAATCTATGGCTAAATTTTTTCAAAACACAAAATTTAAATAAAATAAGTAAAATATTTTTTTCCGTCCAGTGATTTATCCTGAAATGTGTTTCGCTTCCTTTAGAAGTTTTGCCTCTACCTGACAATTAATTAAAATTATTACTTAGAGTTTCTAATTTTTCTGAACAAAATTCTTCCCACCTAGTAGAAAATTGCTTTGTCTTGCAAAATAGATTCCATTTTTGTTTAAAAACTCTGCTCTGAGCTAACGGAAAATTATGTAAATACAGGAAATGTAGGGTGACATAGAATATATTAAAACCATTTCATGTAATTTCCTGAGTGTTCCATGTCTTCATGTTAATCATTTATATGGTATTTTGTTATATTATTATTATTGTATATTGTATTAAGAATACTTATCAAAAATTTACTCTAAGTCCAGTTGTTATGAAACTAGCCCCAAAGTAAACATAACTATGACCTAAATAAATAAGCAACATACAGAATTCTATAGAATAATCTTGAAACGATCACTTGTATCACTTGTATCACTTGTCATTCTGTTGCTCATTGACTTGTTCAAACGGGTGCTGGTAACATCTCTATTTGTCCCTATCGCATACTAGTCTAGCACAAGGGTGTCTGCTTGTTCCAGGAACATGAAGAACATCAAAATGTTCACTCAGGGTCTTGACGAAGAAGTCCAACCATCTCATGGGGGGGGGGGGGGGGGGGCGAGGCAGGTGTTCTTTTGACATCCCGTGGAATCCAGTAGGTAATGGCTCTAGTCCATCAGTCATTTCCAAATTGCATTACGTGTTCAGCCCATCCGATTTTCAACACATTGGCAAATAAGACAGCATCCCTGATCCTTGGTCTTCAACAGAGGTCAGAACTCTGGATTCCTTCTCTCACTTGAGTGAAGCATGATACTCCAAGCATAGCTCTTTCGATTCCTCTTTGGGATACCCAAATAGCGTTCTTGTCCTGTTTTCGCAGAGCCCAAGTCTCTGAAGCGTTATTAGTGCAGGAAGAAAGGTGAAGTCAAAAAGATGTGTCCAGAGCTTGAGGTTCTCCCTTCTCTTAAAAATTTCTTCAATCCTCTTGAAGGCATTCTTCAGTAACAATAATGGGCCTTGAAAAGATAATAATGAAATACCACAGAATCAAATTTAATAAAAAAATAAACAATAAGAATGATTATTTGAGATTTTGTTTCATCAAGTCCAGTCTTCTTCTAAAATTTCCTTTGTCCTCACTTTTTTCTGACTTAAAATCTCTGCTGTTAGTGAAAAGAAAAAGAAAAATACAAATCATCATGATTTTATCATTCTTTCAGAAAAAGAGTCCAAAACCACAAATAACCATTTGTACATATATTGTAGAAACTTTCAATTAATAATGATTTTACCACCTAAGTAGTCAGGATAAAAGACATCTGAAACATCACTGAATCAAATTTAAAATAAGGGAAAAATTATTTTGTTTTTTTTTGTTCAACCTATATATAATTATATCTATCATATATCATACAATATAAAAGATATAATGCTATCACTGCTCATTTCCAGCTATAGAATCATGGTTAAAGCAGAAGTACATATAGATTATATTACTATAAATAGAGATCATTTCCAATAAGTTTTATTTTCTTAAAGTAGATTGTATAAGCTTTGCTTGCTATTACTGAAAATTAACTCGTGTATGTATATATTACTTTCCTCATTAAAAATTTCATTTTGTAAGTAACTGTTTTCACATAGTGTACAGACCAACCTTCCTTTTTCTCTTCTTGTTTAATTCATTTAAAATTTTTATTTAATTTAGTGATGAATTCCATAAGATGTTTGTCTTTGCCTGACTTATTTAACTAAAAGAAAAAAAATCATCCAGATCCATGTGTATTGTTGTAAACAGGAGAATTTTTTTTCCAGTTTTATAACCATGTGTCTTACCAAAATACCTATATATCATGTTGTTTTCAATCATTTTTCAGGTGATGGGCACTTGGATTTTTGGAAGCTTTTGGCTAAGGTAAATAATGGTGAAATAAATATGGGGCTGAATACATTTCTCTAAATCAGAGATGTTATATTGTGAAGGATATGAGGATGTATCCCTTGAAGAAGGATAATTTGGTAGTGTGCAATTTCTATTTTTATTTTTGAGGTATATGCATAATTGCCGCAGAAATCTCCACTTCCCATCTTTCTACATTCTCTCCAACATTTGTTGTTCCTTGTTAATTGCATGCTAGCCATTCACACCTGTGTGAGGTGATATACCATGGTTGCTTTGATTTGCATGCTCCTAAAATAGTTTTTACTTCTTTCTTCCTAAAACAACTTTTATATACATTTCTTATCTAAGACTTCTGGGAGTCTCTGAAGAGCACAGTCATGCTTGTCTTGCTTCTTATTAGAGAGGAAATCTTTCAGGGCTTCGTGATCTGGGGTACATTGAGTTTGTCAGTAAAGGCCTTTGTTTCACTGTAATTTTCTGTCTGAATTGCTGTTAAGTGGCCTATTAAATCTTAGTTTTATTGTGCTGTAGCAAGTATCCCTTTGATCTCTCCTTTATAAAATGTTGTGTTAGTATTTTGTATGTCCCTATTGTGTTCTTTCCTGTAGAGTTATATGCTGCCCCTCTTTGTCTCTTGCTGTATTTTTGCTGAAAGCTGATTTTACCTGACATGTGTATGACACTTCTTTTCTTTTTAAATTCTCAATTGATGGCTCAAAAGATAGCACAGAGGGTAGATTTTTTTCCTTCATATTGTGGACCCAAGTTCAATTCCTGCCATCACCGATGGTCCCCCAGAGCACTGCCCAACAAGATCTCTGACAGAACCAGAAGTAAGGCACAGGTGTGGCCCCCCTTCTTTTTTTTCAGTTAACTAGGAATACCAATTTCTAAAGCTTCTTTTAAGTGTATGCTTGTACTTATAGAGTACGTCACTCTCCATAACAGATTATAATTTTGTATTTCCACCCAGACATGCAATCTGTGACTTTAGTGAATTCAGTCCGTCTAACATTAACTATGAGGATTTTCTACTGTTTTTTTTTGTTACTTTAATAATCTAGTTTCTTTCCATTTTAATGGATGTTATTATTTCTTAATTCATTTTATTTGGCTTTTAGATAGATTGTTCAATATTTTTTTAAGGAAATACAGTATTAGTAAACTTCATCTTCGATTTATCCAATAAGGGCTTTATTTTTTCCTCATATCAGAAAGTAAATCTTGCAGAATATATTACATTCTTGGATAGTGCTTTTTTATCTTTGGTTATATTGAATATGTTATTTTATTCTCTCTTGGTTTGTTGTTTTTATTTTTCCTTGTGAATGCCAATAAGAACCTTCTTGGTGACTGAGAGAGAAGTCTCTTGCTTTCTTTGATCATGTAGCAATGCTCTGTGACTTTATGTGCAGAAGATTTTCTCAGCTTCCTTAAAAAACTTCTTTTTTTGTCTTAATCTTAATTTAGCCATCTTAATTTCACTTCTCTATATCTTTGGGTAGGTCTTAAAACTTAGCTAGCCAGGCACTCTCTTGTTTCATGGACATGTATATTCAGCTCCTTCTTGAAATCTGGGACATTTTCAGCAATTATTTCTTTCACTAAGCTCCCTTACTGGTTTCCACAATAAAACTTAAATTTATACTTCAGTTTTCTAATTCTATCTGTTGTCACATTAATTTATTTTAATAAAAATTGTATTTCATTGCTTATATACACTGAGCATACTTGAATCACTCTGACTAGTCTTCATAAATTTTCTTCTACATATTTGAAGTGCTTTATCACAGTTATTTTGAAGTATTTTTCTGGTAGGGAGACAGAATCTTCCATCCCTTTAGTTTGGATTCTATCAAATTGTATTCTTATGACATCATGTTTCCTTGAGGTTCCCAGATGTCAAATATAGACAGTTCAACATTTCAAATTGAATAAAAAAAAATCCCCATCAATAATAGTAATGAACTACTTTTATGGTTTTATGAGGTGTTTCTGTGCAGTGGGCTTATTCATTGGTTTTCTGCTATCATCCTTCACAATCTTTTCATTCTCAGTTACTACATCAGCAGTATGGAGGGAAAGGGATGAGGGTGGGGTGTCCTAAATTCATGGAGGTGAGGGATTTCTTTCTGTTTTGAGATCTCACAAAGCAGTGAGATCTTCTTTCTTGGGACTTTGACCTGGAGTTTTAGCATTTGCCTGTTGTCAATGCTCTTGAAGATGTCAACACACAAATTTAGGTCTTGAGGGACTTCGACTGAGTTGTTACCGCTACGTCTCTTCCTTGAGGGAGCCACATCCTATGGCAGATACATCCAGTTTTTTTGTATGGATTTCACAGGGTTAAGAGCATGTTGATCTACATTATGTCTGCTCTACCCTGGCCAGGGCTCCAACTGGGTTGATAGCTCTCCGCATGCTGATACATTTCTCCCTGCCCTCCACTGTCAAATAAACACAGATCTCCCCCAAATCCCCACTATTACCACCTTTGTTTGTTTCTGAGATAAAGGGGTGATTGAGTCTCACCCTAGTTATGGGGTTATCTCAGTGACATCTCTTTCTAGATAATTGCTCTTGTTCTCAACAGCAAATGAAGGAAAACTCTTCCTGTGTTGCACCTTGTAGGGAATGAGACTAAATTTTAGATGAAGGAAACTGATGTGATATTTACTCACCAATTCAGATGCTCTAAAAATCTGCATTGATTTTCTGTTGTTGTTTTGGGGCCACAGTTGACAATGCTCAGGGCCTGTGCTCAGGGATCGCTCCCAGTAGGCTTAATCTGATACATGGTATGTGTTCATTAGATATTCATTGAATGAATTAATGAATACTATTGAATTCTATTATATAGCCAGAGGGCTTTTTTTAATCTTTGAAAATGTCTTTGAAATCTTTGAAACTAAACTGTTTATTTAGAGACGTTAAGGATTAATATAAAGGCAGACTTCTTTTGTTTTCTATTTGAAGGCCACACTAGGAGTGCTTAGGAGATATCCTTAGTTCATAGTGTTATTATGATTATTATTATTGTTGTTTTGGAGACATATCGTACAGTGCTAAGGGCTTTGTGATAACTCCTGACAGGTTTGGGGGGCCATGTATAGTACTGGGAATCAAACTCAGATCTGTCTCATACAAGGCAAATACCCTAGCCATTTTTCTGTTGTTTCCTCTGGTCTCTGGATTAATATTTTCAAATTTAGCTCCAAATGTCACTGTCCATGGAATGTTCAATACACATTATTCCTTTTTACCCCATTTACCTGCTCTTCCTGTTTGTAGGGCATACATTTGCCAAGGTTAGACCTTGTGCTTTTTGGTCATACTGGTGCACTGGTTGTTGCTAAAAGCCACTTCTCCCAACTGATATACCGTCTATTAATCTGCAAGCAATTTGTTCTCAAGTCATGGTTGGTCATGAGTATCCAGGAGAAGAATGAGAATCCTTGTTCTTTAGGCCTATATTTTGCAGTGATCTATCAAATATCTTGTTTTGGAGTCTTGTTGATAGACTTGTATGCTTTGATAGATCAAAATCGCCTTTCCAAATTGAAGTGCATGTAGCTCTCTAACTGAAATTACATTTTCTCTTTTCTGTCTGTTACCATTTGCAAACTCTCCTCCTTAATTATGAGGTCATTCATGAGCTTTATGAGTGATTTCTATAATTTGAAGATTAGCCAATCAACTAATAAAATGTGTGCAAATATCTTCTCACATTTTTTAGGGGTTTTATTTCATAATTTTTATCCAGAGTTTCTTTCGTTACATAAAAAACTTCTTGAGTTGATGCAGCCCTATTTAATTTTCTTATCTTGTTATGTTTGCTGATGAAGACAAATCATTGCAGGAAACTTTGAGATCCAGATCCAGGAGAATAATCCCTTTATTTCACAATACACTTTGTTTATTTTGGGGAGACACTTAGAGATGCTTAGGGGTTACTCCTGGCTTTGCACTCAGGAATTACTTCTGGTGATGCACAGGGGACTATATATAATGCGAAGGATTGAAGCACTTGCAAGGAAAATGCCCTTTTATATCACTCTGGTTCACCACAATGTATTTTATGGAGTTGTGTCTATTCTAGAAGCTCTTAATCCACTTTGAATTAGTTTTACGTTAGTGTGAAACACAATTTCAATTTTATTCTTTAAAAAATATGTGACTATTCAGTTTTTCAGTGCCATTAGTTGATGTATATATTGCTCTATTTCATGCACAGGTACTCTTTTTCTCATACACTAATTGCTGAAAAAATGTTAGGTTTGTCTCTTGGTTCTCAATTTTATTCAGTTGATCTGGTAGTCTATCCTCATTTCAATACTATGCTACTTTGAAAATTATGGCATTAGAATATAAAGTAGGGAAATGATATACCTCCAAAATTCTTTTTTTTTCTCAAAATGGTTTTGGCTTTTCAAGGAGTTTTGTTATTTGATATAAATTTTATTAGTGTTCATTCTAAGTCCTTGCAGCTTCAGATTTGTTGTTTAGCTTTTTCTATTTACAGCATAAAACAAGAGAGATTTTCATGAAAATTCCCAAATAATCTATTTGTTTTACTTTGAGATTACTATCTCCTTTAGCATATTTAGTGAATAGAATAGTTATCAACTCATAGTTAAGATATTATAAATATATATCAGTCATGAACTCATAACACATTGGGAAAACTAAATCTTTCAAAAGCATGCTGCCAATTTCATATTTTGAATACATGTAAATTTCTAGATCAGTAGTTAATGGTAATGATTGACATCTGTCAGATATTTATTATCAATTTCACTTAATTTTTAATTCAGTTGCATTACATAGTAGGGGATTTCTAAAAACTCTGCCTTTCTTGGTGTTTAAAGTGTACCTTACAAGGTTGGGTGTATATTTTGAATTATACAGGTTAGCAAGGTTCAATTCCTGCCACCACATGGTCTGCCAAGACCACCTGGACTACCCCTGAGCAAGATATAGGGGCCAAAGCAATAATATTGTTGGTAGAACATTTTCTTTGCAAGAGGCATACCTGGGGTTTGGTCCTCAAACCCAATATGGATACCAACTCACTGTCAGGAATTTCCCGAGTGCAGAGCCAGGAACAAGCCCTGAGAACAGTCAAAATAGTAATATTTTGAACCAAAGATACACACTGAACACAACCAGTGTGGCTCCCAAACAGGAAAGTAAAATGTTACTTGTTTTTATATTAAACCTTTAAATCTATAAGTTAACAGTATTTAAGTTTCAAAGATTTCAAAGACATTTTCAAAGATAAAACACTTTCTCTAGTTAGAGAAGAGTGCTCAATAATATTCATTCATTCATTCAATGAATGACTACTGATGATATACCATGTATCAGATAAAGTTTCTTTAAGATTATCATTTAAACTATGTCAGAAATATTTACCTTTGATTCTCCGCGAACTTTCAATATTATCTGGTGATTTTTCGAAGCTTTGTCTTATTTCTCAAAGAAAATAGACTGTATGTGAACTTTTAACCTTATCTGTTGTAAAAATTTGAAGACAAATAATAATACATGAATAACTGAAGCCAAGTAAATCATCATTATTAATTTTGATCATAAAATATGCAAAAGATATTCCATTTGGATATTCCATTGATTTATTGCCTGCCTGTATTTACTTTAAGAACTAGAATTGATTTCAGGTCTTCAGTTTGTTTAGGTTCCAAGTGTTAAAATATATTTTACAGAAAGTGAAAGAAATGCACATGCGGTGAATGAAAGCTTTATGAAGGTCAATCTTTTCTAGGCTAATTCCAGACAGTTTTTAATCATGTAGGAGAATTACAAAAGTGTAAACCATGTTTATAAGGGCAGAATGATGGTTTCTAACATTGGATGGCAAAATTTCATGTGAAAAAATTTATGTTCACTATTTTTATTATTTATATTTTTATGATTCTATGTATTTATCATTTTTTTGGTAGATGGGAGTATATTTTTAAGAAGCTCTCCAAGAATGTAAGATGTTTTTTTCCCAGCCAATATTCTCTATGAAATTACTTCCCTGGAAAATTGGACGAAAGACACCTTTCTTCTGGGACTGATAAATTATTATATGTAGAATATTAATGCGAAGGAGAGAGTAAGGTTAGTGACAGACATGTACCTGCATCCAAAACCTTTTGTCAACATCCAGCCTAGCTGATACGTTCCCAGAAAGTCCTGTAAGATAATTGAATTTCCCAGGCCAGGAGCTGGCCCAAATAATATTAGCGTGATCCTAGGTCTTTTTCTTAGTCATATGGCAGGATTTCCTGAATTCCCAGGAGAATATTGTTTAAATGAAGAAATCTAAGGGGAAATTAGGGACATTTCATAGAAAAATACATATCATTAATTATTACAAAAGAAGTTTGTATGGAGTTTAATAATCAGTAGCTTATACAGCCAGAAAAAGAACCTTAAAGAACAAAATTAATTATACTAAATATGATATGTAATGGAGAAATCTATAGCAAAAAGTAGTAGACAAGGTAATTTTAGCAGTCATTGTGATCTTGAAGTTAAAGGAGATTATTTTTTCAGCCTGGACTCACTCAGATGTGGCACCTTAGTTTCGCATAAGAGTTATGTAGGTAAAATTCATTTCCCTGTAGAGGAACCTCAGGCTATAGCTCCTATGCTATAGAAGCCTAAGGATCTCATTCCATTACAAGGCACCCTGAAGAAAGCAATGAGCCATTAAGATATTTAATTCATGTCATATATAAAGTGACTGCATAGAACCATATTTGCAGAAATGTGAATAGAGGCTTAAGCTCTTTTTCACAGAGCCCATTACAGGAATTAGCCTAGAAATCAATTGTATTAGTAAATCAATCCTTTAGATCACCCCCGTTAATAAAATAACAAAATGTGCAATTCAATCAAAGGCAAGTCCAAAACTTTAATGTTCTTATGTTGATTTCTTCTAGAAACACTCTTTCTAAATAGTAATGGAATGAAGCTTTTTTACAAACATCGTTAGTGGAAATAGATGCTACAATTTTAGTAGCCAGAACCTATCTCTTAATTTCTGAAAACTTTAACAAAGGAAGCTTTTATTTATTTATTTATTTATTTAGACAAAATCTTGTTACTCTGAGGGTCACTGCAAGCTTACTGCTGCAGATTGACTCGGGCCTGAAACTGAGCTCTTTTTGTTTTTCTTCCTTGTGGGTCACACCCAGTGATACTCAGGAGTTACTCCTGGCTCTGTACTCAGGAATTACTCCTGGTGGTGCTTGAGGGACAATATGGGAAGCTGAGAATCGAACCTGGGTCAGCCACATGCAAGACAAACGTCCTACTGGCTGTTCTATCGCTTCATCTCCAGAACTGAACTTCTTATATGTAAAGCATGTACTACAGTCCTTAAAACTATCTCTCCAGTCCTAGAAAATGTTTTTTATTTCTCTTTTAGAAAGGTGGTACTTCCATTGGTACTTAGGACTGACCCCTGGCTCCACACTCAGGGATCACACCTGGTGCGTGAGGGACTCCGTAAGGTGTCAGGTCTACCATATGAGAGGCAAACTCCTGATCTACTGTACAATTTCTTTAGCTCTGTCAGATGTTCGTTGGAGAGTTGTTTAATGGCCCTTTAAATTGGGTTCGTATAATTGACTTTTGTTCGCTTGTTTGCCTTGAGTAACATCCAGCAGTGATCGGGACTCACTTACTCCTGGATCTGTGCTCAGGGATCACTCCTGGCAGGACTGGGGAACCATCCGCAGGGCAGGCAGTTGATATTGATTGGTGGTAAGCAAAGTCAATGCCTCATTGGCTACACGCTCTGTAAATCCCTAGTGTAATAGGATATTGAATAACTGAGAATGATGGTGTTCTTAGCTAGACTTGTTAATATTGGATATTCCATGAACTTAAAAATAATTTTAAAGTAGGAGCCAGTCATAAGTCAGTAGTACAGGACTCACAAGTACCTTGACCGAGTTTAAAGCCCATTGCCACATGATTCTTTCCTACTAACACCAGGCATGGCCCTGGTGGTTCTTGAGAACCACAAGGCTCACCCCAGTGACACAATTGGCACAGCTATGTAGCACTGCAATACATGCAGACCATTGTACCATCAGGCTGCATTGGTGAAATATCATTTGGAGTGGCCCCCAGACCACTAAACACTACTTGAGGTACCTCCCCCAAGAGGGAAATTCAACAAAGAACATTAGAATGTATTCTCAGAGACTAACAAGAGTTTGTGATCACTAAAGAGGAGAGGCAGAAGGCAGGAATTCAATTTTGCTAGCACTTAATGGTAAATTACAAAAATATGGTTTCCCAAAGCATATGGTAAATATTTACATACTGATAAAGTAAAATAATGTATTTTTATCATTTATTTTAAAAAATGACATCATTTTCTGATAAGGTATGGTCGGTGTCATTTGAAAAACAATAAAACAATATGGAAATGTAGGTCACTTTTGTGTACTACATTTTTATCCAGTAAATCTTTTGAACTACTAGAGAAGAAAAGAAAAGACTAAAATTTGATCAGTGCATTGTGTAATGGTTAGAAGTTATTGAGCAAGCACCAAACAGAGGAGAGATGGGTGGGGATTTCGAGGAGAGAGTCTGGCATTACAGGCAGTTTTCAAAACGAGGTATGTATGAATTACAGTGAAAGAATCAATGCATAATATTGAAAATGTAATCTCTAAGTTGAATTAAACAGAAGTATTTAGGGGTCAGAGCAATAGTATGGTGGAGAGGGCTCTTGCCTTGCAAACTGCATGCCTGGTTTGGATCCTGAGCACTGTATAGAGTCCCTGAGCCCTACCAAGAGTGCTCCCTGAGCACAGAGTCAGCAATAAACTCCAAATGTATTAAGGGAGATACTGTATCAATATCATCCTGTTGTCTATCGAATGCCTCGAGCAGGCACCAGTAACATCTCCTTTGTCCTAGCCCTGAGATTTTAGAAAGTTCCACATTCGAAGCTCTTTCAGGGTCAGGAAAATGAGACCCATCATTGTTACTGGGTTTTGGCATATTGAATATGCCACGGGGAGTTTGCCAGACTCTGCTATGTGGGCAGGATACTTTTGGTAGCCTGCCAAGTTCTCCAGAGTAAGAACTAGATAATAAGATGTCGCTTCCAGGAGCAGGGTTTTATAGTTTCTGGGTCTTGGCCATTGATGGGATTACACGGTGCCAGGGGTAGTTGGTGGGTATAATGCCTACATACTGGAAGATGGGAGATCTGGGTGGAGGAGACTTCAGTCCCAATCCGAGCAGGCTTGGAGATCTATGCGCTGGATTTCGCACACCTGGGTTCACCTGCCAGTTCCTTCATGCTTGAGGCTCGTCGGAACATGTGGAGAGTGTTCTTAAGCATGTCTGTGACTGGAACCGGAGGTCTTCAGCTGCCGAGGCTCTGCTCGAGGTGGGGAGGGAAACTTAAACCACCCTCCTCCAAGGGTCCCGGTGAGGACAGCCAGGCGCTGAGGCAAGAGACTCTGTGCTGTTCTCTTCCTAAAGCAGGGTTTTATAGTCTCTCAGTCTCTGGGGGAGGTACAAAAGCCAAAAACAAAGCAATAATCATAAATATAGATAATATTTTATTTTATTATTATGAAAACAATTACATTACATAATGTAGTTCAATCTAAATGTGTATGAACAGTAGCATATCTATTTTGTTTTAAGTATGAAAATGGGAGTGAATGACTTCTAAATATCCTTAGTGCTTTTTGCATTGAACCCCTCTTGATGTAAGCAATAGACTACTAGGGGCATAAATTGGAAGTATAACATTTAAAAGCAAAGCACTCTCTACTTCCCAAAAGTCACATTTTCCTTCATTCAACCTATTCAACCTTATCACTGAGTTATATCACTGTTTTCTAATAGGAAACAGTGAAATAAAAAAAATCTATTGGGTTAAATCTAAAATAATTTTAGCTAATTTTCTAGTCCAGTAGATGCCAATTAAACATTAACAAATAAGATTTGCAATATAAAACACTTATAAAAGAGAAGCAGAGCAAGTTAGTTATTGCCCCTGGTGTTTTCAAATTGACTATTTCCCTGAAGTAATAAACATGTCAGTGTTGTATGACAAGAGAAAAAGGTGATGTTTTTAACTATTGAAATTGAAAAAGTAGATATCTATGTTAAAGTAATAATTAAGCCAATGTTTAAGGAATAAGAAAGAATAAATACCTCATTCCTCCTATTATTTTTGGATTTTGAAAACCTGGTTGCCAGAAATGTCGAAGTTTTCTGCTCTTAATGAAAAGTCCCTTCATTTTATGAAAATAGTGTCATCTAAACATGCCTTGTAATAATGACAACATCACAACAAAACCATGAAAATAAAATTAAATTTAATTTTAACTCTTCCAATAAAGAAAATAATGTACATGAAAACTAACACATCAAGTAAATAAAGTTGAGTAAATGAAATCCATCTTTCTGTTTTCACTGACTATTAATAAATAGAACATTTGTTTGGACATTGATGTTTTTAGATAAAAGTAAAGTTCAGTCAAATAATTCACTTATCTTTTGTTTTCAACTCTGGTCTTAAGCGGAAGTGCTTTATTCTCTACCCCATTGTGGAGTCAGGAAAAATAAAAATATAAGATGTGGAACATTCTAGCATGAAACTTCTCTGCCCATTCTGTTTACTGAGTCTACTCCAGTTTCTCATACTGCATGCAGTAAACTGCATCAGCAGGAATGTGTATTGATCAGATTGACAAACAGACCTAGAAACAGACTATGTGTATTTAATGTTTCATTCATTTATTTAAAAATTTTATAGAAATTTGTAGTGATTTGGAGAAAGTCATGTTGGTTAAATTTTAATAATTTTTAATAATAAAGATTGATCAATGCAAGACATTAGAGTTGAAAAATGCAAGACATAGTTAAAAGATACATTTGTGATCATTATAAACTTGCAATGAGGAATTTTCTTTGTCCATCATCTGAGAAGAATACCAAGTTTTCTCAATGAGTGTGAATGATAATAACCAAAAGACTGTGAGAAAACCTTTGGAAGAATTATAAAATCTTTTTTTTTAATAGACAGTTTGAAGCCAAGAAATAAGTTTCTTGATGCAAATTAGAGATGACCTTTATAGCAGAGAGTGGGGAGGGCATTTAAAGGTAAAAACCACAAAATAGGTGGTAAAGGTCAGACTGAATCAAACTTCCTGCCTGGTTACCATATGAATCCAGACCACAACTAGGTGTTCATTAGTTTTCTCCTGGTGGGTGGTTGGAAACATGCCCAATTTGGAGTAGGCATGAGCCGGGGGTTGGCAGTTGTGGTTTTTCTGAGAAGTCAGGGCAGGTATGCGGTCATGCAGACCCTGGCACACTCCTCCAGCTATTTTATGTGGACTATTAGCCTGACAGAGTTCATTTTCATGGGTCTTGTGGGTCTTTGAAGCACTCCTCAGCTATTTGTTATGCATTTCTGCATGCAGGAGACTGTGTCAGCAAGTATGCACAGGGATCACATGGACAGTCTGGCCTAGAAACAGTCATGCCTATTGAATGCTTCATTCATTTATTTAAATATTCTATCGTCATTTGGAGAAAATATTTTGGGTTAAATTTTAATAAAGTTAACTGAAGATGGAGCAATATTGGCTGGAGCAATAACACAGCGGGTAGAGTATTTGTCTTGCACATGGCCAACCTGGGTTCGATTCCTCCATCTCTCTCAGAGAGCCCAGCAAGCTACCGAGAGTATCACACCCGCATGGCAGAGCCTGACGAACTCCCGAGGTGTACTCTATCTGCCAAAAACAGTAACAAGTCTCACAATAGAGACGTTACTGGTGCCTGCTTCAGCAAATCTATGAACAACAGGACGACAGTACTACAGTGTTAACGGAAGATATATCTCATTTTGATTTTTAAAAATTTAAAGTATAAAATAAAATGCAAGTATCTGCATATTTTCTAATTTAATATTTCCTTGTTAGAACGATAAAAGGATATAACAGAGGGAGTCATGGAATCATGAAAAATAGTAATGCCCAGAACCCAAATTTGGCTTAGGGTTTATCTGCTTGGCCTAATATGTTTTTTTTTTTCTCTATGGGTTTGAATCACTGATTGTCAGTGTGTCTGAATTGCCTTTCCTTAAAAGAACACCAATAAAATTGATTAGGGTTCACTATAACTGCACCATTTAAACTCAATTACCTCTTTAATATCCCTTTCTATATCTATTCACATCCTAAAGGGCTGGGACTTAAGATTTTAACATTCAAATGTTGAAAGACACAATTCTGCCTAGGATGGTTTGGCAAAAGCAAACGATAAGTCCATGGAAAAAATAAGTCAGACTGTCAAAAGATTTTAGTGTGTCTTGAAACAAATGCTTCTTTGCTCATGCCCAGTTTGAAATCATCCAAGGAATACTTCTTTTGGAAAGTGAGATTTAGAAATTGTGAAAAACATCATCTTGAAAACCTAAAAATTGTCATGTCCTTATTGACTCAACCAAATGGAAAAAGCTCACAGTCTCATGTAGCAAGCTTTACTTGAAACAGAAATTTTAAAAAAATTATGCATCTAAAACCTTGAAAAATTATCATTTTACTGTTCTATCATCATAGAGAAATCCAGTGAGAACCTCAGCCCCATCTAGAGATGAGCACAATAATTTTATAATCCGACTTGTGAAGGAAATGTACTGCTAGTAAAATGCAGCCACTTTCCATGAATCTGGCAACCGCCTGATAAATTATGCAGTTCCATATGGTTTGAAAATAGAGTCCTATTACTTGCCTTATTTTTTTAAATGAGGCCTATTTGAAAAGTGATAAATAACAGACATTTTGAGTAATTTAATTTCTTCTTGTATTTAACTATGGACTAGTTTTATTTGGTTTCGTCTTTCCTATTATTTCATTAGACTCCTAAGTCAAGAAGTTATTCATCTACTTCTAAACACTGTCATAATTCTTTGTAAAAGTAAATGAAGCAAATGCCTTGCCAAGGATACAAAATCTGTATTTGTGGAAATGCTAACATCCAGAATAGGCTTGGAAAGTGGATCATTTATTATAAATACATAAATGAGCATTAACCTCCAAAGGAGACTAAATCTTTAGAATGATCTGTCTGCTTTCAAAAATCAATTGAACAGGGGAAGTTAGTATAGTTTGTCTTACCCAGCTCACTCTGCACTTATTTACCAAATAAAGGCCCAGGGGAGTGAACCCATCACTCCTAGTCCTGACCTGCTCTTAGGGACCACAGCATGACAAGGCTGAATACCCTGAGGGGTTTCCATCTGAATGTAACTTGAAACATACGAACAGTTTTGATTACCTATATCTATACACCAGAAATCCATCTTTAATAATTATCATTAGTTTTAAACTCAGAATCTCCTGCCCCCATGCCAGGCTGTCTTCACTGTGGCCTGTTTGGGGGGGCGGGCAGGTTGAGTTTACCTACCCACCCCCAAGCAGAGCCCTGGCAGCCAAAAACCTCCAGAACCCAGCCATAGCCATGCTCAAGGCCACTCTCCACACACTTGGATGAGCCTCACATATGAGGGAACTGAGAGAAGAACCTAGGTATGTGCGACCCATGACTGATATCACTAAGCTTGCTCTTATCAGGACTGGGCCTCCTCCACCCAGATCCTACATTTTCCAGTAGCTTGGCAGTTACACCCACAAACTGCCCCAGGTGCCATGTAATCTCATCAACAGCCAAGATCCAGAGACTATAAAACAGGGGCTAGAGCAATATCACAGCTGGTGGAGTATTTGCCTTGTACACGGCCAACCTGGGTTCAATTCCTAGCATCCCATGTGGTCTGCTGAGCACCACCAGGAGTAATGAGTGCAGAGCCAGGAGTAACCCCTGAGCATCACCGAGTGTGACCCAAATATCAACCCCCCCCCCAAAAAAAAAACAAAACAAAAACAGAAACAGAGATTATAAAACAACAAAAGTCTCCATCCCTCTCAGAGAGCCCGGCAAGCTACCAAGAGTACCATGTCCGCATGGCAGAGCCTAGCAAGCTCCCGGTGGCATATTCGTTATGCCAAAACCAGTAACAATAATGATTCTCATTGCACTGATCCTGAAAGAGCCCCCAAAACACCATTGGTCCACACCATCATATGACAGGGACAAATGGAGTCGTTACTGGTGCCCACTCAAGCAAATAGATGAACAAAGGGACAACAAACTCTTTTTTTAAAAAAATTTTATTAGTGAAACACCATTAGGTACAGTTGTAGACTTACAATTTTTTGTGCTTGGGTTTCAATTATACAATGTTGGAGTACCCATCCCTCCACCACTGCCCATTCTACACCAACACTGTTCCCAGTATCCCTACCACCTCCCATACCCCTTATCTCACCCTGCCTCTGTGGCAGGGGATTCCCTTTTGTCCTCTCTCTCCTTTTGGGTGCTGTGGTTTGCAAAAGGTCATTGAGTGGTAATCATGTTCGGTCTATAGTCTACTTTCAGCATGCATCTCTCATCCTGGGAGCATCCTCCAAACACCCTTTATTTGGTGCTCCCCTCTCTATCTGAGCTGCCTTTATCCCTAGCATGTGCGGCTGGCCTCCAAGCCATGGAGTGTACTTCCTGGTACTTATCTCGACTATTCTTGGGTCTTAGTCTCCTATTTTGTTACTTTATGTTCCCCAGACTAATGCATTCTTTCTATGTCTGTCCCTTTCTTTCTGACTCATTTCTCTTAGCATGACACTTTCCATGTAGTATGTAAACTTCCACTTGTATGTAAATTTCATGACTTCACATCTTTTCTAACATCTACATAGTACTCCATTGTGTAGATATACCAAAGTTTCTTTAACCAGTCTGTTCTCATGCACTCTAGTTTTTTCCAGATTCTGGCTATTGTAAATAGAGCTACAATGAACAAAAAGTGCAGATGTCACTTTGACTATACTTTTTTGCCTCTCTGGGATATATTCCCAGGAGTGATATTGCTGGGTCAAATGGGAGCTCAATTTCTAATTTTTTGAGAATCGTCCATACTGTTTTCCAAAAGGACTGAACCAGTCGGCATTCCCATCAGCAGTGGAGGAGGGTCCCTTTCTCGCCACATCCATGCCAACACGGGTTGCTTTTGTTCTTTCGGATGTGGGACAGTCTCTGTGGTGTGAGATGATAACCCATTGTGGTTTTGATCTGCATCTCCCTGATAATTAATGATGTAGAGCATTTTCTCATATGCCTTTTTGCCATTCAGATTTCTTCTTTGAGAAAGTTTTTGTTCATTTCGTTACCACATTTATTGATGGGGTTGGATGTTTTCTTCTTATGGAGTTCAATCAGTACTTTATATATCCTTGATATCAATCCCTTGAAGATGGCAAACTCTTAATAAAAAGTTCCTAGGTTGTTCTTCAAACAGGTGTTCGCCCTCGAACACTTTTCTCATTTTCTCATAGCTGTGTCTCTTTGTTTGATTATCTCTGCTTTGGAGAAGCCTGTGCTCTCTCTTGAACGTGGTCTTCTCACCTTCCCTCCTTCACATGTTTCTAAATAAGTTTAAATAAAAATGACCTTGCTTCATCAAGCAAAAAAAATTTGATGTAATATTGTTTGATAAAATTAGAAATATGTGTGCTTTAGGGAGATGGTGTTGTCAGATTGAAACCAAAGTGCAATATGCCTCCACCAACGTGCTTGGACATTTTAATCCTCGCTGCCCTCCCATACCCCCAAGTACCCTTCCACACCCCCTGGCAAACTACATTCTGACATTCAGGCTTGTTTCTAGTGGACAGTATTAATTCCTTTATCTTATTTTTTCTATACTGTATATGAATAAGATCATTTAACATGTGTCTTTCTCCTGACTTATTTTGCTTAACGTGAAATCCGCCAACTCTACCTGTGATGTAGCTAGGAAGCAAGCATTTATCTTTTCTTATAGCTGAGTAGTATCCCTCCCATGATGAACAGTAATTCAGACGTTGTATATACGCCACTCCTTTACCATGCATTAGCCTTGGATGTTGGGTTATTTCCATGACAATGAACTTCACCTCATACCACCAAGAAAGTCCCATGTCAAAAAGGTCCAAAACAAAAGGTCTGGGAGGTATGAGAGTAAAACAGAAAGAGAAACCCGCATTCATTATCTATGGGGCTGTGAGCTGGTTCTGCATCTTTGGGAAATAATATAGCACTGTAGCACTATTCTCCCATTGTTCCTCAATTTGCTCAAGCGGGCACCAGTAACATCTCCATTGGGAGACTTCTTGTTACTGTGTTTAGCATATCGATTACACCCCGGGGAGCTTGCCAGGCTCTGCTGTCCAGGCGGGATACTCTAGGTAGTTGCCAGGCTCTCCAAGAGGGGCGGAGGAATTAAACTCAGTTGGCCATGTACAAGGCAAACAGTGGATAGGTCCACTGTGCTATCATCCAGCCCCCCTATATTTCAAATATAAAATATAGCACAGTTATATTTCAACTCACATTTTAATAATCCAATGCAGATACATATGTACATTGGCATAACAGCATAAGACCTTTAAGCCATCAATTTTTATGAACATGAGAAAAACTTCTTTGACTTAATTCCAATAGTTCTTATACCTTAGTTATTTAAAATCATGAGCTTTCTGTGTCTGAAAGTATAGGAACTAATATAAAGATTCCAAATTATTTTAAATGGAACTCTTATATTGCATATCAACACATTTCCTAAGTATTTATCCAAACAACACCAAAAATCTAGCTTGAACTTCAAACACATAGGTTCACGGTTCTGCTTTTGAATTGACTTTACCTTAATTCTTATTAATAATATCATCATGCTTCCCTGAACATGCCACACATACATTAACAATTTTGGGGGGATATATATCTGATACAGAATCTAGTCAACCTAATTAAAGTTTCCTTCTAATTACCCATTTACTCATTTTCATTTGTTTGTGATATCATCTGCTTTCTTAATTACTTCCTGTTAAAATAATAGCAACAGGAATTCAAGTCTAAGAAGGGTGACAAAGTACATGGGATGTCAGTTATAGTAGAACACCCATCTCCTATGTGTGAGACCAGATTCAATTCATGTTATTGATTAAAAAAAGAGAAACAGAGAGTTAGAGAAAGAGAGGTAGAGAGAGACATGAAATAGTTTTATAAACAGATTGCTGTATAAATATAGCATATATCTCCCACATAACCACTATAATCATCAACACAACCAAAAAAAAAACATTAGTTAATCTCATCAACGGCCAAGACTCAGAGACTATAAAACCAAGCTGCCAGAAGAGAACAACGCAGAATCTCCTGTCCCCGCACCTGGCTGTCCTTACCAGGGGCCCATTGGAGGGGGAAGGGTTGAGTTTCCCTCCCCACCCCGAGTAGAGGACCGGCAGCTAAAGACTTCTGAAACCCAGTCACAGCCATGCTTAAGAGCACTCTCCACATGCTTGGACCAGCCTCAAGAATGAAGTAACCTGCAGAGGAACCCAAGTATGCTGGACCCCGGGATGAGATCTCCAAGCCTGCTCAGATCGGGACTGGGCCTCCTCCACCCAGATCCCCCATCTTCCAGTAGGTAGAAATTGCACCCACCAACTTCCCCCTACCACCTGGCTCCATGTAATCCCATCAACGATCAAGACCCAGAGAGTATAAAACCAAGCTCTGGGAAATTCTAAGATATCTGGTATTATTTCTTGAAAGTAATGAATTCCTTTCTCATCAAAATGAATTCTTAAAATAGACTCAATTCAGGGACAATTCCATGATATTGTTTAACAACCAGAATACAGTAAAAACCACAAGCAAGGTTTCCTCTGAGAAGCATCACCATATCTATCTCAGAATGCTCCAATATGGGGATTGGAAAATATAAAATATATGATTATGCTATATCTTATTATCTAGTTCTTACTCTTGGAGAACCCAGCAAGAACCCAGCAAGTTACCGAGAGTATCCAACCCACACGGCAGAGTGTGGCAAACTTCCCATGGCGTATTTGATATGCCAAAACCCAGTAACAATGATGGGTCTCATTCCCCTTACCCTGAAAGAGCCTCGAATGTGGCACTTTCTAAAATCTCAGGGCTAGAACAAAGGAGACGTTACTGGTGCCTGCTCGAGGAAATCAATGAACAACAGGATGACAGTGATACAGCGATACAGTGATGATTATGGTAAGGGATTATTGTCTTGCAAACAACTCGAAGTCATTATTTTCCTAGACCATTCCTCAGATTATACTTATTGTTACCAAATTGTGTTCAACAGACAGTACACACTATAATTGTGCACTTTTGTGTATAAGAGTCACTTACGTAACCAAACCCAGAAGTTTAAGAAATAATTGCCTATCTTTGTCGTTCTCCTGTCCCTCTCTAACTGGCATTTATTAGCAGAGAACTGTTCTGCTTGATTGTGTTCTTTATGTCCGTCACGACCTGCAGTGTTTGCTATTTTGTACCTGTCTGATTCATAACAGAGACATACTTGTCAATTGTACATTGCCATTTTCTATTTGAAGGTCTGATCATCCTGTTATACTGATGAAATGGGGCAGAATCCCTCTGGCCCCTTCTCTAATATTGCCATTGAAAACACCCTACTGTGTGTCTTTGGAAAAACATGCAAATGTATTTCTGTGAATTTCTACCTAGGAGTATAATTACTGGAATAGGAGCTTTACCTTAGCATCTATTGCCATAATTTTCCAAAGTACTGAAAGGTGGCTTTTAATCAATCAGCATTTTGACAGATGAGCTAGATCTTTCCACTTTCCCACAGTCTTAAGATTTTGAATGGTTATTGTTTATCTTTAGTTCGGTTTATAGTTCTCTGCTTTGTTTAAGCCCTTTCATAGTAGATGGTATTAGTACATTGTGATTATATTTTGTGTTTCACTGCTGAATAAGTCTATTTGCACCAATAATATACCTCTCAAGTCCTAACAAACAACATTCTATTCTTGATCCATACAATTTTGATTATCGTAAATTTCTCAGATCAGCAGTATGTGAAATACTTTGTTTTACTTATTTTATTTACATGGTTCTAAGGATTTATCCATGTCTTACATATGAAGAGGTTTTTTATTTTAAATTTAAATATTCTTCCTTCTTTTGTATCTACCATACATGATGGGTCTGGTAATTGCATAGATTGATAAATTTGATTTTGTCAGAATTAATGCTGTTGAGAAAGTAGAACACTCACTTTCTTGGTGGAATTTTGAAATCAAATAGGCAAAGTGAAGCATATTATAGACCTTTAATTTTAGAAATTAAACAATCTCGTGTTTAAGTTATCTCATTTTAAGTAATAAGACACAGTCCTTTTAGTCCTATGAATTTCTCTAAGAAAGATAAAATCCAACATTGATGCAAAAACTTGATCATGATGTATTCTTCGCACTGTATTAGTGTCATCTCCAGAATAGGAAAACCCCTATTGCCCATCAAAGATGTATTGGGAAGTACATGGTAGGGTGAAATTCCACACAGTAATTGAATAACTATGAAACACACTACATGAGCAAATCTCAAAAGAAAATGCAGAGTAAAAAAATACCAAAAATATGATTGAAGACTCTATGAGATTTTTATATAAACCTATAAAAAATACAAATTAATCTAGAGTGAAAAATCACAGAATAAATATTGATTGCCTAGTATATCTTGGTAAGATAGATATGCTACTTAAATAATAGATACATGGAATTCTCAATTTCTTTGATCCCTCATTATTTTATCTTTATAGAAAGTAAATGAACAAATATGATATTGGAGAGCAAACAATAATTAATCTATGCTATATTCAGGCATATGGAAGGACTAATGTTGATTCTATCATGTTAGTGTGAACTGATTATGATAGGAATTGAGCTGTATCTGGTTCTTTTTATTTAAAAACAATGCAGATATGGTGTATTATACATTTACTAGGAAATGATTGTTTGAGGCAATTCCCAATATTGCCAGGAAAATTAAGATTTTTTTTTATATTTCATTTAGAGACTTGAAATTAGCTTTGTATGCCAGTTATTATAAGCAAGTCTCAATTTTGGGCTTTTTACAATTTCTAATTTATCAGTGACATTTACTTCATATTTCTAGATATATTGCATACTCATATGTGATAAAATAATCAACTTGATGATAATTAACTCATATTCCTGTACCCTTTCCATTTTTAACCATTTAATTGTGTTTTTCACCAAATGAAAGAAAATGTAAACCTCATAATTGCTAGCATATATTTCAATATTATTTAGAAATCAAATTTACAGAAAATGTTAATTTTTAAATATATAGAATATAGCATTTAATATTTTAATATTGCTTGGGCATTAAGTCATTTTCTAACAATAATTTTAGATATAGAAAAAGATATAACACACTGAATATTGATATTTCCTACTATTTTGCAATGGACTTTATCAACTTATAAAAATGTATTTTATATTGTATACTCCTCCACACACTCATACATCTAACAACCCCTTTTTTCAGTTTTAGAAAAACATAATGATAACTTTTGTAGGAAGTTGAGCAATTTTACTCTATCTTCTATAAAATATTAAACATCCTTTTATGTAGCCTGGCAAAAAACAAATGTTTTTGAAGCAGACCAATAGATTACAAACCTTACTTTTTAAAGTAAAATGAGTCTATGAGTCTTAAGCTTGATTCTCCTGTCCATGTATTTATGAAATCAAAATTACTTGTTATCATCAGTGGTGTGCAACTCAAAATAGCAATCAGATGTCAACCTATAGAATGATTATGGCACGTATTAAGATGATTGGAAACAACTATAATTGGCAGGGAAGTGGCTAGAAAAAGAAAGAATCAAGGTAACAATATAGTGTGTGTTATTTATGGTTTGTAAAACCGTAATCGAGACTTCTCAAAAAAACTGAAAATGAAGTTTCTATGTGTCCCAGAAACTTCCTGTGTTCCATCTCAGAGCACAAAGAATATGATGTGTTCAGTTAATGTTCAGTTAATTACTGAGAATTATAGCCAGGAAAAATAATACAGATTGATATAGAGTACAAGAGTTAGAATACTTTCTTTGTAGGCTGGAGCGATAGCACAGCGGTAGGGCGTTTGCCTTACAAGCAGACAACATGGCCGACCCGAGTTCGATTCCTCTGCCCCTCTTGGAGAGCCCGGCAAGCTACCGAGAGTATCTCGCCCCCACAGCAGAGCCTGGCGAGCTCCCCGTGACGTATTCGATATGCCAAACACAGTAACAACAAAGTCTCCAATGGAGACGTTACTGGGCCCGCTCGAGCAAAGTGTAGGCTACAGACACTGCAAATTGAAGCCTGACACTGCAAATGGACCCCAGTCACCTTAAGAAGTGATCCCTGAGCACAGAGCCACAAGAAAAAACTGTCTTTGGTTTGACCCATACTATCAAATAATAACAACACAATTGTTTACTGACAGGTGAGTGGATAAATGTGTTTTTAATTTGAAAAACAGTTAAGATCTAGCTAGTATTGTTCACTAGTCTAGAAAACAAAGACAACAGTACAAATCACACAATTATGCTATTATTATGAGACTGCATTTACATGTAAATATTTTATTATTCTCAAAGTTAATCAACTCTTTTTATCAAGAGTTGAAAACATTAACTCATGGCTAAATTTCAGGTGATCTTGTTATAATTGTCACTGTCACTGTCCTCCCGTTGTTCATCGATTTGCTCCCATGACATATTCAATATGCAAACACTATAACAAGTCTCACACTGTTACTGGGCCCGCTCCAGCAAATTATTATAATTATTATTTTTAATTGCCTGCCTTATGGGACTGGGGAGTTAGTACAGTGGGTAGGGGGTTTGCCTTACAGGTAGAATTCCCAGCACCCCTGAGCATTCCCTGAGTGATCCCTGAGCTCACAGCCAGGAGAAAAACCTAGGCAATGCCAGATGTGGCCAAAAAACCAAATGAATCAATCAATCAATAAATAAAAATAAATTGCTACCTTTAATTTTCATCATAAAAATTGAAAATTTCCAACTTATGTATACAAAGCACATGTAAACATTTGAAATGGCAGTTTTGCTAGTAGAAATGAAGCATGTATGATTAACGCATTTTTTATCATAAACAATTCATAAATGTATTTTCAACTCACATTTATTAGAGAAATATATAAAAATCTTTCATGTTGCTTTATCCAATAAACTACCTAGAGAACTTAAGAAAATGTTTTCAAGTTTTTCTAAATATCAACTTTAGAGTTTATTTGTCTCAAAATTCAATGCTTCTTAAGGTGACTTAGCATACTGATTGTTATTGTATGAATCAATGAGAGCATTTTTAAAGGTCATCAAGAAGCATTTGAACAATATTGTTGGTTCTTTGTTGCCATTATAATGCTAAGTGGCTAACATGTGAATTGAAATGGAAAAAAAAAAACTAGACCTTTTTATCAATGTGACAGATACACATGCCTTGAGCACTAACAAGGCATAGCTAATTACTGATAGAGTTGCTGAAAAGGGATTCTGGCATTAGTGATATATGAGCAAATTTGTCTTGCAAGTGACAAGTCAGACAGACTATTTGGACTCTTGGGCAGTACCATCTCAGTGGGTGGGTTACAGAAACGGTGGCTGAGGAAAAAGTTGTCTTCGTTCATCTCAGAACCTGAATCTGATATAGAGTCATGTTTTTTCCATGAACATTCCAGTATTTCTTAATTCTTTCTACAACTGCTCCATAAAATATCTGAAAAATTCTATTTTCATTTTACCTGCTTAAATTCTTAGTATCACAATGGTTTAATAAATGGCATGTTTTTGTTTAGATCACATTCATTTTTATTGTAAGTTAGCCATAATTTTTCCTTATAAATAAAAGCAGTGTCCTCACATATATAATGCATATCACCTTATCTGCTCAGAGATTTTTCTTCGTTATCTCTCAGCTCCAGAAAATTATGTTCTTTTCAGAAAATCAAAATTCATTCTGATACTCAAAATTACTAGAAAGTACATGTGCTTCTCTCTATAATAAGCACTTAGTTTAAAATTAAAGTATCCATTGGGAGACACTGCATTTAGATTGGTGGTTCATGGTCTCTAGTGTTAATAAAAGTAAAATAAAATGTTAATGATGCACCTCAGTTTTCTGAATCTTCTCATTTCCACACAGTTCCACAGTGCTAGTGTAACATTCACTAAACATTAATCATCTAGTACAAAAACCTCATTACACCTATGATAAATTAGTATGAAAAGGAAATATCTGGCATTAGTAAGCTAATATTCCAATGTTGCCTTAAAATCAAGCATGTATAAGTTATAATACAGGCACGCATAGTGATAAGAAATGAACTTATTTTGTTCCAACTACATTATACTAATTTTCAAAAAAAATTCCACCCTTTTTGTGATGGTATATATTTTTTATAAACAGAACATTTATAGCGAAACTCTACTCTATTTGTCCACTGTGAACTGTGGCTTTCCTGGAATATAATGATATTTACATTCCTTTGCAAAAATAAAAAAAATTATATAAGCAGCAATTTTATTTTGAGCAAAAAATGTCTAATTTTTTTCTTGACAAAACAGGAAATATTCTTAATCAAATCTAAAGAAGGGGGACCTAGAGTGATAAGATAGTACAGTAGGTAGGGCGCTTGACCTGCATGAAGCTGACTTGGGTTTTTACCTAGCATTTCATATTGTCCCCTGGTGAGTAATGATTCCTGAGTTCAGAACCAGAAGTAACCCCTAAGTACTGCTGGATGTGCCCCTGAAACAAACAAAAAAGAAAGGCTAAAGAAAAAAATAAAAATAGTGTTGATTGTAGTTACAAAGAACTGTTAATGTCATAAAGTGGAGTTAGTATTGATGCTGATAATGGTTGAATTACTTGAAAGGGGCCTAACTGATCATGACAAGGAACAATAAACAATGTTTTATTAATTATAAGTAGACAAATGAGAGATGTTCGGACTAGCATTTTGAAGTTTTCTTGGAAAGCTGAGAAATAGTCTATCTTGACACTTCACTGAACCATTATTAAACATCTTTGATTTGGGGATGAGCTAATTTAGAACATGTTCACCCTGTAATGTGTATATACTGCGATAGGCAAGAACAGGCCCATTTGCAAGACTCTTTACTTCTACCTTCCTTAGTAAGGAAGCTGATAGTGTTTGCAGAGAAAATTTTCTATCAGTCATATTATCCTCAATACTTTAATAGAGACAATTCTGTAGCAATTATTGAGACCTTATGAGGTTCTATAGGTATTTATTTTATTTTATGCCTACATCCATAACGAATTTATGAGCCAATTTGATTGGGTGACTTGAAAGTTTGTTAAATATTATTTCTGGATTCACCCATTCTAATATAAAAGAAGGCAGACATCCACGACATGAGCAGCTATCTTCGATCTGCCTGTTTTCTGTCTTCTAAAAGCTGTTCACTCGAGTCATGCTGAATAGGATTGGCAGAACACTAGATTAAGGACAACGATGCGAGCGAAACCCTAACCATACAGAGCTTTCAAACTCAATACATCAGGATCTTCCGTGAGCTGTATTGCGGATTCACTACCAGGATCTCACCATTTTACAAAGAAGTGATCATCAACGTCAAGAGAGGGGTTTGTCAGGGTGATACCATTTCACCGAAACTCTTCAGTGCCACCCTCTAGAACATTATGCAATGACTGAAACGGGAAGGAATGGGAGTGAAGATAGACGGCTGGCAACTACACCACCTCTGCTTTGCTGCTAATTTGTTTCATTCTAATAACACCGTACATTAGCCAAGTGGCACAAATGCTGGCCGACTTTGACCTTGAACGTGGAGATGTCAAAATACAAATGAATCTCATGAAGACAATGTTTAGGTGAAATGGTCACATTCCTGACATTCCATTCTCTCTCAATTGAACAAACATCTCCAAATGCAACAGTTATGTGTACTTAGGTTGAGAACTTAACATGACAAATCACCTGGCACCTGAGTTGCACAGGAGGAAAAGAATCAAAGAAATCGATAAGAGGACGAAGAATCTCTGGCTCCAGGAACATCTCTCCAATTCTACCCTTCTTCCTGCATTAACATATGCCTCAGAGAGCTGAGCTCTATAAAAACAGAATGAGAACGCTATTTGGGTCTCCCAAAGAGGACTCAAAAGAGCTATTCTTAGAGTATCATGCTTCACTCAAATGAGAGAAAAAATCCGGAGTTCCGACCTCCATTGACAATCAAGAATCAGGGAAGCTGTCTCACTTGCCAAGGCGTCAAAAATCAGATGGGATGAACACATAAAGCAATTCGGAGACAACTGCTGAATTAGAGCCGTTACCGACTGGATTACATGGGATGTCAAAAGATCAGATGGCCTCCCACCCACTAGATGGTGAGGCTTCTTCCTCAAGACCCTGAATGATCGGTTTGAGGTTTTTCGTGTTCCTGGAGTGAGCAGACACTATTGGGCTACACTAGAACATGACAGGGACGAATGGAGACGGTACTGGCACCTGCTCAAGCAAATCAATGAGTAAGGGGATGAGAAGTGATCAAGTGATCACTAACAACATAACAACCTGCATCAGACAATTACACTTGAATAGATGTGGCTCACAGCCAGCAATTTCTATCTTCGTTGTCTATTTACCAACATGCAATTATGATGAAGGAGAAATTAAGAAGTTCTACAGGGAGCTGGAGAAGTTCTATAAAGAAGACCACACCTTCTACAAGACCATTGTCAGTGATTTTAATGCCGAGATAGGACCAAGAAGATAAGTCAAAGAACTCACATCAGGACCCATGGCCTAGATTGAAATGAACAAGGTGAGAGACTGCCTGAGTTCATCATGTCAACCAAGACCTACCATGGTAACTCACAGTTCCAGAAGGCCGAATCTAAACTCTGGACATGGGAGTCTCCTGGAGAACGGTTCCACAACAAATTTGACCACATCATAATAAATCAATGGTTTTGCGTGACTGATGTAGCTGTTGTCTCAAAATTCCAGATGGGGTCTGACCACCATTTCCTTCATGCAAAATTCTACCTCAAGGAGCGGGGAGAAAGGGCTGAAAAGCTTAAGAAGAGAACTCCCAGAATGACCACCAATTGGAGCTCTTTGGCACTATTGTAGCAACTTGGGAAGATGCTGTCCTTGACAACACTATCAAGGAATACGATCGACTGGTTCAGCACCTCCATGATTGTGCGAGGAATGCCGAGAGAGAGATAGCCACACAAAAATGCCTGTCTTCAAAAACTCTTGAACTTATTCACCAACGTGGCTTGGCGCATGCCTCAGGCAAGCACAAGCGAACTTCCAAACTTGCAAAGCAGTGCAGAGAAGTGATCAAGGAAGACCTCAAAGAGAGAAAAGCAGCAGTGCTGGCAGATGCAGCAGAAGCTGGGAAAAGCATTCACAATGCCCGCCTGTCCTTTGCCAACTACAAGACCAAGATGATTGCACTCCGATGTCCTGCTGGATCTATCACATCTTCCAGAAGGGCAATGGAGAAGATTATTCATGACTTCTACACGAATCTCTTTGATAGCCACGTCCACCTGCCTACATATCAAATTCCACAGGATGGATATATCATTCTCAACATTCTCCCTTCAAAAAATCTGACATGCCATTTCCTCGGTAAAGAAGCAACAGCACCTGGCCCAGACAAGGTCAGAAAACCTGAAGAACCTGCCATCAGTTCTCATAAATACACTGGCTCAGCTCTTCACACGCTACCTGTCTGAATGCAAGGTTCCACCCAATGGAAAACCAGCAGGACTGTACTACTGTATAAGAAGGGAGATATCCACAACATTGGCAACTATCACCCAATCTGCCTGTTGTCTGTCGCCTACAAGCTGTTCACTCGAGTCATCCTGAATAGGATTGGCATAACACTAGATGAAGGACAACCATGTGAGCAAGCCAGGTTCCACAAAGGATTCAGCACCATCGACCATATCCACACGAAAACCAAGCTCATTGAGGTTTCTCGGGAGTTCAAGATGCTGCTCTGTCTAACATTCATTGATTTAAAAAAGGCCTTTGATTCTGTTGAGACGGAAGTGGCCATCGAAGCCCTAGACAATCAGGGCATTCAAAGACAATCAGGATCCTCTGTGAGCTGTATTACAGATCCACTACCAGGATCTCCCCATTCTACAAAGAAGTGATCATCCATATCAAGAGAGGGGTTTGGCAGGGTGATACCCTGAAACTCTTTCATTTCACTGAAACTCTTCATTGCCACCCTCGTGAATGTCATGCAATGACTGAAATGGGAAGGAATGGGAGTGAAGATAGATGGTCGGCAACTACACCACCTCCGCTTTGCTGATGACATAGTTCTAATAACACCAAATATTAGCAAAGTGGCACAAATGCTGGCCGACTTTGACCATGAGTGTTGAAATGTTGGACTACAGCTGAATCTCACAAAGACAATGTTTATGAGAAACAGTCTTGTTCCTGACATTCCATTCACTCTTAAATGAAATGACCATCTCCAAATGCAACAGTTATGTGTACCTAGGTTGAGAAGTCAACATGACGAATGACCTGACACCTGAGTTGTGCAGGAGGAAGAGAGTGGCTTGGAACGCCTTCAAGAGCATCAAAGAAATAGCTAAGAGGATGAAGAACCTCTGGCTCTGAGCACATCTCTTCTATTCCACTGTTCTTCCTACATTAACATACACTTCAGAGACTTCGGCCCTACGAAAACAGGATAAGAACGCTATTGGGGTCTCCCAAAGAGGAATTGAAAGAGCTATGCTTGGAGTATCACGCTTCACTTAAATGAGATCAAGTGATAATAATAAATTGAATAATATAAAAGCCCTCATCAGTGAGGGTGGCACCATCTAATCCACCAAAATCCCAGAACAAAACTGCAAAGGAAGGAAAAATTCACTCATTCTTGACTTAAATTGAAGCATTCATCTTCTCTCACCTAAGACATCTGCCCCTGCATCAAAGACCTTCAGAACCTTCTGAATTTTTTTCCTCTGGATTCTTGGTAATCATAATACAATCTCCAAATTATATTTGATTAATATAATAATTATATTAAGTCCAAACATTTGAAATGACATTCAAGTTAGTGTTAAAATATAATGTGAGAAATAAGTTTATTTAGAAGCTATATAATTATTTAGAATCATGAAATTCTTTAATCTATATTTTATTTTTAATATGTATAAACCCAAAAATATGTTTATGCCTCCAAAAATTAAACTAATTTAAGATTTATTTAAATATTTTTCTAGATGCTTTAAATATGTGATATGAATCTATTTTAAATAGGTTTTAGTTTTAATCAGTTAACAGGTGGCAGAGAAATGGAAGAATTGAAGGAAAAGTTAAAGAACAGTAGCTATAAAGCACTTTTTTCACTAGGGAAAGCGGTAAAACCAATTAACTCATTGTTCTTATTCTAAATAAAGAGAACAGAATGAAGTATACAAAAGTAAATTTTCTAATATTTTCGTGGGATTCTAAGAGTGGTTGAGGACTATGGAAAAAAAACAAACGAAAAGGGGAATATCCTGAATAAACAGAAAAAATAAAATAATAGAGGAAAAATCACTGATAATTTTGTCTTTCTGAGATATTTGTCCTCAAATTTTACTTCTGAAAAAAATATTATCTCTTTGTTTTTTAGTCATAGTTTCTAAGAAAATCTTGCTTATCTCATGACCTAGAGTTGGTTTTGTGTGTGTGTGTGTGTGTTTGTGTGTGTGTGTGTCTGAGAAACTGTCTTCCTTAAATAATTTTACCCAAAAACCAATTTTGTACAACAATTTCTCAGAGAAATGATGTCATCCCACTCTCAACTTTAAAAGTCTGCTTAGAAAGCATATGGTAGACTTACCACATATATTTATAATTTTTCTCTTCTGCACCATATTAAAAACATTAATAAAAATTATATAACCTCACAACAGCAAACACATTAGGAAGATTCTTGAAGAGGAGTTAATTCTAAAATTTCAGTAAGTAGGAAAGTTCCTGGTTAATCCCTGATTAACAAAACTAAACTGATTTTAAATATTCTCAGGGTTTTCAGTACAGGTATCAGAACCCCACAGAGGGCTGGGCAGTAAAAATGTTAAGATGTAAGTGGGTTTGTGGCAAAGGACTTACATGTGAACCTGACTTTTTTTTTTAACTCAACAGAAATATTATGAATAGAAAACGCAGCTTAAGGCCAAGAGGCGCTTTGTTTGCCATGGAAAACTGAGAAAAAATTAAGCAATGTAGATTATCTGGCTGACCACTTGGAAGAAAGTTTTCCTTTCCTTACACGTCAGTGGTCTTTAACAAGTTTTGGTTTCATTCTAAAGCAGTGAGAACAAGTGATGTTTCTTGTACACCCTCAAAGTATTAATTGTCAATTTACAATGTTCTGTGGTTATAGTTAAAACTATCCATAGGAAAACAAATTCGGTCAAAGATTTATGGAAACCCTCTAACAAGAAATAATATATCCTAAATTATGACAAAAATTATAACAAAAATGTATAAAAGTATAACAAGGATAAAACTTAAGACTTGGTGATATATAAAAAATAAATGTTCAAGATACCACGTTTCACCAAACATGTAATGTTGTACTGTAAACCTAAGGAATAAAAATAAATTATTTTAAACTAAAAAATTTAAAAATTTAATTATTTTAAATTAAAAAATAAAAGCATCTTGAAATTTACAGATAAACCTCTAAATAAATTTTAATATTCAATAAAAATTCTCAATAAAAATTGAGAGAATTTTTAAAAACCAAGGACATGGAGACTGAAGAGAGAGCTTAATGGGTTACATGCACCTATCTGGGTTCAAATCTGGGCACCCCATATGGTTCCTTGAGCCCCCTGGGAGTGATCCTTGATCATGAGTCATGGATAAGCCTTCAGGCCTGTGACCCTAAATCCACATAAAACCGACAAATAAAAATCAGACATTTTAAAAGTTTTTAACAAGATGGACATACAAAATATCATGACAAGATTCAAAGGAAATAGATCATATAACTAAGACATCAATGACCAATTAAGCTGTGTTCCAGAAGGAAGCAAGATTAGAATTGAAAGAGAAAAGGAAATTTCAAAGAAATGGCATACGTGAATTTGGCAGCTTTAAAATGTTATACATATTTTCAAATTGCATAAGTATTACTGATAAGAATATGACAAAACCATACTTCAATACCTACTTAAAATTTTCAGGGTACCTAAGGTGCAGGCAAGAAGAAATGAAACGTTTTTAGGATTGTGGGTTCAACAGCATTCCCTCAGGTTTGCTCTTGTCCACTTTTCCCAGTATTTATGAAAGTGTCATTCTTTAGAATTAGGTTGTATGAAAACAGAATTCAGGTTAGGATGAGATGCTACGGCATGTGGGTGGCCTGTAATCCTTTAGCTGGTCTGTACTTTAAGCAGAGAAGCATTAAGAGACAAAAATAGATATGATGCAACACCCTGAGGCAATGGGACCAGTTTGCAGTGTTATTTCTACAATCAGAAACACAAGAATGCCAAGAACAGTGGAAACTGATAAAACAAATAAATGAAGCATTTTAAGAATATCCGAGGAAGCATAGCCGTGCCTCATCTTGATCCCAGAGCTCTGTTCACTTTCTAGATCTGAGAATAAAGTCCTTTTATTTTAAGGTATCCACTATGCAATGAATTTGTGAACAGCTCTAAGAAAGCAAGAATCAAAATGTGGAGGGGGAAAGGATGGCAGTTAACAAAAGAATAGTGTATAAAGGGAAACAGACATTGAGTCAGCAATTCAGGGTAGAATGACATGAAAAGAATATCTTCAAATTCTGGCATACCGCTTTCCTATATGAATTGAACATTGATAGTAACCAATAAGCAGAATAATGTTACTTTTGACAATTGAATTCATAAATTCAAATACTAAGGTAAATTTTTGGAGTGTGTATTTCAGACAAATGAAGAATTAATGATGAAATGGATACATCAGGTGCCTATAAAATAATACACTGTTTAGGAAAATAAATGATGAGTCCTCCTAGGTATGGAGAGCTGGTTTAGAAACACACCATTCTAGATTTTAGAAAGATGGAGACCACCATGTGAAAGTCTTCTAGAGAAAAAATACATTGTTATTCTTCAAATACATAAGAAAGGTAAATTGAATATTTTTATAGTGCAGAGAAAAAAGCAAATAGAAAATAAGACCTCTCAGACAAATATGATGTCCAACAATAAATAAGGTGTAATTATAATTTTCTCTGAATATTTTTTGAACAAAAAGCTCACAAAATACTATATAATTATGTATTCACAAGCATGGAGCATATTTGTGCATTTGTATTGCTAATAACATCAATGCATAAGGCAATAAACATAACTGCATGTATGTACGTATTTATGTCTTCAATGGGAAAAAATCAGAATATAATCACAGAAATGAATTAAAGAAAAATTTGAAATAATTTTGCCTATAATAACAGAATTTTGCAAAATTTTACATGAAAAGTATTTCCATGGTTCAGTCATGTAGTATTTTACCTGGTATGAATTAGACACACATAAATTAAAGTACATAATGAGAAAGGGTCAAAATATTTCCTTTAAATTTCAATAAAAAATATTTCTCAAGACACTCATTTCAGCCATGGTAATATGTGAACACAAGATGTTCTGATATACTTTATTTTCAGCCAACTGTGCTGGACTTAATTCATAAATCTTTCATTCTTATATTGCTAAAGTCAAGGTTGAATATGTTTGGTAACTCAAGAATTACTAAGATAGCATCAAAGAAAGCAAGTCATACTCAGATAAGAAGGGAACAAAATGAAAACAGAAAGTTTGGCCCCTTCTTGCTCTGTTGGGGTCTAATTTGAATTCTCAGAGGGTACAATGGGGAGAAAGTAGAAACAGAAACTTAGATAAACTTTGATAACATGAAACAGCCCCCCAAAACAGTTCTTGTTTTATCAAGTAGGCAGTGGAACGGTCAAATGGAGTAATGTCCATCATGTTGTGATAAAAATGCAGCAAGGGGGGGAATTGCTACATAGTTCGTGATAAGATCACCAAACTACTTGTTTCTGGCATAAAAAAAAAAAAACAAGGCATTTCTTTTGCCTAGTGAGGACAATGAAGCTACTAAAAGTTAGCAACCCAAGAGGTGGGCTGGAAGTGTGTGTGGTCAGCTTTCCAAAGCAGTGGTCCTGATGCTGTACCTTGAGATAGATGGGATAATTGGATGGCAGCACCAAAACACATCAACCCAATACCTACCAGAAGAACATTTAAGGCAGATAGTACTTGGACAACTTATATTTTCTTTGTCCCTGGGAAGCAAGATCAGATTCCCTTGTATCACCTTAAAGTGTGAGAAACTTAAAACGGGGTTGTTCTCAGAATAAAATGAAATCTAAGCAGAGGAGACTTTAAACAAGATGAAAAACAAGATAAAATTAAAGGATAAATCTCAATTTCTCCTGCTCTAAATGGAATGTGGAATAAAATAAAGATTAAATGACCTCTAGAAAACTAAATTATATATATATATTGTGTGTATGCAAGTTTACTTGATATATCCTTTTCAGTGTTTTTGTATTTTTACCTCAACTATATTGTTATTTATATAAATCTGAGTTAAATTTTTAAACAAATGACTTTTCTCTACATTTACAATACTTGAAAGATCACAACACAAGATAAAGCTCTTACTTTTTTTTCTTTCTCTTTTGTTATTAATCTGCAGTTTATAAGAACAAGAGAAATGTCTTAGATTTAAGATATAATCATAAAGTATGAAGAAGTTCTTTGTATGTTTGTAAAAGTTTAACTGGTCAAAAGTAGATGAATTGAGACATTTGGAATTTAAACAAATGTAACTTATTATTGAGGAACATCACCTTGAATATTTGGAGACTGAGAAAACTCTGTTTTATGTGGAACCCACATAATTAAATGAATATTATAAAACAAACCTAAAAGGAACATCTATCCATGGTG
The DNA here is from genome assembly GCF_029834395.1 of Sorex fumeus. Lineage (NCBI taxonomy): Eukaryota > Metazoa > Chordata > Mammalia > Eulipotyphla > Soricidae > Sorex > Sorex fumeus. The sequence goes on from NW_026606065.1 coordinate 26,296,521, forward strand.
ATCATTCCCTAAAAATCAAACATTTCAGTATATCATAATCATCCCTTTAGAAAAGTGAAATGTTTTTCCCTGAATGAAATAATACTGGTACTTCCTGAAAGAACAACAAAACATAAAACTTTGTAAAATTGTTGCTATACAGCCTGTGAGTCTTAAGGCCTGCTATTTAATGCAATACAAAGATATGATTTACATCAAAAAGTGCTGGCCCAATGTGAATAAATCCATTGATTACCCGATGCATTATGGTGGCATAACTAGAAACCTCTGTGAGACTCACTATGAATAATAATTACCGCCCTTAACTTGCTGCTTGGGAAATGAGTCTTTAGAAACAAAAAGTAGGAGATAAGTGACTAAAATTTAGATAAGTCTTCATCATGCAGCACTAATTCTTCCTTAGAAGAAAGAAACTACTAACCTGATGTGCTTTTATCTCAGTGGCTAATCCACTATGGGCTGACATGCAGGTCATTTCTCTCCTGAGAATCTATAGGAACTCATGTACCATTAAATCCATGGCTATATTTTATCACCCACACGATGATGGAAATAGAGTTTAACCTCAAATTATTGTTGACATGAGAGCTGTAACAGAAGGTAATGTACAAATATCTCAAGAAGCCACTAGAGCTGTGTTGATACACTGTTATCAGCCAACAATATCATCTAGGAACAGTTTAGATGTTCAGTCTTTTTTCAACTTGTAATTATTTCAGTAAAGGTTACAAAATGTAGAAAGTAGAATTCAAAAATTCCTATAATTTAGGAAAATATTCCTTGGGAAATAGTCCATTTGGGAAATATTCCATGAAGGAAATTGCCCTAAAAATTATTATTTAGGGAGCGCACCTTGAATATTTGGAAAAGGGGAGCTGTTTTAACGTGGTGTACATGTACACAATATTTTAAGGAAGAACCAGGCAATTAGCTTGGCAGTCAAACTCACGCCTTGCAGATGACCCTATAGGTTCCATCCCCTGCACCACCCCACACCATACACATGCGCACTTGACTCAGTGTCCACACTGACTACTCACAATTTCAAGAGTGTGAAAGAAACTGAGACCATTAAAAATAACATTTGAGAATTACAATAACAATGGCCATCCTATTTATTCATACTCTGAATGAGCGAATGAAGCATTTAATCGTAATCTAGTGAATATGCTGTGTTCAAGTCATTATCAGGACTCTTAAAAGTTTTTTTTTATTTACATTTTGTTGAAGATTGAACAGATTAAAATGTTCCTGAATTATTTTTTTCCAAAAGTAAAGAATAATTATGCAAACTTATAGTAGCTTGTTGTTTTCTATCTATATGGATTCTAATGTAGAAAAGCACAGGCTAGTAAATGAAATGAATAGCATAGATATGCATTATTATTTTCTTATCTGATATCTCTTCATTTATACTTTAACAGTGGGATTAGCTGTCAAAGATACAGCACAGAGTATTGGTCAGATACTTACAGCAAACCCAGGTTTAATCCCCTGCACCCCATATGGCCCCCAAACCCTGTCAGAAATAATCCCCAACTGCAGAGCTAGGAGTAAGCACTGAGTATGCTGGGTGTGGCCCAACATTCTGAAAAACAAAATAAAAGCAATGATGTTAAAAATATACAAACTATTGGATTATATTCCATACTACCAAAAGAGCTACTAATAAAGTAGACAATAATAAAATTATTATGGAGCGATAGCACAGCGGTAGGGCATTTGCCTTGCACACAGCCAACATGGCCAACCCGGGTTCAATTCCTCTGCCCCCCTCAGAGAGCCTGGCAAGCGACCCGTGATGTATTCGATATGCCAAACACAGTAACAGCAAAGTCTCCAATGGAGACGTTACTGGGCCCACTCGAGCAAATCGATGAACAACGGGAGGGCAGTGATCAGTGAATTAGTTGTATGAAAAGATGTAATAGCAATGAACATTAATCCAAAATATAGTTCATATTTTTGTTTGGCACACTAATTCTATTATCATAATTATTATAAAACAGTCATAATTATTTATAATCCATATTCCATAATAGCCAACAATGGCCAACACTTAACATCTAAAATTATTTAAATACTTACTTTATTATTTCTTTGAATCTAATCTTAAAAATACACAAAGTATGCAAACTGACTTAATCTCACCTATTAATTTACAAAGTTTATCAGATTATTTGCATATATATTAATCAAAACTCTATCCCTGTCTTTTCAACAAGAGAAAAAAGATAGAACTGTAATGTCAAACCACTTAAAATATTATTTTTTCCTCCTGAGGAACGATAGCACAGCGGTAGGGCATTTGCCTTGCACGCAGACAACATGGCCGACCCGAGTTCGGTTTCTCCGCCCCTCTCGAGAGCCCGGCAAGCTACCGAGAGTATCTTGCCCGCACGGCAGAGCCTGGCAAGCTCCCCGTGACGTATTCAATATGCCAGACACAGTAACATCAAAGTCTCCAATGGAGACGTTACTGGGACCACTCGAGCAAATCGATGATCAATGGGAGGACCTTTACCTTTACCGTTACCTTACCTTGAAATGATTAAATACTTTTAAATTTAATTAATTATTTTTTAGTTTTCACGCCCAAATCACATTCCACACAGGGTACATCCTTTTTTTTTTCTAGATAGTAACTTGTTAACCAAGATTTATTCTATCAGTGAACGTTCCTACAAAAATAGGATTTTTTAAATTTGTTTTATTTATTTACAACATTCAAGATAATCAACATAATTGTAGATATTAGATTGAGTCTTAGTACTTTTGCTCCATCCTATTTTTTGAAGATCAATTGTATGGTTTATGGAATAAATTTAAATTCAGATCAGCAGTGAAAAGGTCAAACTCTGGCTGCTATATAAATTCAGTGAGGTTAACTAGGCCATAAAAGTAAATGCTGAAGTGTACATTTCTGCTACTTTACTACCAGATGATTCTCTTACCTACTTTTTCTGTTTCACTACCAATTTCTTCAGAACTAAAAGTCATAAGCAATTTTAAAGCAAAGTTAACTACTGCCAGCATAAAAATATACAGGATAAGAGCTGTTTATTTTCCAATAATTAATGATATATTCCATTTTTATACTCTTCAGAGCTCAAACAGTTAGGTGAATATAAGTTTTGAAGTAAATAGTTGTTTTAGTACTAAAAATGCTTATTAAAAATTCAAGTGCTTGATCTCAGTCACATGCCTAAAACATGTTTGATTTATAGAACTTTACAGTTGTGTTTTGCAGAAGTTCCATCTACTATTCAGTGGAAGTTATTTGTTTCTTTTTTGCAAGCAATGGAGTTTGTGGTGTAAATAATCTGTAACTGTGAATAAGTATTTTGTGCAAAAATCCTCCTATTTCTTAAAGATATAGCATTTCTACTATGTTTTTATATTTCTTATGTTTAATTGTCCTATTCTGTCATTTGGTTATGTTAGTGCTATTGAATACAAATGTGGCCACTTTATTCCCAGGGATTGTACTGCTACTTTGAGGCTTTTCACAGCTAGAAATGATCTGTATTGATACAGTGAGCTCAGACAAGAGGTGATAAATTAGAAAAGATGAGTATTGCTTCTAAGAGAAAGCAGAGAATAACTGGGTAAGTTCTCTGCATCTCTCTTTACATGCCAGGAGGATCTTCGAAGTCATATGGTCCCATGTTGAGGAGAAACCTGAACCCACTGAAAATTGCTGAGGTGCTTCATGGAAGAGCATTATCCAAGAGTCAACTAACTTTCTTTAGACTTTGTATAACCCAGAAAACACTATATGAAACTTCAGTGATCTTTTGTTTGTTTTAATTTTGGTTTTGGGGCCATACTATAGGTAAACACTCTGGCCTTACTCTTGGCTCTGCACTCAGGAATTACTCTTGGCATGTTCGAGGGACAGTTTAGGAAGCCTGGGATTGAACCTAGGTCTGCCATGTGCAAGGCATGTTCCCTATATGCTGTACTATCTCTTGGCCCCAACATTTGTAATCTTTTGATTAAATTAATACTACCATCACACAAACTTAAACAATGAGATTTTTCTGTGGTCTTCTAGCTTTTTCTGTGCTCAGAAATCACTCCATGGGAGAGGGTGAGGGCAGTTGGGGTGAGTGGGGGGGGGGGGGGACTGTGAGACCATATGGAGTGCCAGGAATTGAACTCAGGTTAACTTCTTATAAGTTAAGCTACCTACCCACTGTATTTTCTCTCTGCCTCCAGCCAAATTTCTCTAATGTGAATTTTCAGTGTCACCAAATCTGCATCTTCCTTTAACTTGTCAATTGTTTTATTCAAATTTTATCTTATTATTATTAGATCCATTTCATTCCTGTACCTGATAATGCGTTGACACACTGGAGTCTCTTACTCCTGAACTTTTTTAGTCTCAATGATACATTGTTCTCTTGGTCTCTGAAATTGCTTGGTCCCTGCCTTTCTGACCTACAGAGATAAGACTTTCCTTGAATACCAGGGGTCAGCCTTTTTCCTTTTCTTTCTTTACCAAAGCACATATTCCCTTTACTTTGTATACAGCCTCATTCTATTGAAATTCCTTAGTTTAGTTTGAATAAAATGGTAGAAATTTCAATAGAACACTTAGTCATATCACCCACCTAAATATGTGCACTCACCTGATCATCATTTCAACATTTTCCTTATGGGCCTCTATGTTCTGCTTTCCAGTTGCTCTGAATGAATTGGCACCAATTATTGAGCCAAAATGACACCTATCATCAAGTCAGACTTTAACATTAGAATTAGTTAAGCTTATTTCTCCTTCTCTGTCCATAGCATCATCGCAGCAGCTCTAATTCCCCCATTCGACTGAAGCTGTGGTTTCTTTAACCCAATTCAGTTAAAACATTTGTAGAACATCCTTTCAGACTTGGATAAATTTTAAATCCCAATAGTCAATAAAATTAGACACAACAACCGGTTAACTATAAAACTAATTGTATTTCCATCATCTTAGAATATAAAGAGTTTGAAAGATGACCTAGTATATAGAATTCAGGACCTTCACTCAACCCCTGGTTTATACAAACATTTTTGGTGGGCTGCATGCGTCAATCTAAAGAACATAAATCTAGCTTACATAATGTTATAGTTTATGCTTCTAATTGCTAAATACAAACCTAGTATTTTTTATTTTATATGAATTGAATTTTCTTAACCAGAATTTTTCCATTTTACTTCCACACCTTTCTAATGGAGAAAAGGATAGCATGATTTATTCCTTGTATATGTATATATAGAGGGATAATTATATGTATATGCATATAAATGTGCTAGATGTTGACACTATAATCCAAGCAGATCTTCATGTTGTTGAATTTAAAACCAAAATTCTCATTGTTCTTTTTTATGCCACTATTTTTAGAACTTAATCATCTTTCACATAGATGATAACAAATATCTCCTGTTCTTTCAAGTAGAAACAGAAATTTTCACAAAGACCTGATGTCAGCTTTTTTTCTCTCTTCTACAAAATTATACTTTTCCTTGATTTTTCATGTGAAGTCATCTTTTCGAATTTATACCCGCATGCAAAGTTACATAGCTAACCAAAGTTTACAAAAGGTTTAGAAGATTGTGACTCTGCTGACTTATATGATCACTTTGATCCTGAGTATGATCTTGAATTTTTTCATATAATACCTAATAAATTCTATGTTCTGTTCTAAATCTAAAAATTATCTCTCTCTTGTAGTCTTTCACTTTTACATGGGTAAATAGGGAGTGTCTACCAAATGACTTATTTACAGAACTGGCAGGTGATTAAGAAAAGCAGAGGACAGAATATAAACATAATAAGCGTAAATCAAGTTTATCTTAGGGACACCAGAATTTATAATCAACAAATACATCATTTTTTTAAATCTTATCTTGTACTTCTCTGCTTGTACACCTTTGACCCTTTCTCCTGAACCAATGATCCATATTGAAATATTACACATACTTTGTGTTTTAGGACAAAAGTAATTTTCCTTGTGTTCCTTCATTATGTGTTAAGCAAACCATGTAGGGATTTGTGTAGATGACAAACCCAACAGAGATTAATTTATTGGGAAGTCCCAGGTCAAACAAGACTTAGGCCAGAAATAGGTATATAAAAATATCTTTATAAAAGTACAAGGACAGAATGTATCTGATTTGGTTTTGGGCTTCTGTATATTTCTTGGCTAATCATGGCTGGAGCGATAGCACAGCGGGTAGGGCGTTCGCCTTACAAGCGGCCAACATGGCCAAATCGAGTTCGATTCCTCCGCCCCTCTCGGAGAGCCCGGCAAGCTACCGAGAGTATTCGATATGCCAGACACAGTAACAACAAAGTCTCCAATGGAGACGTTACTGGGCCCGCTCGAGCAAATCGACGATCAACGGGAGGGCCTTTACCTTTAGGGCTGGAGCAATAGCACAGCGGGTAGGGCGTTCGCCTTACAAGCGGCCAACATGGCCGACCCGAGTTCGATTCCTCCGCCCCTCTCGGAGAGCCCAGCAAGCTACCGAGAGTATTTGATATGCCAGACACAGTAACAATAAAGTCTCCAATGGAGACGTTACTGGGCCCGCTCGAGCAATCATGGTGACTTGTAGGGCTAAGTCACAGGAAAAGTTCTGAATATAATGGGCCTCCCCAGCACCACAATGAATAAAGACTTTTCCTAGAAAGTGGGAATGGAGGCAATGGATGGTAGATAATAAAATGAAAAGAGGAATGGAGTTACTAATAGTTGGGGCTATGCAACAAACAGGAACAGTGTTGGATACATGAGTTTTAATCCTCACACTATCACTTACCAGCTCTTCCTCTCTTAAGTGTCATCTATAAAATATCTGGCTGGGGAAACACCAGACAGTTTCCTTTAACCACTCAGAGTTAAATATGTTATTATTGATATGTTATTATTGATCCTAGTATCGATACTTCTGTTTTTGATGGACCAGTGATCACATTGTCTTTTGTGAGAAGTAGAGAACATCTATACTTTATATCATTTTTACTGCATGACACTTTTTAGCTGGATCTTTATTTTTTCTGTTTGGGTCACACTCAGTAGTGCACAGGGGTTACTCCTGGCTCCGCACTCAGGAATTACTCCTGGCTATCCTTGGGGGACTCTATGGGGTGCTGGGAATCGAACCCAGGTCAGCCACATGCAAGGCAAATGCCCTACCTGCTGTGCTATCGTTCCAGCCCCTAGGCTGTATCTTTGCTGTCCACTTGTGCCTACCTTTCCTGTCAGACACCCTGCATGCACTGGACACTTACTACCTAACTGTTGTCTAGACATTTCCATTCGTGTATCAGGTCTTGCACTTCCTTATCTTGTTTTCAGTGAAGAAAACCACAGTACTCCCAAAGCAAGGCTTTTCTTATCCATGCTTTTAATTGATCTATCAAAAGACTTTAGACAATGTTCCACATACTTTAGATAAATCAAATGGTGCTTCTGAGCAGACATAGATGAAAATAGGATGTCATCAATGACTTAAGAGGACAGAATCATTTTTCTTCCCCCTTCCTCTATGAAATCTTTCAGAATCAGTGTCATCTTAGCTTGATTTTTGTAGGTTATACCCTTCAGAGACCCTCTGGTGGATGCTGTCAAGCAAGCTCCCTAGTCGTATTAGCATGCTTTTAAAAATGAGAGAAAGATTTAGGTTAAATTCTAATCCCTACAAATGAAAAGAATTTAACTATTCCACGTCTACATTTTTACCCCCCAAAGGAAATTGTTTTTTTCGCCAATTTCCAAATTCCTGCAATCTTCGGCTTTTCATTCTCACTATCATAAAGCTGCTAACACTTTTCTTGTTTTCATTTGTTTAAAGGGAAAAGGGGGTGAAGAGTTCATGCCGTGATTTTTATATGCCACCACTAAGTCTGCTGCCTTTTAGGCGCATGCACAGGGATGGAAAGTCCCTGGAGAGCGGGCGGCGCTGACTCTGGCGTTCAGGAGAAGCTTCGGGCTGCGCCTGGCTTTCTCAGGCACTGGGCGTGGGCTGGCGCGCCGCCCGGGGCTCCTTTGCAGGAGGGAAGGCTGGCGGAGTCCTCCCAGAGTATTCGTGGGGCGAGTGTGCTCCCTAGTGTTAGCATCCGCTTAGTGGCGGGATACAGCCCGCAGCTGGCGGGTGGGAGGATGCTGCACCAGGCCACCTCTGTGGCAGCTGTTTTTCCTGTCCCTTGGAAACGTGTCACCTGCCAGTTGCTGCCCCAAGAACAGACTTTCAGAAATCAGACGTTAATACGTTTTACTGAACTCACCTGGCAGGTTGCTTGTTTCAAGTAGGCAAACTTCTTCCTGGAAAACTTCGGTCCATTTAGGACAAAATCTAACATCTCCACTGATTTATTTCCTCCTTGCTTGCTCCCCTGCTTTAAAGTGATACTTATAGTATGAAAGCACAAAGATTTTCTTTTCTCTTTCATGTCAACTGAATGTGCTTTTGGTGGCTTTGAAACTTGTGATTTTGTGTGAGAAGAGTAGATGTAATAATTAATACAAGCCATGAAGAGGCAAAAAAATAATCCACACTACTATTTTTCTAATTAACAGCTATATAATTTAAATATTTCACCCGAATATTTTGTTTTTGGGGAAAACTGTGGACTGTAGCTCTTAAAGGTAATGAATGCATTCTTTAATTTTTCTCTAGAAAATCAATATCTAAAGCTTTGGATTAATTTCAATACTATTTCAATAATACCCTGGAGTCATTTCTTCTTTCATGAACCGATGTATAACTTTTTTGCTCTCAGAGTAATTTAATGATGGAGTTCCCATTAAATCCTTCAGAACTTTACTTCCACAGTGCAGCCTTGCATTGTCAGTATGACTGTTTTAAAACTGAGGTAGGTTAGAATCCTTTTGAAAAGAAAATGGTTTGGAGTTATTATTTATCACTTTTAAGGAGTTTAATGATTTGGGGGTGTTAAAGTAATGGAGGGGCTTTAGGGAACCTTCTTCCTCATCCTAATTTCCCTAAGGCTGAGAAAGAAAGCATTACACAGACTCATAGGTGTAAAATCTAAAGATGAATAGAATTTTATTCCTCACATATAGAAAATTTGCATACTTGGTTGCATGAGGGTGCTGGGCTATACATTCAGAAGTGCTTAAGGGCAGTTTCTAACTCTGGCCTCAGAGGTGGCCCTTGGTAGTGAAGAGGGGCCTTTCTGCAGTGTTTGGCCTCATCCTTTGTACTGTCTCTCTAGACCCAGTATGGCTGTATGTCCTGAAGTAAATGTGACTTTTTAGGGGTTCATAATGGCTATGATGGGAACCTGAGACTTAAAGAGCAAAACAATATGTCAAGGAGAAAATTACAGCTCCTTTATTCTGAGAGTTGAAAATACGCTAGTCTCTCAGCTAGAGAGTCACTGATAAACATGATCCTGGGTGACAGTCCCACGCAATGGTATTCTCGTTTATAATGCTGGGGAGCTGGGGGAAGTGACTGCTTGTCCAGTTAGGAAAAGTTTAGGAAAAGTTCGAGATGTAGAAAGATCTTTGCAGTCTCTGGAATCATCACTGCTCTGCTCTTCTCTTTCAATAACTGAGTTTCTAAGTCATGGGAGCAGAGTTCTTGGATGGCACTGAATCCCCAGTCAAGGTTCACACATTGGGGACAGTGGGCGACCCTACTTTTCTTTTAACAAGACGTATTCCACAGGTCATTATGTTGCAATGGGGCATTAAGGAAGTGGAAATAAGATTGGAGAGATAGAACAGAGAACTGAGCACCTGGTTGGATGTGGCTAATCCTAGTTTGATTCTCAGGGCCACAAGCATGGGCAGAAGTCATCCCAGACACAGAGCCAAGAGTAGCACCCAAGTATCACTGGGTATGGACCCTAAATCTCTCCCTTGAAAATCAAAATACCTATTACACATCAGTAATCCTCCAGAGTCTTTAACAAATGCTTTTCTCTTAGGATATTAACTATATCTCAATTTAGGGAACAGAAAGCAAATGAGGTGTCAGCATCAAGAGATAAATCTAGAAGTCTCATTGCACCACAAAATGAAGAGAGAAAACAATGTGTTTATCTAAATTGGTTAGTAGAAGCACTTCTCATCCTGAACAACTACAAAGTATTTGCATGAAGTAAAATTGAAATACTTGGAAAACTGATCAATGATACTATTTTCAGAGATATATTGGTATGAAAGATTCAGCACATGTTCTTGGAAATCATTTCAAATCTATAAGAGAGAGAGAGAGGAATTCTCACTTTTCATATACACCACATTAAAATCTATTGAACCTTTGACTATCAGAGATACTTTGAGTCTTAGAGTTTCATTAAATTCCATAAAATAGAAATGGCATAATGTGAAAGTGAAATACAATTTGCTCTGTTTTCTGCATTCAACTTATTTGTTACATATTCAGTAATTTTAGGAGACAAGAGAGATAGTGTTGGGGGCCTTGCCTTTCATTCAGACAGTGCTACTTTAATCACGGATATCACGTATGATCTTTGACCACTGGCAGGAGTAATCCCTGAACACTGTGGAATGTGTCCCTGGCAAAATAAGCCAGTATTCTATATTTAGATGAACATTTTTCCAGGAATTGTAATAACATTAACATTTTTGCTTGAATTGATCATGAAATCACGTAAAACTATATTATTTCATATACATTATGTTTAATACCTTTATAACCATGCATTACAATTTAGCTAGAGATATAATATCACACTTAAATCTGTAAAATAGCACCAACAATTGACCTACTTATCTTTAACATATCTATGTGATATCATGGAATATTTTTATCAAGAATGAGACTGAGAATGTTTAAACACTTCTTCCTTGGGAAAGGCGGCTTATGGAATTAGACACTCTTCTATTCATACTGACATGAAGGATTTGGACCCATCTGTATCAAAAGGACAGGGCACATGTTGTGAATAAGGTTAGACATGTCACTTTCCAGATTTGAGATGATACAAAATTGGGAGGAGTAAGAAATATAACAGATGATGACAGCCTTGAGACACAGGTTATCTCCTGAGCTGGAATGCTGGATGTATACCAAGAAAATGAATAAGAAAATGATAAGAGGGATATTAAGTTATGTCTTCAGTTTGAAGTTGGAAGAGAAATGCTAACTAGTGGCGGGTAGATTCTAGTTCAAGTTTCCTAGAATCAACTTTGTCTGAACTCAGCAATTGCCAGCAGTGTCAAGAGCTTGCTAAAAGGAAAAGCAAATGTCACACTAATTAGAAATGAGTGTACAAAACTGTGAAAATGTAGGTTTCATTTTGAAATGTTAAATATAAATATCTAAAATTCAAGGCTCAATATAGAACAGGAGGTTGATGGAAAAAATATTTTATGAGGAGAAATAACTGAAAATATTCTCTTGTTTACTTGGAAGGGGGATTGTTTTTGAAAAAAAATCTTAAAGACTAATTTAAAATACTCAAGAACTCCATTAAAAAATAAATTTTATTAAATAGGGTTATTTCAAAATCTAATTGTTAATGGCATCTTACAATATTATTTCTAATTTATTATTAGATTCTACTCATTTTTATAATCATTTTCTTTTCCTGTGAGTTTAGCATACATAAACTTGCTTCAAGTTTCTGAAGTCTTAGAAAACAGTATAAAAATGTAAAAAAAAATGAGTACATTTCTATTGCAAGAGTCTTAGGAATTGTACAATAGTTAAGGCCCATAAATTAACAACTTAGTGATCTTTATTATAAAATATTCACAGTCAAGTATAAGTGAAAAAGCATTACCCTTCAGTCTCCACACTGAAGCCTTTATAATAGGGTGATACATTTCAAATTGAAGTTTCCAATTGTATTTGGGTACAACAGTCGGCACGTATGACATTAATTTTTTTTTTCATTTTTTATCAGAGACACCTGATTTACAATACTGCTAATGATGAAGGTTCAGGCAGACACATATATTGTTCTCATACCAATCCCTACACCAGAGTCGGCTTCAGTGATGTTTTCATCTCAGCAGCCACTTCACCAAGGTGTCATTTATAAACAGCTTCAGAGATGGTCTGCTTTCTTCCAGTTCATCTGATATGTTTGTGCATACAGTAGGGTGCTGAATAGCTACTTTTCTTTTGTTGGAGAGAATGAATCTCTTAATATTTAACATACATATGTGTGCACTCGCGCATACACACACACACACACACATACACACAGAGCAAGTGAATATGAAGTAAAAGTCAGAAAGACACAAAGTATGTCTATAAAATAAAATGTGCCTAATGGATTAGAAATTCTGCAGAGATGCTAATTGGCCATTAGGAAGACTTAAGCCATTGACTTGGGTGTGCTAAGTTTGATGTTTTTTGGACATCTTTAAACTGCCTAAGGTGAAAAGGGCTCAGGTATACATAATTTATGAATTGATTATCATATAATCCAGATAAAGTTATATGTCCTCCAGGCTTTTGTAGAGTTCCTATATCCAGTGCACCTCGTTTAAATGCACCAATTCTCCCATTTGAGGTGCATGGTTTTCCATCCTGCATGAAATATTTTAAATTAAATAGCAATAATGAAGTGAAGAAAATAAACTGCATAATCATGAGGGAACCAACAATAATTTGCTGAGCTTCTATGTAAAAATAATTTTTCTTGTTTTTATATTACAAAGAGAAATACCTTCTATAATTATTACTACATAAATATAATTATGCTGATATTCTTGCTAAAAGAAAAATAGTGCAAACAACGGCTAATTTTATTTGATGAATGTGTTCCCATCTAAAAATAATAAATTAAAGCAAAAAAAGGGCATTACACTGAGAAATAGACATAAAATTAACACTCAAAATTGTTGCTTGGGGAGTGATTCAGTAATTGACTGAAACATAGTTCCAACTGGAGGAGGGAAAACTCATTTTCTTTCCAATGCTTACATACTTAGGGAACTATTTCTTTTGATCATCCTGAACATCAAAATTTAGACTCCCTATAGAGTAGTTGTCACACTGTATCTTTTTGTATCCTGAATGACTCCACTAATATCATGGGTCTTCGCTTAAGCATAAGAAAGTGACAGTAAATCCAACTTTTGTCATCCTAATTCCTAGAATGTCCATCTAGAGAACCTGGGACCACCTAGAAACACTTTTTTGAAGAAAAAATATTACTTTCTATAAATTTGAGTTTTCTATAGATCTAGGGTGCATTCATCTCTAAATGATACCTTTATAAAATTCTAGTTATGTAATTTTGATTCATTTTGAGAGTATTTGTCCTATTTTTGTTGGTGGTACTGGTGCTGTTGAGCTATTTTGAGAGAACTCATCTTTCTGCCTATGAGATGACATCACAGTTTGAGGCAAGGTTCATTCATATTTACAAAATAAAGGTGTTTCTGCAGTTTAGGTAGATGATTATTTAATAAATGAGAGCTATATATCTAAATAAGAATTTAATTTGAAAAATAATTAATTACCTATACTATTTGTTAGTTGTTTAAAGGAAAACCCATGACTAACACACACCTGTAGGTAACAAAGACCCATTTTTCTGCTGTAAGACAGTACGAGATTTAACCAAAATGATATTATGCGCTGTGGGTATGATATACTTAATCCCAAACATGACTTAGGTCGGGAAGCATCATGCAGACCAGTTCAGGTCAAAGAGATGTCTTGGTAGTTTAATAGATGAAGACTAATTGGTGAAGTCAATTCAATGGGTCTCTGTCAATTAAAACCTGCTGTAATGTACCTTCAGTTTTCCTAGTTTTCCTTTTTGCTGCATATTTTGCTGACAGAAACCGGCAGGTGGTGGAACTATGTGCTAAACCAACAGCCATTAATGGCCACAGAGCAAAGGCCAGAGAGGAGGGTGAAATTCCCCTGGTCTGAGGCCGTGACACTGACTGGACAGGAGTTTCTTCTTTCTGATTGGACATACTACGTCTTCCCCACCAACAGGCATATCCACTGTGGTGCTAGGGGTCCAAGGCATCTCCTGAGAGGCTTCAGGAAAACAGTGTAGGACTGAGGACAAACTCTCAGTCTCATCAGTGCTGTGTCAAAAGTTCAACAAAAATAGCTTGCGATGTAGGGGATCCTATGCTGTGTTGGGGATCATATCCAGGACTTTATTTCTGCTGGGCTTGTGCTCTAACACTTGAGCCATATACCCTGTACCACTGCATGCCTAGTGAGGTCATGGGAACCTTACCTGGCTTGCTAAGCCAGAATTTATGAACGTTCCACTTCAGAGTGATACGAGATTTAGGCTACTTTATTAATTGGCTTTTGTAGAGAGATCATTAAAATAGTTTGAGCCTTAGAATTGATGAATTGTGTATAGATTTATGTGCATAGATGAATGTGAGATTTCACAAAAAGGAATTAAGAATAATGAAGTAAAATAATATCATCACTTTATTATTTAAGTAATAATTAAATTATTTGGAGTAATATATGAAATGCTTTGAAAATATGAAATATACTAGACACCAATATTATAGCTTACTAAAACCAAAGGAAGGAAAAGATTTATAGGAAGAGAAAGGAAAAGAAATTAACTAGAAAATAATTGAATTATTTAGCTTACCTTCTCAAATTAGAAAATTCTGCTAGGTATTATAATCTACTTTTGATATACCAATAATCACTTAATCACTTAATCACTTAATCCCCGTTATTCATCGATTTACTCGAGCGGGTGTCAGTAACGTCTCCATTCATCCCGGTTGCGTGCTAGTGTAGCCCAATGGTATCTGTTCGTTCTAGGAACATGCAGAGCCTCAAACCGATCATTCAGGGTCTTGATGAAGAAGTCTGACCATCTTGTAGGTGGGCGTCCACGTGATCTTTTGATGTCCCGTGGAATCCAATCAGTAATGGCTCTAGTTCAGCGGTTGTCTGTAAACCTCATTACATATCCAGCCCAACTGATTTTTGATGTCTTGGCAAATGAGACAGTGTCCCTGATTCTTGAGCATTGACGAAGATCAGAACTCCGTATTCTATCTCTCATTTGAGTGAATCGTGATATTCCAAGCATAGCTCTTTCGATTCCTCTTTGAGAGACCCGAATAGCGTTCTCATCCTGTTTTCATAGGGTCCAGGTCTCTGAGGCATATGTTAATGCAGGAAGAACAGTGGAATCAAAGAGATGTGCTCGTAGCTGGAGGTTCTTTGTCCTTTTAGTTATTTCTTCAATGTTCTTGAAGGCATTCCAAGCTGCTCTCTTCCTCCTGCACAACTCAGGTGCCAAGTCATTCATCATGTTGATTTCTCGACCTAGGTATATATAACTGTTGCATTCAGAGATGGTGGTTCCATTGAGAGCGAATGGAGCGTCAGGAACAAGGCTGTTTCTCATAAACATTGTCTTCTTAAGATTCAGCTGTAGTCCGGCCTTTCCGCATTCACGGTCAAAGTCGTTCAGCATTTGTGCCACTTGGCTGATGTTTGTTGTTATTAGAAAGATGTCATCAGCAAAGCGGAGGTGGTGTAGTTGCTGACCATCTATCTTCACTCCCATGCTTTCCCATTCCAGTCATCGCATGATGTTCTCGAGGGTGGCACTGAAGAGTTTTGGTGAAATGGTATCACCCTGCCGAACCCCTCTCTTGATATGGATGATTACTTCTTTGTAGAATGGTGAGATCTTGGTAGTGAATCTGCAATAGAGCTCACGAAGGATCCTGATGTATTGAGTTTGTACACACTGATTGGCTAGGGCTTCCACGACCGCTTCCATCTCAACAGAATCAAAGGCCTTCTTTAAATCAATGAACGTTAGACAGAGCGGCATCTTGAACTTCCTAGAAACCTCAATGAGCTTAGTAATCGTGTGGATATGGTCGATGGTACTGAGTCCTTTTCGGAATCCGTCTTGTTCACATGGTTGTCCTTCATCTAGTGTTCTGCTAATCCTATTCAGGATGACTCGAGTGAACAATTTGTAGACAACAGACAATAGGCAGATTGGGCGATAGTTGCCAATGTCGTGGATGTCTCCCTTCTTGTATAGTAGTACAGTCTTGCTGGTTTTCCATTGGGATGAAACCTTGCATTCAGACAGGTAGCGTGTGAAGAGCCGAGCCAATGTATTGATGAGTACTGATGGTAAGTTCTTCAGGTGTTCAGGTCTGATCTTTTCTGGGCCAGGTGCTCTTTGTTTCTTTACCGACGAGATGGCATGTTGAATTTCGGAAGGGAGAACATTGGGAACGACATATCCATCATGTGGTATGTGGTATGTGGGCAAGTGGATGTGGCCATTAAAGAGATCTGAGTAGAAGTCATGAATAATCTTCTCCATTGCCCTTCTGGAAGATGTGATAGATCCATCATGATGTCGGAGGGCAGTCATCTTGGTTTTGTAGTTGGTGAAGGACAGGCGGCATTACGAATGCTTTTCCCAGCTTCTGCCGCATCTACCAGTACTGCTGTTCTCCTGTTTTTGAGGTCATCCTTGATGGCTTCTCTGCACTGTTTTGCCAGTTCGGATGTTCGCTTGTGGTTGCCTGAGGCATGTGCCAAGCCAATAAATAAAAGCATATTTGAGGCAAATAAACCTCTAGATAACATTTCAAGTTCTACAACATAAGAAATGTGTATCTACAAGTGCTTAGTAAGCTTTATCTTAAAATTCCTCCATTTAGTAATTAATGTTTTCAATGCATTCATAAATATTGAACACTTACCTTTATTTTTCAGTGTGGTAGACCCTAGGGTTACTTTATTTAATATTCATGTCTTCATTGAACTTGTATTCCATAAGGAAAATAGTCAGTGGATAGCAAATATTTCATTTACTTTAAAAAAACTGTGACTGAAATGTTAAATTTACCAAAAATACATTTTTTAAGGAATAATATTTTTATAACATAGCACTGTTGTCCCATTGTTCATCCATTTGCTTGAGCCGGCACCAGCAACATCTCCTTTGTGAGACTTGTTATTACTGTTTTTGTCATATTGAATACATCATGGTTAGCTTGCCAGACTCTACTGTGTGTGCAGGATACTCTAGGTAGCTTTCTGGGCTCTCTGACAGGGACGGAGGAATCGAACCCGGGTTGGCTGCATGCAAGACAAACACCTACCCGCTGTGCTATAGGTTTGTCTATACTGTATTGCACGTTTAACAGATACTGACAAACATAATGATGATGTTGCCACATATATATGTAATATACATATATATTATATATATATATATATATCACTGTATCACTGTCATCCCATTTTTCATCTATTTACTCAGGAGGGCACCAGTAACGTCTACATTAGTCCCAGTCCTGAGATTTTAGCAGCCTCTCATTATTCGTATTTCACAATGTATTGGAGGCTCTTTCAGGGTCAGGGGAATGAGACCCATTATTCTTACTGTTTTTGGCAAATCTAAACATATTATATATATAATACATATTATATATATTTTTCCTTTTTGATTTGTTGTCTACTATCTGAACCCCATCAAACATAGTGTGGCAATTAAGGAAAATGGGTAAGGAGTGTCTTATGATGTGTCACTCAGGAATATGTTCACTCATATGTGAGACTCAGTTCTAGCATGTCGAAAGTGGTCTGGAGTGTTGTGGTGGACTGGGTAGTGGAAGTCCACTGCTGAGGCTGAGTCCTGTGGGGTTGGGAGGGTTCACACCCACCCCCCTCTGGGGCACTGAATGAAAAAAGTCTGGCACTGAGTTCGGGGTCATGGTTATGGGGTCCTCATTTTATGCTCCTTTTATGTATATTTATATATCATATATACTTCCTATAATTGTAAATCTCTATAAATGTACATGAGTATATACATGTACACACATATGCATGCACTTTATTGTGTGTGTTTAATGATATATGTATATATAGTGCACAGTCCACAGTGCATATTCATGCATATGTATATATATGTATAGTTCTGCATGTATACACACATATATATGTATAGTTCTGCATGTTCCTATCAGCATGTATATATATATATATATATATATATATATATACACACATATATACACACACACTCATTATGCATTTCTAGTTTGCAGGTATCTCAATATTCTGGCATATAACAATCTCTATAATCATATATCTAACAAAATTGCAAGATAGAGGACACACCAACAATCCCAACATCTTGGACTAAATCCCCTCATCAAGTCTTTTAGACTCCTTTCCACTGGAGGATTCTGTGGCCCTCCTTCAGGTTGGAACTCAGTGTCAAAGAATGCCAAGTTATAGAACAGGTCTGGATAAAACTGATACATTGCTCCACTTTCATTGCTCCAGAAGCTCCATTTCTCCTTCTTTCTTACAGGTTATTGCTTCTACCTTTGGATCTAAATTCCATCCTATGCCCAAGGGATGTAGCCGGTGGGAGATCTAAGTATAGTACTTCCAAAATTAAATGAGGGGGGAAGAGCAACTGCACAATGGGTGGGATGTTTGCTTCTGTGTGCCCCCAGCCCCAACCTGGGTTCAATCCCCAGCACCACACACAGACCCCTAAGCACTGCCAGGACTGAGCATACAGTCGGAACCATGTTCTGAGCACCTCCATGTGTGTCTCCTTGCCCCCCACCAAATAAATTAAAAGTGAGCCCTGACATTTTACTGGGACCAAGGGAGGAAGCAGCAATTGGGTGGAATTCTGGAACATTCCAAGCTTGGCTCCTCTATTCACCCTTCCCTAGCAAGCCTTCTATAGACATGTGTTCTATAGACAACCAGCCACAAGATGGGGGAAATTAGAGACAGCAATAAAGGAAAGACTTCGGGACACAGGAACCATGCTATGTCCACATCGGATTCTGTCCTGGCAATGTGGGCTTTGGTTCCTGTAAAGCAACGTTTCATTTGAGTGAAGCAAATGCAACCAAGTGTGTTCCTAAAAAATAAATGAAGAAATAAATAAAATAAGAGAAAAAAGAAAGAAATAGGTAATATATTTAAATCTATGTAAAAAGAAATCACATGTTGCATTGCTGATGCTATCTGTGTAAAGCCAAAAGTCAAATTGCTAATGACACATAAACTGATAAATTCTTCTGTCGTTTTTTCCATGTTCTGTAAATTTGTTCCTTTTATCCACAATTAAGCACATGATTTATTAGCTTAAGTTCACTGAGCTTCCAATTGAGATGAAAGATTCTTAGCTGAGCAAGCCTAATCATTTTCAACTCTGACTCATTTATATTGTGTTCTGGACACTCAACGTTGACCCAGCAATGTTCTGTCTTTTCTCTCCTTATAATAAAACTAAACACTGAAAGCATTTTGTTTGAACTCAAAGCATGTTAAATAGCTAAAAAAAAAAAATACAAAAACTAGACTTTGGACGTTATGGTTTATTCAGCTGGAATTCAGACTTCAACTAGCTGATGGACATCAGGGTATGTAAATTAATTATACAAGCTTCCAGTGTAAAAAGAATATTTGTTTTCCCCTCTAGAGCATCTGCCTAACACCTCGAAGGCACTCAAGTTGTAGTTGTTTCATGAGTAAAAAACTTTCCAAGTCCCGACAAAATAATTGACTTCTCCCCATCAAGGACCATGGAGACTAACTTGATTTTAGTCTCAAGTCACGGAAATGTGTGAACATGGGCTAAGGCCTCTGCGTGTGGGGTTTCCAGGTTAGCCATGAGAAATGTCAGGAAACCGCTTAAAACAAAATTTCAGTCATCACACTTGAAACCCCAAATATTTATTTAAACCTTTCAACTATTGGGGCTACAAATACTGTATGAAAGGAGTCAGACTGTGCATATACATACAAACCTTTGTTTTGTTTCACCCGGCCCTGCTTTGACCAGAGAAGGGGTTGGTCATGGGCCTCTGGCCCCCTGAGACACGTGGGGCAGGGGACAGTGTAGGGAACTGAGAGAGTTTCTGCTCCTCTAAGGATGCTTCAAAGAGTCCTGATTCAACATGGACCCAAGCAAAGTGATTCTTTGACCCCTGTGAATGTGTCCTATGGTGAGTGGCACAATTTCCTTCCATTCTGCAGAGACTTGCCCTACTGGGAAAACTTGTCCTTCCTCCATCCTTGCCACCTCCCCACACCCTACTCAGATTCTGTGTGTCCACCCCTCCCTGGAAGCAAGGAAAAGGAAGTAAAGGGCAGATTTTACAGCAGAGATTCACTCCCTGCAGGGGAGGCTGTGCTAGGAGGTCCCCTAATTCCCTGGGGTGTTTGGCTTCATCCCTCAGATGTCTCTGCCAGACAACATGGGCGTAGGCTTTGTAATTTCCTGCATCTTCATTCCAAGGAAAAACATCCAGTATTTGCAAGAACCAAACTCCTACTCAATTCACCCTCAGACTGCACATCTCCACCTCCTTTCTAATGAATCAGTTTGATGTTCCAGCGGTCACAGGCCTTTTATAACATCCTTGGTCCTCCTCGGATTGATAGTCTTATGTAAGTGTACTGAGTTTGATATTAATTTTGCAGTACCAGTTTAATTTTTCTCATAAAATAAAATTGTTTTCTTTATTTGAATTTTTATATCATCTTGTTTGATTGCTACATAAATACACTAGATTTTATTGCAATATCTAGGTTTTATGAAGTTTAAGTTTTATCCATTATAATTATTTTTTCAGAGCTGATTAATACCATCACTCTGGATCTTCTCATAGACATCTTACTTGGTTATTTTTCTCATTGCCTTCTCATTGTTTAATTTTGGAGCTTTATGGGTGATCTGCTCTTATTTTTGTCTTGCCCGTTCCAGAAATGCTTCTCAGTAGCATTTCTGAGCTAGTCCTTCTTGCAGTCATTACTAGATGAGCACTCCTATGTTGTTTAACTTTATTGAATCATTGTGAATTACAAAGTTGCAAGGATATTTATGATGGAGTTTCAGGTGCATGTTGTTCCAACACCAGTCCTTTCACCAGTGCCCACTGCCCTCTAATAATGTCCCAAATTTCCCTCCCAATCCCCAGCCTGCTCTGAGGCAGGAACTTCCCCTCCTCCATTGTCCTAGTACCCCCTTCCCTAACTTCTCCCCCCATACTACTGTCCCAGTGCCGAGCTTCCTACTGAAATGCTGCTATTCAGTTCTCTTGCTCTTCATTTCTACTGCCATTAGGTATGGGATATTCACCTACAAACTTCCTTTCTATCCAACATATGTGAGAGAACATTCTGGGTTTTTCCTCTCTAATTTTTTTTAACTGAACCAAAGTGAGATGAACAGTTGCACAGTTGTTCGTGATTGGGCTTCAGTCCTATAAAGTTCCAATACCTGACCCCTCATCAGTGAACATTTTCTACCAACCATTGTCCCCATTTTCCCTCCCAATCTCCTCCTCGTGCCTGCCTCTCTAATTCTTTAAATGGTAAAAGAAATTTGATGCATGAAATTCGAGTTAAAATTTATATGTAATATTTATATCTAAAAAATAGTTAAAACTTGATTGTTTTACCCTTTATCATACATAATTTTACATTTTGTTACCACCTAATGTTATGTTAAAATTTTATTTATTTTGTCTGTTTTACTCTCTGGGAGAAATAAATTGCATATTTTCTTCCTATATCTCAACATTGGCAGAATCCTCTGCCCCCTCGAAGAGCCCGGCAAGCTTTCGAGGGTATCCTGCCCACACAGCAGAGCCTGGTAAGCTACCCATGGCATATTTGATATGCCAAAAAGAGTAACAATAATGGGTCTCATTCCCCTGACCCCGAAAGAGCTTCCAATATGGCAGTGTTGGAAAGGACGAGTAAAGACAGGCTTCTAAATCAAAATGGATTTATGACCTCAACATCAGACTGGAATCCATAATGTTTATTGAAGACAAAGTTGGCAAAACTCTCCACGATATTGAAGTTAGTGGTATCTTCAAAGATGTCATGCCACTGGCCGAGCAAGTGAAAACAGAGATAGACAAATGGGACTATCTTAAACTAAGAAGCTTCTGCACCTCAAAAGAAACAGTGACCAAAATACAAAGACAGCCTACAGAATGGGAAAGAATATTCACCAAATACACATCCGACAAGGGGTTGATATCAAGGATATACAAGGTACTGGTTAAACTAAACAAGAAGAAATCACCCAACCCCATCAAAAAATGGGGCGAGGAAATGATCAGAAACTTTCGCAAAGAAGAAATCTGAATGGCAAAAAGGCTCATGAGAAAATGCTCTACATCACTAATCATCAGAGAGATGCAGATCAAAACAACAATGAGATATCATTTCACACCACAGAGACTGGCCCACATCCACAAGAACAAAGACAACAGGTGCTGGCGCGGATGTGGCGAGAAAGGGACCCTCCTTCACTGCTGGTGGGAATGCAGGCTGGTCCAACCCTTTTGGAAAACAGTATGGACGATTCTCAAAAAATTAGAATTTGATCTCCCATTTGACCCAGCTATAGCACTCCTGGGAATATATCCCAGAGAGGCAAAAAGGTATAGTCGAAGTGACATCTGCAATTGTTTGTTCATTGCAGCACTCTTTACAGTAGCCAGAATCTGGAAAAAACCTGAGTGCCCGAGAACAGATGACTGGTTAAAGAAACTTTGGTACATTTACACAATGGAGTACTATGTAGCTGTTAGAAAAGATGAAGTTATGAAATTTACATACAAGTGGTACTACATGGAAAGTATCATGTTAAGCGAAATGAGTCAGAAAGAGCGGGATAGACAGAGAAAGATTGCATTCATCTGGGGAACATAAAGCAACAAAACGGGAGACTAACACCCAGAAATGGCTGAGATTAGTACCAGGAATTTTGCTCCATGACTTGAAGGCCAGCCACATGTGCTAGGTGAAAAGGAAGCTCAGATAGAGAAGAGAGCACCAAATAAAGGGTGTTGTGAAGACCCTCCCAGGGTGGGAGAGACATGCTAAAAGTAGTCTATAGACCAAACATGATTGCCACTCAATGCCTCTCTGGCAAAACACAGTACCCAAAAGAAGAGAGAGAGAACAAGGGGGAATGCCCTGCCACAGCGGCAGGGTGGGATGGGGGGGGGTGATGGGGGGAAGGGATGCTAGGACCCGTGGTGGGGGAGGATGGGCACTGGTGGAGGGGTGGGTACTTGATCATTGTATAACTGAAACCCAAGCACAAAAATTTATAAGTCTATGAATGTACCTCATGGTGTTTCACTAATAAAAAGAAATGATTAAATAAAAAAATTAAAAAAAAATAAAATCTCAGGGCTGGGACGAATGGAGATGTTACTGGACCCCATTCGAGTAAATCAATGACCAATGGAATGACAGTGATACAGTGATACAGTGATATTAACATCACTTGTCTCAGTCTAGACAGCCAGTGAACAGAATTTTAGTGACATTCAAAAGCAATAATTGATTTTCATAAAGTAGCATCAAGAATTTAACAAGAGCTACAGTAAAATTTTAATTTCCTTCCTATTTTCAATGAACAAGATTGGAATATTGACTCATACTGTTTGGCAGTAGGAAGTAGGATTTTCAAGGTTAAATTGTGAGGAGAAAAATCATGTTAAAATTGCAATTTATCTGACCCTCTCCCCAATATTTCATATAAAGTGGAACAAAATTCTCCTGTACTCTGTGTATGAGAGATTTCTATATGTTTCATTTATCAAATTTTGACTTAATACTTGATATATTTTATATAGTCTTTGAATTTTTTCTTCTTGGGTCATACCCAGCAATGCTCAGAGGTTACTCCTGGCTCTGCACTCATGAATTACTCTTGGTGGTGCTTGGGTACCATATGGGATGCCAGGGATTGAACCCAGGTCAGCCTTGTGTAGGCAAATGATCTACTCACTGTACTATTGTCTGAGCCCAGTCTTTGACTCTTTGAAGTTAGCAATAATTGTGTTGGTCTGGGGAAGAGAGAACAGAGTGTGGGGGCCATTTGCTTTGCAAGTGACTGACCAAGGCTCCTTCCTTGACATTTCATACAGGTTTCTGAGATCCATCAGGAGTAATAAATAACTTTAGAAGCAGGAGTGAGCACTGAGCACCATAAGGTGTGGCTCCAAAATAAACACACACACACACACACACACACACACACACACACACACACACACAAGACTGCATGGTTTGCATGTTATAGACATGAGGATATGAACAATAGTAGTTCGCCAAACTTTGCCCTGAAGTCCTATAGCTCTGTAGAAATTGGGTATGTGGAACGGTTTTTGAGAATTCTTTCCAAAACTTCTCTGAGCACAGCCAATCTTCACAAGACCTGAAACCACTGTATATTATATATATATATATATATATATATATATATATATGCACACACACAAATTCATAGGCTGAATCCTAACCTACAATGAGCTAGGAAGCAGGTAGGAAATATTGCTGGTGACCAGTTGGTGGTGCAGACACTTCCGAACAGGATTATTACCCTATACCGAGATGGAGCGATAGCACAGCGGTAGGGCGTTCGCCTTACAAGCGGCCAACATGGCCGACCCGAGTTCGGTTCCTTCGCCCCTCTCGGAGAGCCCGGCAAGCTACCGAGAGTATTCTATATTCCAAACACAGTAACAACAAAGTCTCCAATGGAGACGTTACTGGGCCAGCTCAAGCAAATCGACGATCAACGGGAGGGCCTTTACCTTTTTACCTTTTACCGAGATCCCAGGGAGTTCCTTTGCTCCTTCAACGTATGATGTTTCAGGTAATGGACCTTTGTTTATGAACCAGAGAGAGGGCTTTTGGCAAATACTGAATCAGTCTGTACCTTATCAGCCTGTACCTGGGCACTGGACTTTTCATCTCCAAACTATGAAAAACAAGTGGGCTGACATAATCCACCAGGGGTGTGGAGAGACTGTACAGCAGTTAGGGCACTTGCCCTTGGTTCTATCCTTGGAACCCTATGTGGATCCCCAAATCCCACCAGAATCTCCAAGTCCCACCTGAGCACTGCCAAACAAACAAATTATAACCCATGTTGTATAAGTTAATCTTTTTATAGCAGTCCAAACTAAATCAACTACAGGTAATAAACCATTCATGCACTGTCTTATTGATACAGAGGAGGATGATCAGAATCCATCCACCATACTCATCTAGACTTCTTGTCTGTCATTATATATGCTCAGAGAGGCTAGCCCTACACACCTTCTCTAACAGAACATGTGTCTCCTTACTCTTCCTTCAATGCATTGTTTGACTTAAACAACCCTCCTTCAATCCATTAATAGAAACTTATTTCATATTCATTTGCTCATTTATCAAAAAAAGTATCACTCTCCCTCTTGGAATTAATCTCATTCAGGCAGAAGCTTTATCTGTCGGTCAGCCTGGTGATCATAGAAGCCAGTGGGTGCCTTTGATATATGGACACTTCTTTACATCTGGTAAAATGAATGAATAAGAAATCCCAAATTTGCAGTAATTTTATAATAACAACTTTTACTGTGTGTACATAAGGGTGAATGTGTTGGGCAGCTGTTGGAAAAATAAGCTCACCAAAGCAAATATTTACTCTGTATTGCATTTTATTAAACACTCCAGAGTTAATCAAAATAGAAAGAGGAAATGGTACCATAGTCCAAATCACAGAATATATTTGGCTTGAGGGATCGTGGCGAGAGAGCTCTTGTCTGTTCGTTTTAAGACACTGTCCTCAGACTTTGTTCTGTACTCTTGGGACCCTTTAAAAGTTCAGAAATATTTTAAAATTTAAATATGTTTTGAAGGTGGTTTTGAGGTTTCCTTTTCCCTTATATTCTACATATTTGTATTCTAAATGGACCTATAAATTATATTATTTGAATACCACCAGTGTATTGAAGAGA
This sequence comes from Sorex fumeus, assembly GCF_029834395.1. Classification (NCBI taxonomy): domain Eukaryota; kingdom Metazoa; phylum Chordata; class Mammalia; order Eulipotyphla; family Soricidae; genus Sorex; species Sorex fumeus. The sequence continues at coordinate 26,322,296 of NW_026606065.1, forward strand.
AATAAGTTTGACCAAATTGACAGATTGCCAATAAATTGTGCAGACATAAGGAAAATTAGGCACCACATTTTCCCTCCCCATATTGACTGGCTCATTAAATCCCTCCCTTAATGTCTATTCACACTTTCAAATGTTCCAAATTAGAGAAATTTATGATACATAATAGTCCTCTGAAGTTTTAAATTTCATTGATAATTATTATAAGTAGCATTTAATTTAAATATTTATTTGAACCTTCTATTGTATTTGCCTCTAAGGGGCTATAAAAATAAAACTGATCAATAAGAAGTATTACTAGAAAATATACTAGACAAAATATTGATATAATTAAGTATGAACATTTAATGCACAGAAGAAAAAAATTCCATAAGTTTGCAATTATAGGAATAGAATGTTTCACCATTTTGGTTTTTAAAGTCATTTATTTATATGTTTTAAATAGCTAACGTTTATTGAATGGTTATTTCAATATTTCTACAAACAGTTATACTTCTGAACTAAGACATATATATTTTAGAACTTGAATAAATTAATCCAATATTATCTTATTAAGTAGCATTGCTCTTGTAACTTGTTTTGTCAATGAGACTCTCGTTACTAAGCAGTGAAAATGTACTGATAGATTTCAGAGAACACTTTCTTACCCTCTGCAGTCTAACCTCCTAGTGTCTACATACTTTTACCTGCTTAGCTATAATTCCCTGTGGTACCCATAACCATTTGCTTAACCTATTGAAAAAACTCTACTAGATCTCATAGAAATAAAAATTAATTTCAGATATTTTTCTTATCAGTTTTAATTTGTAAAGGTCAAATGCTGAGAACAACCAAAACTCCTCTCAATAGATGAATTATTAAGTGAATTGGTTGGTAGTACATCCCTACCATGAAGTAGAGCAACAAAAAAAACGACTGAAGTCTTGATACACAAAGTGTGGGTGGATCTTTTTTTTTTTTTTGCTTTTTGGGTCATACCCGGCGATGCTCTGGGGTTACTCCTGGCTCATGCACTCAGGAATTGTTCCTGGCGGTGCTCAGGGGACCATATGGCATATGGGATGCTGGGAATCGAACCTGTGTTGGCCAAGTTGGCTGCATGCAAGGCAAATTCCCTACCCGCTGTGCTATAGCTCCAGTCCACAAAGTGTGGGTGGATCTTTCAAGAACATTATGTAGAGGGGAAAAATATAATCTTAAAGTGAGTCCACGAGAGTACAGGGCACTTGCTTTATACACAGCTCAACAGATTTGACTAGGGACATGGCATCTGGTCCCTTCTACAGCATCAGAAGTGATCCCTCAAATCACAGAGAGGAATAAGAATTCAGCAGAGCTGGATGTGTGCCCCAAATAAAACAAAAACAAGTAAAATAGAATCTTAACATGTATATATATAAATTTGGCCCAAGAATTTTATTTACATAACACTTCAAAACCACAAAATTTCAGAGATTTAGAACAAATTAGTGATTATCAGATTTTGGAGAATGAAGATGGAGAGTTGGCTAGCAGAAATATTATAGGAAAGGGTTTTGTGTCACGATTGTGTTTGTTAACATTAAACTACAAATGTAATAAAAATCACTCCGAATTATATGTGTACACAAAATGAGAACATATAAATTGGTAAAATTGGAATAACTTCTGCATATTGTCACTATATTATTTTGTTGATATGAATATAACTATAAATACATTTACTAAAGTTAGGAGGGATAGAATTGCTGGAAGAAACTAGAGAGTGGAATTATGGGGTCATCCAGATTTGTGACTTACTGGGAATCCGTGGGTATTTGAATAGAAAGTGTGATGAAAACTAGAATCATACTGAAATTACGTTGCTCGCCATGTATGCAGTGAAGTCTAGTTCAGTTTCCAGAACCACTTGTTAACCCCCAACATACCCAAACCTGATCCCTGAGCATAAAGTATGGTGTAAGTTTTGAGCATACCTGGGTGTGACCCAATTCCTCCTCCCCCAAATACACATACAGACATACACACACGAACACACACACACACACACACACAAAGGGAAAAAAAATGAATCCCAGTGACTTTTCCCTCTCTTACCTTGTTTTAATCACCAAATCTCTTCTTTATGCTTGCCATAGTCTTTCAAGAAATTGAAAAAATAATATTTTCTTTCATATGAACATGCTGATTTGCCAGTTTGAGAAATGCTATACAGGAAAGTATTGGATTCCTTTGAAGAGGTTTGAACACTCTAAAATGGATTAGCTTAACCACCAACCAGTGTTTCCAGTTTTATTTTATCCAAAGGCAAGACATACTGCAATGGAAAACATAATGTCCTATACTTTCACAAAATAATAAGTTTAGTGATTTTATATAAATTCAATGATAAGGTCCATACCAAATATTATTCTCTAAGACTTCTGTTTTTTATCCCAAATAATCTTCTCATAAATATGAAAACTATTTCCAGCACCTGAAAAGTGCTTTGAGGTGCAAATATCATGCCATGGTTAAAATAAATCTATTTAAAGTTTTATTTTTATTAAATTATTTATTTAATCAAAAGTTTATTTAAAAATAAATCTCCTTAAAATTTTTTATTTAATGGCTGGGGAGTTAGCACAAAGGCCAAAGCACTTGTCTTGCACGTGACTGATCTTGATTCAATCCCTGGCACCTTCTATTGGGCCCTCAAGCACCATTAGGAGAAATCCCTGAGTCAAGAATCAGGAGTAAGCCCTGAGCATTGTTTGTTGTAGTCTGCAATAATCCAGTTAATTAAATGTATGTCTTATAACCATGTGGTAGTAATTCAAGTAAAATTACTATGTATTTAGCATGTGGTTTGTAATAATACACTTACTACAAAATAGGAAAAAGACTTTCTGATATTAATTTTCCCCATCAGTATACAAAGAAAGATTTTTAATAGAATTATTAATAGAATAAATGTTAAATCCTGGTTTTTTATTGAGTTATAAGATCACAATTTATCTTTCTAAAGAAATTTATCAAAAATCAAGAGAGCAATCAGTATTTGCATTTATAATTATTGATATAAAATGAGTTTAGCTTGTCTGAATCAAAAATGTATGCACACATGTTTAAAAACAAACATTTGACAAGTCATATATGTCTACATAGTCACATTCACTATGATTTTCTTATATATGAACCATTAAAACTAGACAACTTTTATCTCCTTCAATTTAGGATGGGATGAATGGTTCTACCTGTCCTGGTGTGAGTCATTTCAATTGTAATTTAAAAAATATCTCTTTTCCTAATAACACAGAATAAGTTTTTGAAAACTTATGGTAAAATGGATACATTACAAATGGAAGATTGTTCTATGACAACTTTTAAGGAGTTGACTTTTCTTCTGTCATGATTTTTCCGTGTCTTTTCATTTTATTGAAGCAGATCCACTTAGCAAGCCAAAAATGAATCTCAAAATATCTGATGATTTACTTGTGAATAAAAATTGTCAGCTTAGTTAATGATTAAGAAAGGAAAATCCATCTTAATGGCTTTTAAAGAAAAATCTTTTGTTAACCTTTGACAGTTGAGATAATTGCTCCTGTAAGCAATTAAGAGGAGGAAGACCTGTGTGTTCCAGAGCGAGTTAACAGAGACATAATGAAGTGCACATATTCGACAAGCAGAAACCCTAATAATTTGCATGGTGCTCATCGGAAATACTCTTTAGAAACCAGAGTGTACTATGCTTTGCCACTTCCACTAATGGCATTATCCCCACACACTTGTCATCAGTATTACCTTAGTTCAACTTTACAGATGCCCGAATCTTGTCAAGAGTGGTGTGGCTCTTCTCAATTAGGATTTAAGGTTGACCAGTGAAATCACTTTAAAAAGAAAAAATATAGTAACAGGGAAAAAATGAAAAATAAAAAGAAAGAAAAAAATGAGCACAGAATCTAGAGTTGCTTCTCTGTGATTTTTTTTCTTATTTAACTGCAAACAAGAATTCTTCCACTGAGAGTGAGATGCATTTTTTACATTTTTAGTAAATATCTATGAATGACTTTGAAGAGAAATGTCCACTTCTCTGAAAAGAAATAAGTAAAAAACAAACAAACAACAAAAAACTTAACCACTGCATTGTCCAGCTGATGTACCCAATGTGTGAACAGAAATGTAAAGGAAACAAGAACTAAAGCAATTTGGAAATATGAAAAGTTGCAAATGTTACGCCACCAATGATGAGAGTTATTCAAAGCAAAGTAATCAAGACATGTGTGTGATAAGGAAGAAGGTGAGACAAACACATCACAGGAATGAATCAGTGAATTCAGGTATCCCCAAAAACATGGAAAATTGATTTTTGCCAGATAAGTCAAGGTAATTAAAATAAAAAAGAATATTCTTTTTCACCGTGGTATTATATATCTTCAGAATTAAATTGCAGTATAAATCTGTATTTGAACTTAATGTTAGATATAAAGTTAACTCATAGTGTAGTGCAAAGGTAAATATATAAATAAAAATGTAAACTTGAACTAAAAACATACACAAACAGAAAAGAAAATAGCAATTGCAGACATTGCTAAATATAATTAATCTTAAAGAAATAAGAATTGCAATAATAAGAATGTACAATAATGCTATTATAAAGCGTAGTTTTTCTAAATAGTACCTTTAATAAAGTCGCTGGTATTTTCAATGAAAATCTATAAGACATCCTCCTCTGAAGTAATCACTACTTGTGTGCTTATATGTGATAGCGATTTGGAGAATTCTAATATAGCATCAAACATTACATTTAAAATGTTTTGCTTTTTCTGATTCTGTAACTGAATATCTCTTTGTAACTGACATATCTGAAAAGAAATTGACATTTCTTTTTAATTCTAAAGAAAATATATCCAAGTGTTCCAGGAAAGTAATAAAAGCCACTGTAAGTTTAACTTGTGATATGAGGTTCAGATCTTGAAGGTGTTAAGTGCAAAGATTTCATTCTAGACTTCAATCGTTTGCATATAGTTACAATATTGTTTTATAAGGTGAATTTACGATTTACTGGTTCAGCACCTCCATGATTGTGCGAGGAACGCCGAGAGAGATAGGCACAAAAAAACGCCTGTCTTCGAAAACTCGAGCTTATTCGCCAACGTGGTTTGGTGGATGCCTCAGGCAACCGCAAGTGAATATCTGAGCTCGCAAAGCAGTGCAGAGATGTGATCAAGAAATACCTCAAAGAGAGAAGAGCAGAAGTGCTGGTAGATGCGGCAGAATCCGGGAAAAGTACTCATAATGCCCACCTGTCCTTCGCCAACTACAAAACCAAGACGAACTGCCCTCCGACGTCCTGGTGAATCTATCACATACTACAGAATGGCAATGGAGAAGATTATCCATGACTTCTACTCAAATCTCTTCGATAGCCATGTCCACCTGCTGACATACCAAATTCCACAGGATGGATATGTCATTCCCAATGTTCTCCCTTCTGAAATTCAACACGCCATTTCGTTGGTAAAGAAATGAACAGCACCCGGCCCAGACAAGGTCAGACCTGAACACCTGAAGAACCTGCCATCAGTACTCATCAATACGCTGGCTCGGCTTTTCACACGCTACCTGTCTGAATGCAAGGTTCCGTCCCAGTGGAAAACCAGCAGGACTGTAGTACTGTGAAAGAAGGAAGACATCCACAACATTGTCAACTACTGCCCGATCTGCCTATTATTTGTCATCTACAAGTTGTTCACTTGAGTCATCCTGAGTAGGATTAGCAGAACACTAGATGAAGGACAACCATGTGAGCTAGCTGGGTTCCGCAAAGGATTCAGTACCATCGACCATATCCACATGATAAGCAAGCTCATAGAGGTTTCTCAGGAGTTCAAGATGCCGCTCTGTCTAACGTTCATTGATTTAAAGAAGGCCTTTGATTCTGTTGAGACGGAAGCGGTCATTGAAGCCCTAGCTAATCAGGGCATTCAAACTCAATACATCAGGATACTCCGTGAGCTGTATTACAGATTCACTACCAGGATCTCACCATTCTACAATGAAGTAATCATTGATGTCAAGAGAGGGATTCGGCAGGGTGATACCATTTCACCGAAACTCTTCAGTGCCACCCTTGAGAACATCATGTGACGACTGGAATGGAAAGGAATGGGAGTGAAGAAAGATGGTCGGCAACTATACCACCTCCGCTTTGCTGATGACATTGTTTTAATAACACCAAACATTTGCCAAGCAGCACAAACGCTGGCCGGCTTTGACCGTGAGTGTGGAAAGGTTGGACTACAGCTGAATCTTACGAAGACAATGTTTATGAGAAACAGCCTCGTTCCTGATGCTCCATTCACTCTCAGTGGAGCGAACATCTCTGAATGCAACAGTTACGTGTACCTAGGTCGAGAAGTCAACATGACAAATGACCTGGCACCCGAGCTGCCCAGGAGGAAGAGAGCAGCTTGGAATGCCTTCAAGAGCGTCGAAGAAATAGCTAAGAGGTTGAAGAACCTCAGGCTCTGGGCACATCTCTTTGATTCCACTGTTCTTCCTGCATTAACATACGCCTCAGAGACCTGGGCACTATGCAAACAGGATGAAAACCCTATTAGGGTCTCCCAAAGAGGAATTGAAAGAGCTATGCTTGGAGTATCACATTTCACTCAAATGAGAGAAAGAATCCGGAGTTCTGACCTCCATAGATGATCAAGAATCAGGGACTCTGTCTCGTTTGCCAAGGCACCAAAAATCAGATGGGCTGGTCATGTAATGAGATTTAGAGACTACCGCTGGACTAGAGCCATTACGGACTGGATTCCATGGGATGTCAAAAGACTGCGTGGCCGCCCACCTATGAGATGGTCATACTTCTTCATCAAGACCATGAACGATCGGTTTGAGGCTCTTCGTGTTCCTAGAACTAACAGACGCCATTGGGCTAGACTAGCCCACAACAGGGACAAATGGAGATGTTACTGCGCCCGCTCGAGCAAATCAATGATTAACAGGAAGTCAAGTGATCAAGTGATCAAGGGTGAATTTATAGAGCATCAATGTCATCATCTAGCTCCATGAATAGTACAAAGAGGGTGGTGGAAACAAACCTCACACAGGCCGCAGTGATAGACTAGCTGGCAAAGACCAGTAGGGGTCTAAGAATCTCCTCACAGTTGGCTGTTTGCAGGCAGAAAAGGTTGTCTCCTTGAGGAAGATTCTAGATGGTCTTTGCTGAAGAAAGTTTCAGGACCCCAGAGTGGAGTTCAGAGGTGAGGAATTATGGCCTACATCATTGTTCTTACTTATACACATTCTAGAATTGTACTTTCTGTCTACATGGTAATTTTCATTTCGGTGTCTCACCTGACAGGGTTTTACTTTCCCAGTCACATGTCTCAGGGCAGAGTAACTTCATAAATAAGTCATTGCTTTGGACCGATGTCCTAAGTCATTCTGTCTATTGTGTTCATCTTGATATCCATCCTATGTCGCAGCCATGCCAACCTTTTCATTAGTCTGGATCATTCTAACATAACTTATTCTTGGTATCGCAAGGTCATTAAGTCTCAGTGCATATAATCTCTGTCCAAGAGAAATAGAACTATGAGAAAATGGGTTTCCCATGTGAGAATCCACATTGCGAGTGACATCTACTAGAAAATGAGAACATTTCACTGATTATCACAATAATCTTAGTTCCTTACGTATGATAACTTCCCTTAGAAATAAAAGTGATGAAACTTTTGGGTCATGAGAAAGTTTAAGATGGAATCAAATTTCCATCTAATATTAAAATAATGTGTATCCTTATTTGCTACTCAGGATTAAATGAGATATCTAAAATAATGTCAACATGAAACTTTTGTAAAAGAAAAATGGATTTTTGGAAAATATACACTTTTGTTACATAATTCACTAATTTGTATGGTAAATGTTATAAAGCATTTTCATATTTTCATAAACTGACAGGATTAAATATATTAAATATTGCAACATATTAGTTTTTATGTAGTACCTATTGCACATCATTATTAGCTTTTAATGTATATAGGTAAAATTAACGTTTCAATACAGGAGGGTATATAATGAGTATTAAAAAAATAAGCTTTTGGAGACAGAACAATAGTTTAATGGATAGGTCTCTTGCTTTGCATGCAACTAACCTGAGTTCAACCCCTGGAATCCTATATGGTTCTCAGAGTCCACCCAGGAGTGACCCCTGAGCATAAAGCTGGTAGTAAGACCTGAACAATGCTATGTATGGCCAACCTGCTCCCCACAAGAATCAAACTTTCCTTTATAGTAAATATATATAATATTATCTGTGTATAAAGACAAATGAGCACTAAATATGCTTAATGCAAATATTTAAAGAAACTTGTCTTAATGGGATTAGTAAAATGCCTCAAAATTACCTGAACAATTGTATAGATATCGATATTTTTGCTCAGATAAAATATAAGAAACATTTTTTATCCATACTAGGAAGACTGAACTTTTCTTAATAGGATATACCATCTATAAAACATTGTCCTTTGCTTTCCTTGGCTGATATTTCTCTTTGCTTTGCTTTTTGCTATTTTCACCCTTGGACAATTAATACACTTTGTTTTCACAAGTTCAAATACTATCAAGAAAATAACCTCAGAGTCCTTGGAAGAAAGTAAAGACAGAAATGGTTTTATTTGGTGAAAATATTCAAAACATTAAATCTTTAGAGCAGGAGAATAAGTCCAGCCAGAAGGACCACAGACTTGCATGCAGATGACCTGAGTTCAAACCCTGGGAACACAAAAAGCTTCCAAAGCCCCATCAGGAGTGGACCTTGAGCACCTGAGTGTGGCCTCACAACCCCCCAAAATAGTTAAAATAGAATTTGCAATAAAATTGGAATTTTTATCCTCTACACCATCAGGCACCAACAACACTTATTTTTCTTACTACAGAATCATTGCTGGACAAATGGTTTCCTAGATACAGACTCTATTTACCAGTTTCTTATTTTTTTCTTTGGCCAGGTCACTAGTTTCACCAATGGAATGGTATCAAGAGTGATGTGTGTTAAGTTTAGGTCAGAGAATTTTGGAAGCCAGTGTGGCTTCTGTAATCATCCATCTGTCGTCTGGATGACAATATCGAGAATGACTTTGAAAACCACATGTTGCAGATGGCAGCTACTCCATCAGTCTGAAACCCAGAGTGACGTCCCTGCCCTTAGTTCCCCTGATACTTGCCATAAAATCTGAGACATCTGCAGTGCTCAGACGCTTCAGTTTTTCATAGAGGAGCTACTTTCCCCTACTATGACCTCTGACAAATTATAAGATGATTGATTCAATGAAAGTTAATGTACATTCCTTATCAATTAGAAAAATATAATTTGAATATTTTTATTTAGTATTCATATTTTTAAGATCTATTAGAATGCCATTTTAAAATCCATACTTTATGGAAATTGTAGACAAACTTAACAGTGCTGCATTGCCATTTTAAAATCCATACTTTATGGAAATTGTAGACAAACTTAACAGTGCTGCATTGTTCTGAAACGTCCAAAGTTTGAATATATACCTGTAGTATTATAGTTACCAGCTACTTATATCTTAGTTTAACTTTACCAGAAGTATATCTTGAGACAAATATGGTACAGCAATGAAACAACCATCTCCGAATGCAACAGTTATGTGTACCTAGGTCAAGAAGTGAGCATGATGAATGACCTGGCATCTGAGTTGCGCAGGATGAAGAGAGTGGCTTGGAACGCCTTCAAAAGCGTCGAAGAAATAGCTAAGAGGACGAAGAACCTCCGATTCTGGGCACATCTCTTTGATTCCACTGTTCTTCCTGCATTAACATACGCCTCAGAGACCTGGGCCCTATGAAAATAGAATGAGAACACTATTAGGGTCTCCCAAGGAGGAATTGAAAGAGCTATGCTTGGAGTATCACTTTTCACTCAACTGAGAGAAAGAATCCGAAGTTCCGACCTCTGTCGATGATCAAGAATCACGGACGCTGTCTCGTTTGCCAAGGCGTCAAAAATCAGATGGGCTGGACATGTAATAACATTTAGAGAAGACCGCTGGACTAGAACTGTTACCGACTGGATTCCACGGGATTTCAAAAGACCACGTGGTCACCCACCTACCATATGGTCAGACTTCTTCATCACGATCATGAACGATCATTTTTTTTTATGTAGGAGTACTGCTATTTATTCAGCCACTGACTAGCTGATAGAATTGTACATGAACTACACCTTACTTTTTTTTCATGTTTTATAATTTTATTTATTGAATCACCATGAGAGCAGTTACAAAGTTTTCGGGTCTAAGTCTCGGTCAAACAATGAAACACCCGTACCTTCACCAGTGCCCATTCTCCACCACCAAAAACCCCAGCATACCCCCATCTCACACCCTACCCCTACCTATGGGGCAGATGATTTCCACATTAGTCTCTCTCTACTTTGAACACATTCAGTATTTTGACACCAGACCCACCATTATTATTTGAGATTTTAACCCAACACTAGGATCTGCTGAAAAAGCAACAGTAGACAATTTGTGTTCTATTGCTGGTTATGAATAACATATGATGTCGCGTGGCTGCAGTAGGGCCATGTGATTTTGAAATTCCGAAATTGTAACACTTAAATCTGGAGGGATTTCTGACAAAAGCCACTGGGTTTCGAGATTTGCTCCTGAGTCTCTGGGATCATGGCTGTTGAGCAGCGTGATCAGGAGCCAGAGAGGCCGTTCGCGGGCGATGACTTGGGGTCTTGTTGGGGGACAGGCCCGGCTCCACCCCCATCCCATGAGGCCCAACAAGTTTCGTCACTGCAGGCCCAAGCCTGACTGTCCAATGGCCTCTGGAGGATGACGGCCACCGAGCCACCAGGGGGAAGCAGGTGGAGGGGCAACACTCTTTCCCCCCTGGGTTGGCCCGGCGACAGTAACGTACTGTGGGGTCCGGACCCATTTCTGCGAAAAGCCACTGGGTTTAGAGATTTGTTTCTGAGTCTCTGGGATCATGGCCATTAAGCAGCTTGATCAAGGGCCAGAGAGGCCATTCATGGGCGATGACTTGGGGTCTCATTCTGATGGGGAGGACAGGCCCGGTTCCCCCCGCCAATCCCATAAGGCCCACAATGTCTCGTCACTGTGGGCCCAGACCTGACTGTCCAATGGCCTCTGGAGGATGACGGCCACTGAGCCGCCAAGGGGGAGGAGGCAGAGGGACAACACCCTTTCCCCCCTGGGGTGGCCTGGCGACAGTAATGTACTGTGGGGTCCGGACGCATTTCTGCCAAAAGCCGCTGGGTTTCGAGATTTGTTTCTGAGTCTCTGGGATCATGGCTGTTAAACAGCTTGATCAGGAGCCAGAGAGGCCATTTGTGGTCGATGACTTGGGGTCTCATTGGGGTGGGGAGGACAGGACCGGCTTCACCCCCATCCCATGAGACCCTCTGTGTCTCATCACTGGGAGCCCAAACCTGACTGTCCAGTGGCCTCAGAAGGATGGCAGCCAGTGAGCCGCCAGGGGGAACAGGCCAAGGCACAAAACCTATTCCCACCTGGGTTGACCCAGCACCGGTGACCTACTGCAGAGACCAGACACATTTCTGCCAAAAGCTGTTGGGTTTCAAGATTCGTTTCTGAGTATCTGGGATCATGGCCATTAAGCAGTTCGATCTGGAACCAGAGAGGCCATGCCTCCAATTATATAGCTGAGCCGGAGGTGGTTTGTGGGTGTGTTTCCCACATACCTAACTTTTGCTCATTTACTTTCTTGGTAAACTTTGCCCCAAGCTTTTGGGGTCTGGCCAAAGGCACAGCAGCAATTTTGGGGTATCTGGAAGTCTGAAGGCGCCATCAGGCTGCTGATGCACTCACCTCGCAGGTACAGATAGACCTGCTGGCTGCACCATACCCCCATGAATGATTGTTTTGAGGCTCTTCGTGTTCCTAGAATGAACAGACGCCATTGGCCTACACTAGCACTCGACAGGGATAAATGGAGACGTTACTGGCACCCGCTCGAGCAAGTAGACAATTAATGAGAAGTCAAGTGATCAAGTGATATCTTGAGACAAATATTAAAGTATGAATAGTTAATTTGGACAGTTTGATTCTAAAAACCAACAATTAAGAGGATAGGCATAGGCGATCAGAAAAGTCAATCAATCTTCTGTTGCTGAATTAGCCATGTTAAACGGGCTACTAAAGTTCAACACCACTGGAAAACAAGGGAGAATATGCAGAATATTACTGCAACAGAGAGACATGGGACCTTGTGAAATTTTGCAAACATTAATTGCTAGTCCTTTTCTTGTGATTTCTTAGCTATTTTTTAATTACTTTCAGCCCCATTACCTCAATTTTGGAAAGTGTGTGCTGAGCTTCTCAACTCAGTCTACACATGATAGCCAACAGAGGCTCTCCAGGATCAAGGCATGTTTGTTCTATTCTCATTCCAGCTCTCAGAGATCATTGTCCTACTGAATACTCACCTGAGAATTAATATACAATGGGATGCAGGAAAGTACTTCCCAAATGCTAAGGAGGAAGGGCCCTTCTTATCCACAAAGGGCAAAATATCCCCCAAGCAGAATGTAAACTGTCCTGACTACAAGCCACAGGGCAAGTGAGTACACAGATCTTGTACTAGCAACGGTGGCTATTGAAAAGTTCTCTCGCTTGATCCAATTTCAACCATCTTGAAAAATTTTTTAAAAAAGGGAAATCTGTCTACATATAACTGCTCAGATACAGAACAATATCAAAGCTATTTATCAGAATTGTGAAATATTCAGACCCCAACAAAATAAAGTTCACTCTGTTTGGCATTCAAAAAGTACCCCATAAAGATGCACCCCACAAAAATAATTTTAGATACTCAACAAGCATCTCAATATCATTTTCAGTGGAAAAATATCATTCTAAACTAACACCAGTCTGCTAGAGATGGTCAAATTAGCATATCAGTAAATTGCTATCAGTATTGAAAATATATACATATATTTATATTATATATATCTGTTTGTATGTATCAAATAGTTCTATATTTATATTTATATACATGTATATATATACCAAATACTGCATTTACAAAGTACTTAAGAGAATAAAATAGTGATGTTTGAGATTAAAAATTATATACTAGAAATGATTGATACCAGGTTAAAAATTGGAGATAAAAATTACAATAAAATGAAAAAGCATTAAACAAATTATAAAAAGTCCAAAAGTTATGAAAAACTTAAGATAGCCTAGTCCATTTTTGAGTCTACAAAGAAGATTGAGAGGTTAAGAAAAAATTAGAACTTCAAATTAAGAGAAAAAAATATTCGAGTCAAGGGCTTGAGAATAGCAAGTGGACAGAGTGCTTGCTTCACACATGGACAATCTGGGTTCAATACCTGTCCTTCCATATGATTCCCAGGGAAATCCAGGAATGATTCCTGGAGTAACCCCTGAGCAGTGCCCAAACCAAAATAATAATAATGAATTCAGTTCAGGATATAATATTTTTTAAATTTTTTAATTAATTTTTAATTAATTTTTATTAGTGAAACACCATGAGGTACAGTTGTAGACTTACAAATTTTTGTGCTTGGGTTTCGATTGTACAATGGTCAAATACCCATCCCTCCACCAGTGCCCATTTTCTGCCACCATGGATCCCAGTATCCCTCCCACCCCCATGCCCCCATCCCACCCTGCCTCTGTGGCAGGGCATTACCTTTTGTTCCCTTCTCTCCTTTTGGGTGTTGTGGTCTGCAAAAGAGGCATTGGGTGGCAATTATATTTAGTCTATAGTCTACTTTCAGCATGCATCTCCCATCCTGGGCGGATCTTCCCAGCACCCTTTATTTGGTGCTCCCTTCTCTATCTGAGTTGCCTTTACCCCTAGTGTGTGCGGCTGGCCTCGAAGTCATGGAGTAATCCTCCTGGTACTGATCTCGGCTATTCTTGGGTATTAATCTCCTATTTTGTTACTTTTTGTCCCCCAGATGAACACAATCTTTTTATGTCTATCCCTCTCTTTCTGACTCATTTCACTTAGCATGATACTTTCCATGAAGTACCACTTGTATGTAAATTTTATGACTTCATCTTTTCTAACAGGATATAATATTTTTAAGAATTAAGAAACTATGAAATACACAAGTCAAGGTACATGGAAAAAACTTCACCCAGACATATTAAAACTAATTAAAATAAAATGAGGAAAAAATCATGAAATCATAAAACAATCTTGGAAGGGAAAACATATTACATGTAGTGGATCAGAAATAAGACACCCATAAAGTAAATGGAAGTATGTTAAAAAGTGCCACTTGTGAATTATAGGAAGAAAGTATTATCAATTCAAATTTTAGATCTTATGAAAAATAATCATTGTCACTATCACTGTCCTCCCACTGTTCATCGATTTTCTTGAGCGGGCCCAGTAATGTCTCTATTGTGAGATTTTGTTGTTACTGTGTTAGGCATATTGAATACATCACAGGTAGTTTGCCAGGCTTTGCCGTGTGGGCGAGATACTCTTGGCAGCTTGCCGGGCTCTCCGAGAGGGGCGGAGGAATGAAAAAAATATTAATTAGAAAGTTAGTGATAAACTAAATACCTTTGAAGACACAGAAAAATAAAATAATATTTTTCCTTGACCTATACTATTAGAAATAATGGTAAGGTAAGGTAAAGGCCCTCCCATTGATCGTCGATTTGCTCGAGCGGGCCCAGTAACGTCTCCATTGGAGACTTTGCTGTTACTGTGTTTGACTGTGTTCGAATACTCTCGGTAGCTTGCTGGGCTCTCCGAGAGGGGTGGAGGAATCGAACTCGGGTCAGCCATGTTGGCCGCTTGTAAGGCGAACACCCTACCGCTGTGCTATGGTATTGGAGATAAAAGGAAAATTATAACTGACAGAAATATGGGTAATGTATTACCATCTCCATGTTAGAACACATTGAACCCTGAGGGAAAAAGAAAAAGTATTTGACTCCTAACATAATACGAGTTTTTGTTTCCTTAACAAAGACCCCACCCAGCATGCTCCAGGGTCACTGCACAAACTGGAGGCATATGTATAGTGACTTAGAAAAGCCAAATCTATTCTGAGAAATAAGAAAATAGAAAATGCTATTTCCTGACTTGAAATTATACTATGAAGCTATATAAAGCAAAGTAGCACTGCAGCACTGTAACACCGTTCTCCCATTATTCACTGGTTTGCTCGAGCAGTCCCAGTAACTTCTCCATTGTGAGATTTCTTGTTACTGTGTTTGGCATATTGAATATGTCATGGGTAGCTTGCCAGGCTTTACCGTGCTGGTGAGATACTCTAGGTAGCTTGCCAGGCTCTCTTAAGGGGTGGAGGAATCGAACTGGTTGGCCTTGTGCAGGGCAAACGCTCTACCCGCTGTGCTATTCTCAAGCAAAGCAGCATTGTATTGAAATAAGAATAGTCTGCAGAGCAATGGATTAGAAAAGAACAGACAATGATAAACCTTCAGAGATATGGTAATATAGCTTATGGTAAAGAGCTGTGCGCATTGAGTAGAATAAAGATAGTCTGATCAACAAATGATATTTGGAAAACTGAAAAGCTAAATGTAAAAGAAAAAAGTTGCGTGTGTACCCCACACCCTAGACAAAGATTAATTAAAAGTGTATCAAAGGCCTTGATAGGTAAAGGTAAAGGTAAAGGCCCTCCCGTTGATCGTCGATTTGCTCGAGCGGGCCCAGTAACGTCTCCATTGGAGACTTTGTTGTTACTGTGTCTGGCATATCGAATACTCTCGGTAGCTTGCCGGGCTCTCCGAGAGGGGCGGAGGAATCGAACTCGGGTTGGCCATGTTGGCCGCTTGTAAGGCGAACGCCCTACCGCTGTGCTATCGCTCCAGCAAAGGCCTTGATATTAAAATAAATTCAGTAAGGTACACTGAAGAAAATGTAGGTGAAATGCTCCAGATTAGAACCTCAAAGTTGTTTTATATAGTTGGATTCTATTAAGAAATAAAACAGGAAAGGAAAATAAAGAAATGGAACTACATAATAAACATTTTAACATACATTTCAAAGGCAATATTAGAACGTTCATAAAGTTGGAAAATATTATACAGTTTTAAGTCAGTAAATCAATTAAATTTTATTGTTTCTAATATCAAATTGACTTCTTGTTTTCCATGGAATAAAATACTCTACGATATTTCATATAGGATAGTTTGCTGATGCATGCATATTTCCAAAGTCATCGAGAGATATGTACGATGTGAAGGCAACCTGGTTTCAACATCCGTCACTCCGTTGATCAATCGCCAGGGTTGATTCGGCCCATCTGGCTGGTTAGACAGATGTCCCTTCCTGCCACACTGCTCCACGTGTGTCCCTCCTGAAGCTGCGCTCTCTTCCAAAGGGACAACTTTACCCACTAAAGACCAATATGTTCTTTGTTCAAGGGCATATGAGAAGCTGTGCTCCCCTTCTAAAACCTCCAAATGAACTCTCAAGGTCTATTTGTGGGATAATGTGGAGTGGTAAAACTACTAAACTCCAGATACCTCCGAATGAGGCATTGCACGTGGCAAGATAGCTAGATGATAGATAGATAGATAGATAGATAGACAGATAGATAGGTAGATAGATAGTAGACAGAGAGATAGTCTTCACAGCTTTTCATATCTCATAAGACAACAAAGCTATTAAAAAGAACAACTGTTGCTTTAATATCTCATTTTCAAATAAGAAGATTGTCCTGCTTTAGAATTTCTCTTAATCAAGCATTATTAGCAAATTTTAATGATCTTAATCTTCATGAAGTTTCTATTCAAAGTTGGCCAATATGACCAATATTTTTTTAGAAATACTTCAAAACGTGAAAGATTTTGCTAAGCAAAATCCGTGAGTCAGTTTTTGAATATTTAAGTAATGATGTAGACTTAAAGGACAAATCATTAACATTTCATACGTTTTAAACTATTCAACATGAAATATATGTAATATTTAAGCTAAATCAATGATCATTTTTAATATAATTCAAAATGTCATACAAAACAGATGGAAATGTGCAGTTTGTTTGTATTAGTCATGTATGGTCATATGAGGTGATATTTAAATGGCTTATCATTATTCCTCATTACTAACTTTGTAAAACATTATCCAGACTGCTTATTTGAATAAAATAATTTCATTGTATAAAACTATCAAAACTTAAATTTATATTTCCACTTTACAATTTCCACTTCATTTTTTCTAGTTAGAATGCCCTTTCAAAGTTGCATTTTATTATACTTCTATAAGTAAGTGTGCTTTGAAAATAAAGAGAAAGTGTATTTTTACAATAAATATGCATGTTCCACTTACTAAATTCACTTTAAAATCCCATTTTAGTAGTCTTTAAAAATCATCAAGAATCATATAAAACATATATTGAAAACTTTTATCATGTCCAGGACATATTCATTCTCCTTAAAACACTTATTTTTTCACCAAGGCAGCTGATAGCCATGAAGAAAAATTATTAAAGTTTATTTGGAGCAATGGCTTTTAATTTCTTATCTATACAATAATGTGTGTAATTTCTAATATTTTAACAATTACTATAGTTCTTATATTCAAATAAAATTTAGTTAATTATTAATTTTAATATTGTATGTTATTGAAATAAATATGAGATGACTTCATTGCCAAGTCATATTTTTCAAGATAAAAATTTTTACTTTAACTTTTCTTTTATAATTTTCATTCACAGTTACACCTATTTTTCATCTTTTTCTGAACATTAAAATGCTGTATTAATCTTGGAACAAATATAATATGGTTTAACTTACTCATATCTATGTGCAATAGCCATTGTCTACAATAAATATTAAATTTATATACAGCATTTTGTAAAAATAACATAACATTCATATAAATGTCACATTTATATAAAGCCATTTAAAACTGTCAAAATTATAGAATGTAGAATTTAAGCACTGTAGCACTGTAGTACTGTCCTCCCGTTCATTGATTTGCTCGAGTGGATACCAGTAACATCTCCATTATGAAACTTGTTGTTACTATTTTCGGCATATCGAACACATCACAGGTAGTTTGCAAGGTCTTGCCCTGCAGGCGGGATACTCTTGGTATCTTGCTGGGCTCTCCAAGAGGGGTGTAGGAATCGAACCTGGTTCGGCCACATGCAAGGCCCTACCCACTGTGCTATTACTCCAGCCCAAGTTATTAGGCATATTTGATAAACTACTAAAATAATAAATTAAGCATACAACTACAAATAAACTACAAACTTTTTTTTATAGTTTTAGATCAATAAATATACACAATCTTGATAAGTATTTTGATTTAATTTTATTTTCAGAAAGCAATAGCTATAATCACATTTTCTTTTTAAAGTCCCACATATTAAGGAGCACGATTGAATTACTTAAAATTTTATCCACCCTAAATTGCACACATACATATTTTTAATAAAATGAAACCTTTACTTTTATCAATGATATATGCCATTGCCTCTGGAAGCAACAGAAATATCTTGTCAGAACCTCTCCAGGAATCTCTGCAGATGCCACAAACAAGAAATATATTAAGTTTTCATTCTACCTGGTATGAAGTGTATGAAGGTACATGTCAGACTGCTTTAAACTGCTGATACTGTGTCATAATGAGCACTTATGCATTAATTTTAGTAGCAAACATTGTTGAATGCTACTCCTCTTCTGAACTATTTTGATGTCACCTAAATCACCTTACTTGGAGAAATGACTCACACACTTCACCCTCATTCTGGATCAAATCATTATTTATGGCTTTGTTATTTATTTGTTTTAGTCAGTGACTTACTAGTTTAACAAAAATACCTACATGTAACGTGGAAAAACATAAAGTTAATATATAACTATATTAGTACAAAGGTCAGAAAGAATGTGCTCTAAAGTGAATTGTTTTTTCTAAAATACAGTAGAAAAAAACTCACTCAAAAATAAGTGTGATTTGGTGCTTAAAAGGAAAATAAGTGGGGGGGGGGTGACTGTCTGCCACAGAATCAGGCTGGGGGACATGGTTGGTGGGGGTGAGCAGGAGGAAAACTGAGAATTTTGCTGATGGAAATTGAGCATTGGTGAAGGGATGGGTGTTGAAACATTGTATCACAGAAAGTAAATATTGAACAACTTTGTAACTTGTTCAAAGAAAATCTTGGCCTGGGAATATACCCTGGAAAGGCAAAAAAGTATAGTCCAAGTGACATCTGCACTTGTTTGTTCATTGCAGCACTGTTTACAATAGCTAGAATATGGAAAAAACCTGAGTGCCGGAGAACAGATGACTGGTTAAAGAAACTTTGGTACATCTACACAATGGAGTACTATGTAGCTGTTAGAAAAGATGAAGTCATGAAGTTTACATACAAGTGGTACTACATGGAAAGTATCATGCTAAGTGAAATGAGTCAGAAAGAGAGGGACAGACATAGAAAGGTTGCATTCATCTGGAGAAAATAAAGTAACAAAATAGGAGACTAACACCCAAAAACAGCTGTGATAAATACCAGGAGGTTCACTCCATGACTTTGAGGCCAGCCGCACATGCTAGGGAGTTCAGATAGAGAAGGTAGCACCAAATAAAGGGTGCTGGGAAGATCTGCCCAGGATGGGAGATGCATGCTGAAAGCAGACTATAGATTGAATATGATTGCCACCCAATGCCTCTTCCGCAAACCACAGCACCCAAAAGGAGAGATAGAACAAAAGGGAGTGCCCTGCCACAGAGGTAGGGTGGGATGAGGGATGAAGGGTGGGAGGGATACGGGGATTTTTGGGGGTGGAGAATGGGCGCTGGTGGTGGGATGGGTACTTGATCATTGTATAACTGAAACCCAAGCACAAAACCTTGTAAGTCTATAACTGTACCTCATGGTGTTTCACTAAAAAAAAAGAAAATCTCTGGATGACTTTGACACTTTGAATCACTGTATATGTAACAGTGATTCCATTTAAAAAATGATAAAATGACTGATAAATTTAATGTGTATTCCAAATACTGTAAAGTTACCAATAACATAATAACTTACTGGTAACCCCCAGCATACAAGAAAATGGTATCATAAAGTATTCAATTAAACAATAAAGGAGGCAAAGGAGAGAAAGGGGAATAGAAAATAAAGAGGAAACTATAGATTAAAATTTAAAAAATGTTAGTCACATTACATGTAAACAGCCTGAAGACCATTAATCTTTAACTAAGATATTGTTGGATTGGAAGAAGATCATGACCTACTTCTATCTGGCCTTTGGAAATCACCACTAATAAGAAGACAAATATAGCAAAAAAAAAAAACGTAAACAGAAGTAAAGGATATAAAGTGTTCACACTAACTTAAAGACAATGAAAGTGCATATATTAACATCAGACAACATGTTTGACAATAAATGAGTATCATCTCATGGTAACTGTGTCGAGAGACAAGTGAACCTTTGATAAACTTTTGTTTATGGAGCGGGCCCAGTAACGTCTCCTTTGGAGACTTTGTTGTTACTGTGTCTGGCATATCGAATACTCTCGGTAGCTTGCCGGGCTCTCCGAGAGGGGCGGAGGAATCGAACTCGGGTCGGCCATGTTGGACGCTTGTAAGGCAAACGCCCTACCCGCTGTGCTATCGCTGGAGGTTAGAGAGATAGTATAGTGGGCAGGGCACTTGTCTTGTTCACAGCAGAGAATTTCCATCACTGAACACAGAACCAGAAGCAAGCCATGAGCACAGATAGGTGTAACTCCAAATTCAAATCAAAATTAGATAATAAAAAACAAAAAATAAAACAATTGTGTGTAGATTTATAATGTTTTGAAATGCACAGCAAGGATAGAAGGAGGAATTATAATTAAATGTTTTAATATCCAACTTGATTCGAAAAATAAGCTAAGAATCAGTAATAACATCGAATATTTGAAGGACATTATCAGTGCAATAAAAGTGACGTTTTATAGAAATATATCAAAGATAGGAAATAAGCATAGTTCTATGGCAATGGAAACACCATAGCTAAGCTAAGCACATGTTAGAAATTTAAGTGATCAAGGGCCAGAGGGACAATTCAGCAGGTAAGACTTCTGTCTTGCACATTTCTGAAATGGTTTTATCCCGACACCATGGAATCCCCTGTTTGCCGCCAGAAGTTGTCCGAACCAGACAGCCAGGAGTGAACCCTGAGCAGTGCCAGGTATGGCTCCCAATCAGAAACAAAACAAGGGGGAAGTGTTGGGAAGGATGTTTCTAACCATGTTTTTATCTGGTAGTATTAATTTTTCAATCAATAGCCGAAGAATTTCTAGGCAATCACCAAATATATCACACAAAAGGACCAATTTCTAAAGAAGCTATAGGATCATGAAGAGAAAACAGATGGTGATTTTCAAGGAAGCTGGAGGTAAGTATTAAGAGTAATAGCACATGCACAAATGTGTGAGCTTCCATTGTGGCAGGCTGCAAATTTCCTATCAAATAGATACCTTTTACCCATACTGAATAAAGATTTCTCTTTATCCTTTCATAAAATTGAAGTAATATTGTATTTTAGCAATATATGTTTTCCAAGTATGCATCATTAAAATGGGCTGGAGCAATAGCACAGTGGTAAGGCGTTTGCCTTGCACGCAGCCAACATGGCCTACCCGAGTTCGATTCCTCCGCCCCTCTCGGAGAGCCCGGCAAGCTACCGAGAGTATCTCGCCCACACGGCAGAGCCTGGCAAGCTCCCCGTGACGTATTCGATATGCCAAACACAGTAACAACAAAGTCTCCAATGGAGACGTTACTGGGCCCGCTCAAGCAAATCGATGATCAACTGGAGGGCCTTTACTTTACTTACATTAAAATGCAGAGTGTTTAATATCACTGCCTTAATATTAACTCACTCTCTGACCACTTCCCCTACCTATTATTATACCTTCTACCTCGCATTTCATTTGGGTAACCACTACTGACCCGACACACCACAATTCTATCATTGTTGTGTTTATCACTGTATCACAACCATCCTGTTATTCATCGATTGCCTCAAGCAGGCCCCAGTAACGTCTCTTCATCCTAGCCCTGAGATTTTTTTTTTAGAAAGTGCCATATTCAAGGCTCTTTCAGAGTTAGGAGAATGAGACCCTTCATTGTTACTGGTATTTGGCATATTGGGTACGCCACGGGGAGTTTGCCAGACTCTGCCATGTGGGCAGGTTACATTCCATAGCCTGCCAGTTTGTCTAAAGTAGGAATGAGATGATAAGATGTCGCGGCCGCGCGCTTCCGGGAGCTGGGTTTTATAGTCTCTGAATCTTGGCCGTTGATGGGATTACACAGCGCCAGGGGGGCAGTTGGTGGGTGTGACCCCTGCCTACTGAAATTTGGAGGATCTGGGTGGAGGATGCTCAGCTCCAATCCGAGTAGGCTTGGAGATCTCGGCCCCAGAACCCACGTGGCTTTGTCCCTCTGCCGGTACCTTTATGTGTGCGGAGAGTGGTCTCAGCATGGTGGTGGCTGGTTCTGGAGGTCTTCAGCTGCTGGAACCCTGGTCGGGGCGGGGAGGAAAACTCAACCCACTCCCCTCCAAGAGGCCCCGGCGAGGACAGCCAGGTGCGGGGGCAGGAGACTTCTGCGCTGTTCTCTTCCGGGAGCTGGGTTTTATAGTCTCTGAATCTTGGCCGTTGATGGGATCACACGGCGACAGTGTAATCACTGTATATCTACAGGCAATATACCACATATGGGCGAAATTGTCTTTATATGACTTACTTCATTTTGTATAATGACCTCTATGTACATACATACTGTTACAAATGTCAGGGTTTCATGCACTTTTTGTGTGTGGATGGAAGAACAGTATTTCACTGGGTACATTGCATCTTCCCTTATGTATTTTTCCATTACATTCATTTTAGTCACTCGGCACTTAGGTTGTTCTTGGCTATGTAAAAATGATGCTTGAATAAATAAGGCATAAAATAGGTAAGCAAAATTTGAACAGACACCTTATCAAAAATATGAACATGATAAACATGTGGAAATATATTTAGCATTATTGTAGTAAAAATGCAAATTACAGTCTGAATATGCAAGTCAAAATCTACCATATTCCCCCAAATTTTGTAAGTGACAATTACAAGGTGTTAGTGAGTTTCAATGAGCAAGAATACACATTTAAAGCTTTGTGAACATAAACTGGTGCAATCTCTTTTAAAAAATAGTTTGGTAGTTACATAAACATGTAGCACCTAAATGTATCATTACATCTACTTCACTCCTCTACAATTTCGGCACAGAAAATAGCCATGTGACAAACACATAAAGCCAGATGTTTTAATGTTAATCATTTGTGGCACTCCAATAAAGTCGCTAATGTATACCAATGTATCTATAAAGGTAAAGGTAAAGGCCCTCCTGTTGATCGTCGATTTGCTCGAGCGGGCCCATCTATTGATAAGGTAAATAGTTAAGATTTTGTTGTGTATCACGAAAGAGAAGACTTCTCAGAGCATTTTCTCATGTTCCTTTTTGCCATTCGGATTTCTTCTTTGAGAAAGTTTTTGTTCATTTTGTCGCCCCATTTTTTCATGGGGTTGGATGTTTTCTTCTTGTGGAGTTCAACCAGTACTTAGTATATCCTTGATATCAACCCCTTGTCGGATGGGTACTGGGCGAATATCCCTTCCTATTCTGTAGACTATCTTTTCATCTTGTTCACTGTTTCTTTTGAGGTGCAGAAGCTTCTTAGTTTAAGATAGTCCCATTTGTTTATCTCTGTTTTCACTTGCTTGGACAGTGGTGTGTCATCTTTGAAGGTACCATTAGCTTCAAAGTCGTGGAGGGTTTTGTAAACCTTGTCTTCAATGTAACTTAGTGATTCTGATCTGAAGTTGGGTCTTCAATCCATTTTGATCTTATTTTGGTACATGGTATTAGGCAGAGATCTGAGCCCATTTTTTGCATGTAGCTGTCCAGTTTTGCCAACACTATTTGTTCAAGAGGCTTTTCTTGCTCCACTTCACATTTATTGCTCCCTCATCAAAGATTAGATGATCATATGTTTGGGGAGAGATATCAGTATATTCAACCCTGTTCGACTAGTCTGCAGCTCTGCCTTTCTTCCAGTACCATGCTATTTTAATTATTACTGCTTTGTAGCAGAGTTTGAAGTTAGGGAGGTTGATTACTCCCATTTTCTTTTTTCCAAGAATTGCTTTAACTATTCGTGGTGGCATATTGTTCCATATGAATTTCAGGAGTGTTTGCTCCATTTCTTTGAAGAATGTCACGGGTATCGTTATAGGGATCACATTGAATTTGTACAATGCTTGGGAAGTATTGCCATTTTGATAATGTTAATTTTCCTGATCCATGAGCAGGGGATATGTTTCCATTTTCTCATGTCCTCTTTTATTTCCTGAAGCAGTGTTTTGTAGTTTTCTTTGTAAAGGTCCTTTACTTCCTTAGTTAAGCTAATTCCTAGGTACTTGATTTTCTGGGGCACAATTGTGAATGAGATTTTTTTTTCATGTCACTTTCTTCTCTCTCACTATTTATATATAGGAAAGCCATGGACTTTTGGGTATTGATTTTATAGCCTACAACTTTACTACACAAATCTATTTTTTCTATGAGTTTCTTGGTAGAGGTTTTAGGGTTCTCTTAGTATCATACTATCTGCAAATAGCGAGAGCTTGATTTCTTCCTTTCCTACCTGAATGTCCTTAATATCTTTTTCTTGCCTAACTTCTATTGCAAGTACTTCCATGACAAAATGAACATGAGAAAATTCTCTACATCATTAATCATCAGGGAGATGCAAATCAAAACAACAACGAGATATCATCTCATACCACAGAGACTGGCCCACATCCAAAATAACTAAAACAACTGATGTTGGAGAAGATGTGGCCCTCTTCACTGCTGGTGGGAATGCCGACTGATTCAGCCCTTTTGGAGAAAAGTCTGGACAATTCTCCAAAAATTAGAAATTGAGCTCCCATTTGACCCAGCAATACAACTACTGGGAATATATCCCGGAGAGACAAAAAAGTACAGTCGATATGACATCTGCACTTCCATGTTTATTGCTGGACTATTCACAATAGCCAAAATCTGGGAAAAAAAACCTGGGTGCCTGAGAACAGATTACTGGTTAAATAAATGGAGTAATATTCACCTGTTAGAAAAGATGAAGTCATGAAATTTACATACAAGTGATACTACATGGAAAGTATCATGCTAAGTCAAATGAATCAGAAAGGGAGGGACAGACATAGAAAGATTGCATTCATCTGGAGAATATAAAGTAACAAAGTAGTAGACCAACACCCAAGAATAGCCAAGATAAGTACCAGGAGGTTAACTCCATGGCTTGGAGGCCAGCCACACATGCTAAGGGAAAAGGCAGCTCAGATAGAGAAAGGAGCGCCAAAAAAAGGGTGTTAGGAGGATCCCCCCAGGATGAGAGATGTATGCTGAAATTAAACTATACTCTGAACATGATTGACCCTCAATGCCTCTTTTGCAAAACACAACATCCAAAAGGAGAGGAACACAAAGGAATTCCATGCCACAGAGGTAGGGTGGGATGGGGGATGGGAGGTTGAAGGGACACTGTGATTATTGGTAGTGGAGAAAAGGCACTGGTGGAGGGATTGGTACTCGATCATTGTATAACTGAATCCCAAGCACAAAAATTTGTAAGTGTATAACTGTACCTCATGGTGTTTCACTAATAAAAATTTTTTAAAAAGAGAAGGCTACTCAGAAATAAAGTAAATAAAGAAATAATATATTGGTGTATGCTACACTACAGATCGGTATAAAAATAATTATGTCATTAAATATATTAGACAAGAAAGAGCATTTGGTGTTTGATGCAATTTATAGCAAATGCAAATTAGTTCATAGTGACAGAAAGTAGATCAATGGTTGCCTTAGAGATGCAGACAAGTTGAGCAAAAGCAACAGAGTCTCCTGCCAAACTTTGTGAGAGGGAACAGTGATCATAATTTTTATCACAACTGCACTTCAGTAAATAAACGTTTATGCCTAGACATCATGTTATAAAAACTTGCAACATCTTGTATGTCAATTATATCTAATAGAGTATTTAAAAACTTAAGGGACTTTTGATGAGCAGAGACGTCAAACTGATAGAGTAGAGAATTTTTGATGGTAGATGTGGTGAAGTATAAACAATTTTTGAGGCTTGAAGCTATTCTCCAAATCATAAATCGCATTACAAACAAGCGGGGAAGGAAGGAAGGAAAGAAGGAAGGAAGGAAGGAAGGAAGGAAGGAAGGAAGGAAGGAAGGAAGGAGGGAAGGAAGGAAGGAGGGAAGGAAGGAGGGAGGGAGGGAGGGAGAGAAGGAGGGAGGAAGGGAAAGGGAGGAAGGGAGATAAAAAGGGAAGGAGGGAGGGGAAAGAGAAGAGGGAAGAAGGGAGGGAAGGAGGAAAAGAGGGAAGGAGGAAAAGGAGACAAGGAAGGGAGGAAGGCAAGGAGGGAGGGAACAAGGAGGAAAAGAGAGGGATGGAAGATAGGGAGGGAGGGAGGGAGGGAGGGAGGGAGGGAAGGAGGAAAAAAAGAGGCAGGGAGGGAGAAAGGAGGGATAGAGGGAGAAAGGAACTAGAAAGGGAGAAAGAAAGGAAGTATGAAGGAAGGAGGAAAATGTGAAAGAGGGAAGGAAGGAAGGAAGGAAGGAAGGAAGGAAGGAAGGAAGGAAGGAAGGAAGAAGGAGGGAGGGAGGGAGGGAGGGAGGGATGGAAGGAGGGAAGGAGGGAAGGAGGAAGGATGGAAGGACTTTCTGACTCTCAAGTTTATGTATGATTTGAACAAAGTGATTTACTATTTCTGCACAATGGTTTTCTCATGCATAGAACGGGATAATTCCATTTGTGTTATAGCTGGAAGATACATAAGCAAAATCACTGTACAGAGAATGGTGGAGGTGTGCTTGGTCTCAGCTTGGACACTAGGACATTTCCCATGCTCCTTTCAGGTTAGAGTAACGGCAGTGCTTCAGAAAGCACACTGAACGTTTTTTGTGTTCCTTCTGTTTTAATGTGTTTCCAAAGGCAAAGCCTGCCACTTCTTTCAAAATGGATCTCAGGCTACATCCTATATATTTTTTTCCTACACACCATGGAACAATTATATTTTACAGAAATCTTTGACATTAAGTTCGATATCCTGCAATTGCCCTGAAAACACTGTGTGTGTGTGTGTGTGTGTGTGTGTGTGTGTGTGTTGTGTGTGTTGATCCTTACAAATGCACTTTTCACCTGACACGTATCAGGGATGTTTCAGTATATAGCTGCACGCACAGCGAATTGACAAGGCAAACAGCATTTCCTGTAATATCTATTGTGATTTGATCACTACGTCTCAAAACATCTATCGTGAACATCATTTGACAGAATGTGCTTAATGGAAACATCTCGCAAACTCTGCGAATGCGCATGTGGTGAACGTGAATTTCTGCACACGGAATCTCTGGGCTCCTGCAAAAACGGCAGGCCAGATGGCCAGTGGTTACATAAGGCGGGAGTTGACGAATCTGCCTCTCAGCATCCTTCTTGAAGCTGAGAGTAAGCATCTGGTGGGTATGCGCGAGGTATTAAATGGCCCCTGGTGTGGGAGCGAAGCCATTGGCTGCTCTGAGCTGTGCAGGCGTTCTTAGGGATGGAAGCATATGGGTCTACATGGGGAGAAGGGGGGTTGGTCGTTGGGGTGGAGGGCGGGGGCTGCAATGGAAACTGAAGAAAGAAAGGAGCTAAAGCAAACAAGAACAGAAGTTCCGGGGATTTGTGAGAAGCTAAAATGGGAGGCCTACCCTTGAATGTCTGTGTTTCTCATTTATGACACGATGTGTATTTGATGACATTTTCCTGCCGACGAAGAGCCATTTAAGCCCTGGCAGTGAGTCATGCATTCTTACTTGAAGAGACATTTTGTGAGTTTTGGGGGCTTGGAGTTCCTGGATGTTTGCAGTTCTCTACATAAGGGTGAATGTATTTTCTTTCCAGTTCACCCAGCTCACCTACCATGTACCTTCTCACCCAAACCCCACCCCCATTGATCTCTCTTCTGCTACCAGAACCCAGAATCCCATCAAGCTTCTCTGAGTGCATTTCCCCATACTAACAGGGCAAATGTTATCGCCTTTTGTCCATTTACTAGTCATTGTCACTTTACGTCTTCAACTCTGCAAAGTACAAGGTCCTTGAGTCACTGTGTGCAAGGAAGGAAGGGTGTAGGCTCTTTGGTCATGTCCCATATGAAAGCATTGACTACAATGCCAGGCAGAGTTTGTTGGGTGGGAGTCGTAGGTAAGAATCCCCAGAAATACAGCTGGGATTTGCAGTGATGATGCGCTCACCATGTCCAGGCTGGGAGTGGAGGTATCTTCACGTTCACATTTTCTTCACTCACCTTTCTTTGCCTTCTAGAATGAGCTTCCCTGTATGAATTGCTCTCTCATTCTTCCACTCTGAATTTAGAACAAGGCTAGTCAGTGTAAAGGAGACCCAGGCCTTGAATATCTATCCACTTGCTACCCGCTGGACTCAGTTGATGAACTCTTAGCACACAGTGGGGTAAACAAAGGCATTTGGGTGATGCAGATGAGCTCGTGAGTTCAGACCAAAGTTTAGTCCACAGGAAACTGTAACTCAACTTCAGTTATGACCCCAGGGTGGATTTCAGAAGTAGTACTAGAGGCAAATGGAGAGACAAGGAACTACCAGATCTCTCTTCCAGGGGTTGACCCTTTGTGACTCAGTTTACCAGCCTGGCGAGGAGAGAGGGCTGCAAATGGCTGGTTGCAAGGAACCCTGAAGCTTCCATGGGAAGCATTAAAATGGGAGAGATTTTCCGAGGAATAGAATTATTAACATGTTATTAGCATAATGTTGAGTATGTGGCGAATCTTCAACATTCAACAAGTTTCTTCTTGTACTTTAATTAAAAAAATAGAGCATGTCAAAAAATAAAAATAGAAAATGCGATCCATGTTTTATTTTGAGAAAATACATCTGCTTATACTCTATTGATCTACTAAAACTGTTTAGGAATAGCTATCAGGAAATGTTGCCTTAGGTGCTGATAAAAGATCAAATTACAAATAAGATATGCAATACTATTAAAATCTTCATTGGACAAAAATGCAAAACAGCAAGATCAAATGCACTATATGTATATACAACTTCCCTTTGTTGCCTACAGTTTGGGCTCAACATTTTAATTCTTTTTATTTTTATTTTTTAATTTTTTTCTTTGCCTTTTGGGTCACACTCAGCAATGCACAGGGATTACTCCTGGCTCTACACTCAGGAGTTACCCCTGGTGGTGCTCAGGGGACCATATGAAATGCTGGGTATCGAACCTGGGTTGGCCGCATGCAAGGCAAATGCCCTACCTGCTATGCTATTGCTCCAGCCCCAATTCATTTTATTTTAAATAAAATGACATGAGAATATAGATATGTATTTCATATATAGACAGAGATAATTGGATGTATTTAATTAGGTTTGTTTCATGTGGATTGATTCGGACCAGTAGTTTATAAGTTTTCTGCTTTTATAAACTACAGTCAAGTAGACTGTCATAAATCTTTTAAAGTGATAACTTCCAGTCACTTGCAAGTTTCAAGTGACAATAAAAAGTGTTATACAGTACTTGTTTGCTCTAAGAAACATAATTAACATGTGTTCCATTTAGTATCATGTATCTGCTTCTGCTGCCTTCTTTATGATAAAACAAATTCAGAGTAGGAGGGATAAGAAAATCTTGAAGGAGAATAAATTCAAATTAGGGGCATCTTGAATCCCTGAATCAAAACACTAATTTTTTCCTTCTGATTGATTTATCTTTTAATTGAATCACAATGATATACACATTTACAGAGTTGTACATGATTGGATTTCAGTCATAAAATGTCCCAACACCTGTCCCTTCCCCAGTGTACATTTCCTACCACCAATCTCCCCAGTTTTGCCTCAGCCCCTCCAAACCCATCCCACCACCTACAACTTTGGCAGGCATTTTTCCTCTCTCTCTCTCTCTCCCTCTCTCTCTACCTCTTTTCTTGGACCTTATGCTTTGCAATAGAGATAATGAAAGCTTATCAAGTATATCTCTTTACCTATTCCCTTCACCCCACACACTCTTGTGGCTAGCTTTCAACCATTGACCTGTCCTGCTGGTCCCTGTATACCTTCAGCATGGATATTAGACATATATATGTGTGCGTAATATATATATTTATATATATCACAAATGAATGCAGTCTTCTATGCCTATCCATCTCCTTCTGACTCTTTTCACTCAACATGATACTCTATGTCAATCCACTTAAAAACAAATTTTATGACTTCATTCACCCTAACAGCTGCATTGTATTCCATTGTGTAGATGTACCATAGTTTTTTGGTTTTTTTTTATCCATTCGTTTTTGGAGCTCTGTTTTTTTTTTTCCAAATTCTGCATATGTGAATATTCCTGCAATGAACACTGATGTACACATAATATTTTTGCTATGTTTGGGGGCCCCTAGGGTATTTTCCCAGTAGTGATAGCACTGTATCACTGCCCTCCCATTGTTCATCAATTTTCTTGAGCCAGCACCAGTTAACGTCTCCATTGTGAGACTTGTTACTCTTTTTGGCATATCTGATACCTCATGGGTAGCTTGCCAGGCTGTGCCGTGTGGACTGAATACTCTCTGTAGCTTGCCAGGCTCTCTGAGAGGGGCAAAGAAATCAAATACGAGTCAGGCAAATGCCCTACCTGCTGTGCTATCGTTCTGTCCCCCCAATAGTGGTATTGCTGATTATATGGAAACTCAATTTGTAGTTTTTGGAGGATTGTCCATATTGTTTTCCAAAAAGGCTGAACAAGTCAGCCAAAATACTAATTTCTTCCAACGCTAAAATGTTGCCACCATAAGACATCAAACACGAAGCTGGAGCATGGCAGGGATTCTGCATGATCCAAGCATAGGGGTGCTGAGGTCAGCATGCAGAAACACCAGCCTCCCCTGAGCTGATGTATGTTGTGGCCTTGGAGAGATCCCATTGGGTCCTAAGAAGAAGGCTATTAGGGTCTCTGTTCCCCCACTCACAAACATTTATCTTGGGTAAGTCACTTCATCCGCTAGAACTTCAAATTTTCCTCTTTCCAAGTAGTCAGTTACAGCTTCCATACAATGAATGCTTTCCATAGCCCCACACTCATGTTTGAAGGTTTACACATGCAAACTTTCATTCATTCACCAAGCAGTTAAAGATGATATTTAAACATCCCTTCGCCCTGTGCATACACGTGCACGCACGTGTATGCGTACGCATACACACACACACACACACACACACACACAGAAGAAATAAATCAAGATTAACAATTGAACCCAGTCCTAATACTCTTCAGAGACAGAGCCAAAGTGAAAAATATGTGTGCTTTAAATTTTCTATGTTAGGAGTAGCTCATTATATCCAAAGTAGTATCCTTTCACACATTAGCCAAGCTTCATTTCTAAAACTACATATCCACCTACTGGTAGTGACCTCTGAGTTGGTTGCATTACTTTTTTTTATACTCTCAGAACAGTGGGGGGTTATTATTCCATAAAAATACATGATTTTGATATTCATATATTATCACTAAAACATCTAGCAGCAGCAAGTCCAAATATTTTTAAATATAATCAATTTTGGATGACCTCAGAGCCAATCTAAGCCAAGTAGACCACCCATTTTCTCTGCAATGAATGAGTCTTCCTACTGCCTTCTCATTGTTGTTTGAATTTTTTTACCTGATATTATCTAGACTGCTTATTTGGAATTACAGCTATTTTTGCATTCATCGTATTATCTATTGGATTCGGAGTCTTTGGAAGCACAAACTGAATGGCCTCTTTGATCTATGCTTACATATCCAGCCTTTGTACCATGTTTTATATATAGTGGCAATTGGTAACTGTCAACAGAATCAAATCAAATTGCCAGATAAGGAGAAAACAGTAGCACATATTTGAAAAATGATCAAATTTTAGTATATGTTATTTGTTTGATGTTATAATGCTTAGATTTAGATGGTATTTTAAGACTGATATCTATGATAATGCCGAACATTTTCCATTATATTTACATTCTAAGACACAATACAGAAAAGAGGCTATAAATAAAAATGTCTGAGGATTCTACTGCCGGCATCCCAATTTGCATTGGAAAAATCCATTATTTATGTTCCTCATAAGTGCATGTATATTTATGTCGGTAGCCTACTCATAACTTTATCATCTGAAATGACTTTTTGTGATGGGTGCATTATGCTAGGTAATAGAAATCACAACTATGGAAGGTAATTTCAAATGGATCAAGCAATTCAAATATTAAGTAATGAATGCAGAAGTAAGAAGCAACAAACCAGTAAATAGTTTATTCTTCCCTTTCACACAAAGGAATGTCATAATTTCCATGACTATTGACTGTAAAAATTATAAATATTCAAAGACAAACTCTGTTAGGGAATCAAAGGAAAAAATTAAAAAGATTTTTCAAATCAATAAAGAGCAGTGAATCAAGTTAATTCAATGTCATTTTGATGTCAACTCTATTCTAAATTATGCCTTTAGGTAAAACTCATATACTCCACCCTACAGCTCATGAATGAAAAACAAACTTTTGCTTCTTGTTCATTAACTCAAATGCCTCACACTATTTTATGATTTTTTTTAGGAAAGAGGAATACAAGTTGTTATAAACTAATCTTTAATTATGTGGTTCACAGCAAAGAATAAAATCATATATCACTATATTACTGTAAGATAAATTTTGTTAATTGTCTAGGATGTACATGGAATTATTTCATATTTGATAATGTAGTCATATTAATAGAACTAATACTTGTTCATTTTATAGCTACAGTTTTTTATTGTGAGACACATAGATACTTTTACCACTTTCTTGATTGTGTGTGGTTTAACTGAAATTCATTTTAACTATAAAAGCAATTGGAAGGATTGAGAGGAAACTGACCAAGGTTTGATCCCCAGCATCCCATATGGTCCCCAGAGCACCTCCAGGAAAAAATATATGAGCACAATGTCAGGAGTAATCCCTGAGCATCTCCATGTGTGGCCCAAGAACAAAACCATAAAAAAATAAACATTGGATTCCAATGGTACTCAGAATGGTATTTGGACCTTACAGTTAAAATTAATGAATTGCCAAACAGATTTTCAAAAATCTCATGCACTCTTTCAAATTTAAGTCACAGTATTTTTGTAGTAGAAATGAGAGGGCTATTTTTAATACACAATCCATATATGGTTGTGAAAATCGTTCTAAATATCACATTCTTGTCTAAATTTTTGGTGTCATTACAATTATTTTTATTCTCATTTTTGTACCTTTAAGAGGTTGGAAGAAATAGTTTTTGTATGAATGTATGCAGTCTAATTATTTACATAAATATTCTAATATTTTGTTTGTTGTGAGGGCACAACCATATTCAGGGCTTGTTCACGGTTTCTTCTTCTTCTTCTTCTTCTTCTTCTTCTTCTTCTTCTTCTTCTTCTTCTTCTTCTTCTTCTTCTTCTTCTTCTTCTTCTTCTGCTGCTGCTGCTGCTGCTGCTGCTGCTGCTGCTGCTGCTGCTGCTGCTTCTGTTGCTGCTGCTGCTGCTGCTTCTGCTGCTGCTTCTCCTCCTCCTCCTCCTCCTCCTCCTCCTCCTCCTCCTCCTCCTCTTCCTCCTCCTCCTCCTCCTCCTCCTCCTTATCCTCCTCCTCCTTTTCCTCCTCCTCCTTCCCTCGCTCTCAAATCTTTTTCGGTTTTGGATCCACAACCTAGAGGTTCTTAGGGCTTAATCCTGGCTCTATATTCAAAGACCAATTTTAGCAGTGTTCATGGAAACATAATGGGTGTTGGGGATCAAACCCCTCTGGCTGTATACAAAGAACACAACATACAAACTGTACTATATTTCCGGTCCCCTCATTATTCCTCTTACTTATATTCTTCACTTTAATAATATCTCCATTAGTTCATCTTTCAATCCTTCTCCGGATGTAACACACCCTTAACTATTTTTCTTTTAGAAATATGAAATTTTTTAGAAATTTTCTTTTTTCTGCCATATAAAATTATCTTCTAAGGACATCCCATATCTTCCTTATTGTATCAAGTCTCTTTTAAGGATAGAAAAATAGAACCTAAACTGAGAAATTGGGCTAAAATGCTAATAGAGAGTTTAAGACTCTTGCTTGCATGAGGCAACCTTAGGCTCTGTCCGCAGTACTGCGAATTCTACCCTGGCCAGAATCAGGAGTGATGCCTGAGACAGCCAGAAGAAAGCCCTGAACACCATCAGTGCGGCCTCAGCGTCAGCAACACCAGTAGTGAGAATGCAGTCTCTAGGTTTGTTTTTGAAAATTTGATATTAGCTTTGTGTTTTTCCTGAGTCTTTAGGAATAATTTCTGTTCAAATTGAAATGACATTTGGAGATGCATGCCGTATTTTTTTCTTTTTTTTTATTATTAGTGAAACACCATGAGGTACAGTTGTAGATTTACAATTTTTTGTGCTTGGGTTTCGATTATACAATGATCAAATACCCATCCCTCCACCAGTGCCCATTTTCCACCACCATGGATAATATTCCCTCCACCCCCATCCCCTCATCCCACCCTGGCTCTATGGCAGGGCATTCCCTTGTGTTCTCTCTCTTCTTTTGGGTGTTGTGGTCTGCAAAAGAGGCATTGAGTGGCAAACATGTTCAGTCCATAGTCTACTTTCGACACGCATCTCCCCTCCTGGGAGGATTCTCCAAAAACCCTTTATTTGGTGCTCCATTCTCTATCTGAGCTGCCCTTTCCCCTAGAATGCCCGGCTGGCCTCTAAGCTATGGAGTAATCCTCCTGGTGCTGATCTCAGCTATTCTTGGTTATAAATCTCCATACTTTGTTACTTTATATCCCCCAGAAGAATGCAATCTTTCTATGTCTATCCCTCTCTTTCTGACTCATTTCGCTTAGCATGATACTTTCCATATTGTACCACTTGTATGTAAATTTCATGACTTCATCTTTTCTAACAGCTACATAGTACTCCATTGTGTAGATGTACCAAAGTTTCTTTAACCAGTCATCTGTTTTTGGGCATTAAAGTTTCTTCCAGTTTCTGGCTATTGTAAAGAGTGCTGCAACGAACAAACAAGTGCAGATGTCACTTCGACTATACATTTTTGCCTCTCTGGGATATATTCCCAGGAGTGGTATTGCTGGGTCAAATGGAAGCTCAATTTCTAATTTTTTGAGAATCGTCCATACTGTTTTCCAGAAGGGCTGAACCAGTTGACATTCCCACCAACAGTGAAGGAGTGTCCCTTCCTCGCCACATCCGCGGCAGCATGGGTTGCTTTTGTTCTTTTGAATGTGGGCCAGTCTCTGAGGTGTGAGATGGTATCTCTTTGTGGTTTTGATCTGCATCTCCCTGGTGATTAATGATGTAGAGTATTTTCTCATGTGCTTTTTTGCCATTTGGATTTCTTCTTTGAGAAAGTTTCTGTTCATTTCATTGCTCCATTTTTGATGGGGTTGGATGTTTTCTTCTTGTGGAGTTCAACTAGTAACTTGTATATCCTTGATATCAACCCCTTTTCAGAGGTGTATTCGGCTAATATCCTTTCCCATTCTGTAGACTGTCTTTGTATTTTGGTCACTGTTTCTTTTAAGGTGCAGAAGCTTCTTAGTTTAAGATATTCCCATTTATCTATCTGTTTTCACTTGCTCGGCCAGTGGCATGGCATCTTTGAAGATACCATTAGCTTCAAAGTCATGGAGGGTTTTTCTAACTTTGCCTTCAATGTACCTTATGGTTTCTGGTCTGATGTTGAGGTCTTTAATCCATTTTGATCTTACTTTTGTACATGGTGTTAGGCAGAGTTCTGAGCCCATTTTTTTGCATGTAGCCATCTAGTGATGCCAGCACAGTTTGTTAAAGAGGCTTTCCTCACTCCACTTCACATTTCTTGCACCTTTATCAAAGATTAGATGATCGTATAATTGAGGGGAGATGTCATTTTATTCAACCCTGTTCCATTGATCTACACATATGCCTTTGTTCCAGTACCATGCTGTTTTAATTATTACTGCTTTGTAGTAGAGTTTGAAGTTAGGGAGGTTGATTCCCTCCATTTTCTTTTTCCCAAGAATTTCTTTAGCTATTCGTGGGGGCTTATTGTTCCATATAAATTTCAGGAGTGTTTGCTCCATTTCTTTGAAGAATGTCATGGGTATCCTTATAGGGATTGCATTGAATTTATACAATGCTTTCGGTAGTATTGCCATTTTGACAATGTTAAGTTTCCCAACCCATGAGCAGGGGATATCTTTCCATTTCCTCATGTCCTCTTTTATTTCCTGAAGTAGCGATTTGTAGTTTTCTTTGTACAGGTCCTTTACTTCCTTAGTTAAGCTGAATCCTAGGTACTTGATTTTCTGGGGCACAATTGTGAACGGGATTGTTTTTTTCATGTTGCTTTCTCTCTCTCACTGTTTGCATATAGGAAAACCATGGACTTTTGGGTATTGATTTTATAGCCTGCAACTTTACTATACAAGTCTATTGTTTCTAGGAGTTTTTTGGTGGAGGTTATTGGGTTCTCTAAGTATAGTATCATATCATCTGCGAATAATGAGAGCTTGATTTCTTCCTTTCCTACCTAAATGCCCTTAATATCTTTTTCTTGCCTAATCGTTATTGCAAGTACTTCCAGTACTATATTGAACGGCAGTGGAGAGAGTGGGCATCCTTGTCTCGTCCCTGATCTTAGAGGGAAGGCTCTCAGTTTTTCCCCATTGAGGATGATGCTTGCTGTAGGCTTCTGGTAGATGGCTTTAACTATGTTGAGCAAAGTCCCCCCTATACCCATTTTGGCTAGGGTTTTCATCATAAAGGGGTGCTAGATCTTGTCAAATGCTTTATCTGCATCTATTGATATGATCATATGCTTTTTATCTTTTCTTTTGTTGATGTGATGGATTATGTTGATTGATTTCTGAATGTTAAACCATCCTTGCATCCCTGGGATGAATCCTACTTGGTCATGCTGTATGATCTTTTTGATGAGTAGTTGGATTCTATTTGCTAGTAGTTTGTTGAAGATCTTTGCATCTGTGTTCATTAGGGATATTGGACTGTAATTCTCTTTCTTTGTGGTATCTCTGTCTGCTTTTGGTATCAGTGTGATATTTGCTTCATAGAAACTGTTCAAACGTGTTTCTGATATTTCAATTTCGTGGAAAAGCTTAAAGAGAATTGGGAGTAAGTCCTCTTTAAACATTTGGAAGAATTCACTAGTGAATCCATCCGGGCCAGGACTTTTGTGCTTGGGGAGACTTTTTATTACCATTTCAATTTCCTTGATGGTGATAGGTCTGTTCACATATTCCAGGTCTTCTTGGTTCAGCCTTGGGAGTCTGTAGGAGTCTAGGAATTTATCCATTTCCTCGAGGTTTTGATGTTCTGTTGCATAAAGCTTCTCAAAGTACTCTCTGAGGATCCTTTGAATTTCTGTAGTTTCTGTTGTAATGACCCCCTTTTCATTTCTGATTCGGTTTATTAGGGTTTTCTCTCTCCATTTCTTTGTGAGTTTTGCTAGAGGCTTATCGATCTTGTTAATTTTCTCGAAGAACCAGCTCTTGGTTTCATTGATCTTTCTGATTTTTTTTGGGTTTCCATCTCATTAATCTCTGCTCTGAATTTTATTATTTCTTTCTCCTGTTCAGGTTGTGCTCCTTTTTTTGGTCCTTCTCCAAGCTCTTAAGCTGTGAGGTTAGGTTATTTATGTGTGCTCGCTCTGCCTTCCTGAGGAATGCTTGTAGAGCTATAAACTTTCCTCTTAACATAGCTTTTGCTGTGTCCAATAAGTTTTGGTAACTCGTGCTCTCATTTTCATTCGTTTCTACGAATCTTTTGATTTCTTATTTTATTTCCTTTCTACGTTACTCGTTCAATAGCGCACTGTTTAATTTCCAGGTGTTTGATTTAGTTTTCTGTTTTTGTGTGTGATTTACTTCTAATTTCAGCGCATTATGGTCTGAGAAGATTGTTGATACAATCTCTATATTCTTAATTTTATGGAGGCATGTTTTGTGGCTCATCATGTGGCCTATCTTGGAGAATGTTCCATTTACACTTGAGAAGAATGTATATTCAGCTTTTTGAGGATGAAGTGTCCTGTATATATCTACTAAGTCCCTTTCTTCCATTGTTTCCCTCAGATGAAGTATGTCCTTGCTAAGCTTGAGTCTGGTTGATCTATCAAGAGGTGACAAAGCGGTGTTGAAGTCTCCCACTAGTATTGTGTTGCTATTGATATCTTTTTCCAAATCTATGAGTAGTTGTTTTAAGTACTTTGCTGGTCTCTCATTAGGTGCATATACATTTATTATTGTAAGTTCTTCCTGTTGTACAGATCCTTTGATCAATAAGAAATGGCCTTCACTGTCTCTTATGACCTTCTTTACTCTGAAATCGATGTGGTCTCATATCAGGATGGCTACCCCAGCTTTTTTATGGGAACTGTTTACCTGTAGGATTGTTTTCCAGCCTTTGACTCTGAGTCTGTGTTTGCTTTGACTATTGAGATGTGTTTCTTGCAGGCAGCAGAATGTTGGGTTCTCTTTTCTAATCCATCCTGCCACTCTATGTCTTTTAATTGGTGCGTTTAGCCCATTGACATTGAGAGAGATTATTGTTATGGGATTTTGTCCCATTGTTTTGTTGAAATTTGGTGTATTTGAGGGGCCTTTCTTGCTTTCAAGTAGCCCATTTAGCTGTTCTTGTAACCATGGTTTTGAGTCTATGAAGTTCCTGAGCTGTTGTTTGTCTGTGAAACTGTGTGTTATTCCTTCTATTATGAATGAGAATCTCGCTGGGAAAAGTATTTTTGGGGAGGCATTTATTTCATTGAGTTGTTTCACTATGTCCCACCACTGTTTTTGGGCCATGAGGGTTTCATCAGAAAAATCAGCTGTGAATTTTAAGGATGCTCCTTTGTAAGAGATTTCTTTCTGCGATCTTGCTGCTTTCAGAATTTTGTCTCTGTCTAAGGTTTTGGTCATTTTGATCAGAATGTGTCTTGGGGTATTTTTATTCGGATTTCTTCTAGCTGGTACCCTTCATGCCTCCTGAATGTGGTCACAAGTTTTCTTCAACTCTGGAAACGTTGTAGCAATGATGTCTTTGACAGTTTCTTCTTCATCAAGGTTTTCTTCCTGTCCTTCTGGGACTCCAATAATTCTTATGTTACCCCTTTTGGCTTTATCACGATCTTCTCTTGCCATCTGTTCCCGAATTGTGAGTCTCTTTTCCATTTTCTGCTCTTTTTTGGAGAGTCTCTGAACTTCTTCTTCGAGCTCACTGATTCTGTTCTCAGCAGCTGTTACTCTGCTGCTGAGGCCTTCCACTGAGTTTTTCAATTCGCCTACCAGATTTTTCAGATCTGACATTTCCGATTGCATATACCTCATTTCTGCCTCTTGTCTTCTATTGGCATTGCTTTCCATTGTTTTTTTTTTTAGTTCCCTAAGCATCCTAAGTAGCTCCCTTCTGAATTCCTTGTCAGAGAGGTTGTCTAACACTACAGTACTGTTGGTGTTATCTGGGCTAGAATCTTCAATAAGAAAGTTTGGTGGGCTTTTGCGTTGCTTTACCATTGTGACAAGTGTGGTTGAGTCCTACACATTCACTGTTACTATTCTGCTTGATATGCAGTGTGAGTTGAGATAGGCTTATGAGTTGTTGGCTACTGTGTTTCTAGAGGCTGAAAAAGATTCCATCTAAGAGGGTAGCTTATGGTTCCTATGACATATGCAGTGGGAGAATATTTTGCGGCCGCGTTAGCCGCCGTATCTCCGAAAAGGGTCCCTGGCACTGGGAACCAGGCTGTACCTGGTTGGAATAGGAGACATTCAGCTTTGTTGCCGAGAGGGGGGCCTCCGTTCCTGTCCCGTGCAGAACAGGGGAGAAAACCGGCTTTCCTGGAGATCGAGCTAGCTGTGCATGCCCAGAGAGAGTCCCGGGCCCTGGGGGCAGGCTGTACCTGGTTAGAATAGGAGACTTTCAGCTTTGTTGCCGAGAGGTGGGCCTCCATTCCTGTCCCCGCATGCCTTATTATTAAACTTTATCATTAATTGCCTGGAAATGACGTGCTACTAGCAGATGGACAGTATATATGCAAAACTGGAGCAATAGTTCATAGGGTAGGTCACTTCCCTTGCACTCGATTAACCCAGATTTGATCACTGGAATCCCATATGGTCACCTGAGACCGCCAGGAGTGATTCCTGAGCACAGAGCCAGGAGTTAGCACTAAGTACCACCAGGTGATGCCTCCAAACCAAACAAAAGTTTCTAATAATAGATGGTTCTTTTCCATCCCATTTTTCTACTTTTTTTAAACTTAAATTTGATTTTCAGTGGAATTACTTTTTAAATCTAAGTAAGTCTTTTATTTTGATTTGCTCTTTTTATTATATTTGCAATGTTTCCCACCATCTCAAATTTATCTTGAGTTTTTAATTGCTGTAATTCTCATTTTTAAAACTTTATTTTCTTATTTTATTTCTTAAAGAGTTTATTATAAATTTCTCTAGATTAAAAATATTCTCTTGAATTCTTATAAAATCAATGCTGCGAGCAGGAAATATAGATCAATGATCTAAGTGATCTCTCTACGTGTGGAATGAGTGGGCTTGGTTTTGGTACCATGTGGTAGTCCATTGTTGCCAGGAAGACGCCCCAGCACAGAGCCAGGGAAAGCAGAGAGCATTGATGCTGTGACCAGGCATTTTGTAAATGCTGATTTAATATATCTATCAAGGTCTTTCCATTTCTTTTCTGGTGTTTCTTAGTTTTTCTAAGTATGACTAAGTTCTAAGTCATTCATATGACTTGTATGCATGTACTCACATGTGTGTTTAGGAATGTGTGATCAAATTTTGGCAACTGTACTTATTAAATAGCAACCATAATTATATCTACAAAATCCTTGAAATAACTTTAATTTTTAAAGCAGGAAATGAATAATAGATTCTCAAAAAAAGTTCTTACCTGATTTAATTATGTAATATTTATATAAGGATAAATTATTATTCATTATTCTTCCCAAACCAGCCTTACAAGCAGTAGAGTTAGTAAAATTAAACTAGAATTCTGATTATATTTAATGCACTCACACTCTTAAGGAGTGCTAGTATTTTCATAATAGTTTATTTTTTTCTAATTTCACATTATTTCACATTATTTCATTGTATTTTCTTTAATTTTGTTTTCCATTATAAATAGATAATACCCTTTTATAGGTTTGGATATTTATCAATGCCCTTTATTCACCTTTATGATGTCACAGAGAGTTGAGTTAAAATTTCAAAAATTATACAATGTTATGGTTGTATACTAACTAAAATGAATAAAAGCCTTAAAATAGTAAAGCAATAAAAGACAAAAAAAGATAAATAAAATTTCATAAGAAATTTTCTTGAAAGGAAGAAATGCATGTAGCAAATGTTCCTTATTATTCCAAAGTTGCTTAAGTATTTTCCCTGTTTATTGATAATTTTATAGGGCTGGAGCGATAGCACAGGGGTAGGGTGTTTACCTTGCACGCGGCCAACTTGACCACTCAGGTTCTGTACCTCCGCCCCTCTCAGAGAGCCTGGCAACCTACCAAGAGTATCTCGCCCACACAGCAAAGCCTGGCAAGCTACCCGTGATGCATATTCAATATGCCAAAAACAGTAGCAACAAGTCTCACAATGGAGACGTTACTGGGCCCGCTCGAGCAAATTGATGAACAACAGGAGAACAGTGCTACGGAGGATAAATATTGAGATGTGAATGAAGAGTAAAATAGATTCTAAAATTTACACGTGCATCAAGCTCACCACTTAGATTGTACCTTATAAACTCATTGGGATGTCTATTTAAATTTCAAAAAGATCAATTTTTAATAATTCCTATAAATCATTAAATAATATTGATTGGATAAAGCTCAAGTCCTCCAGAAGCAATTAATGTTGAAGCACAAGCAAATAAAGCATAAATAAACAAGATATACCCAAAATAACCCAGGGATTATTAAGGCTAAAATTCATCTCTCCAACGATGCAATGCAATTTTTCTTTATCACCAAACCTCTCTGTTCAATGCTGGTATCTCAAGGTGACTTCATAAAACCTGAAAAAATCAAAAGGAAATACTTCTGGCATCTTTCTTTGAAAGTTGAGTTTTTATTTCCCTTTGTACAGCATCTGCCTCTGCCATTTTGGAAGAAATAATATAGTGAGGAAAAAAATATGCTTCAAAATTATTGATTAGCAAAATCAAACTCTAAGTTGAACTAAAAAATAAGCAGGTAAGAATAAATGAAAATAATTTATATTTATATTTTTATCTTAAAAGGCCCTCCTGTTGATTGTCGATTTGCTCGAGCGGGCCCAGTAACGTCTCCATTGGAGACTTTGTTGTTACTGTGTCTGGCATATCGAATACGTCACGGGGAGCTTGCCAGGCTCTGCCGTGCGGGCGAGATACTCTCGGTAGCTTGCCGGGCTCTCCGAGAGGGGCGGAGGAATCGAACTCGGGTCATCCATGTTGGCCGCTTGTAAGGCGAACGCCCTACCGCTGTGCTATCGTTTTTATCTTAACTTCAAATAACTCTTAAATTTAATGGTTATAAACTATAAACTTTTTTTAAGTTTAAAGGACACTGTATTTTAGATATTCCTCTTGAAATTAAAATAGAAACCGCCCTGGAACTCTCAAAATATGTAAAATCCATAGTCTTCAAAAATCTACATTGATCAGGCTAAAGGAAAAGTCTGTGATTATTTTTTAAGTACAATGAAATCCCACACTAAGTGAAGCAAGTGTTCACAAACACCTGTCAATCACCAAATAAAAGTTCTCCTTTCCCAACCATATTTAATTTTGATTGAAAAAGAATCTGTAGCCTTATTATGTTCTTTTATATTTGTCATTTTCCTGTCTGCCCATCAACCAAAGAAAATGTCCTGACTCTACAACTGAAACTAACAAATAGGTAAGGCCTCTGACCTTGCCAAGTGCTGATATCTCTGTCCCCCATTTGTCATTTGATCTGAGGTTGTCAGCAAACAGATGTCTCCTTCAGCCTAAGGCATACTCCGACTTATAGGGCAGCTGTTGCTATGACATTTGATGAAGGTATGGAAAGTGATGATAATGTGATTTGTGGGTCCATCCACTGTAAGTGCTTGAGAGTGTAAGATGGGAATGATGCATACCCTGATAATTTGTTAATGCTCATTTTAAAAAATGCTTTTAGCTAAATGTAATTTCCTGTGCCAAACATATTTTTTCTTTTAAAGTGCCTCCTCAAATAATTTACAAGGAGGTGATCTGTGTCTGCAAAATGCCTCTATTTAACATCTGAACTCCAAATGTTGCTTGCATGAGACACGATGATATAAATTCCAATAGTTTCTTGCTTCTTTAAAGGAAATGCAAACTAATTGTCACCAGTGGCTTCTCATAATGAATATACATGCATTTAGAGATAGTTTGTTATAGTGAAAGAGAAATTAAAGACTTCTAAGAAGTTTAGAACAGACTACACATTTTGTGTGTGTGTTGGGAGTGAGAGATCAGTCTCCACGTACTGTGTAATTTTTTCATTTGACATGTGCAAGTAACAAATTTCCCTAATTAGTATCTCTAATGTGAACACAATTGAGCTTTGATAGATATAGTGTTTAATTTCTTTTTGTCTGATTATTTTATAGCTTTAAACATTTGCATATTTTTAAACAATTTTTATTTATGTTGTATTGGTTTAAATATCTAGATTTCAGGTATATGGTATTATAATTCAATATCTATATATTTCATGTTCGGAAGTATAGATAAATTGAGTAAAAAGGATCAGTAGTATGATGGTAAATATATTTTGGTGATGATAAGAATTAGTGTCCTGATTTTAACATACTTTGCATTTCATTTTAATTTTCATCTTTTTTGCAATATGCAAAATGTGATGACAATTTTTTAGAAAATAGTAAAATTCAGTTTACTTCTACAGATATTATTTTGTTAGTCACATAAAAAATTCAAATGGATGTTGTTGATCTCAGAATACAGAGTCATTCTAGCCTGTTAAAACTTGTAATACTGGAGGGGCTGGAGACAGTATAAGAATGGGCACTTGCCTTGCATTTGTCAAAATGAATTTGATTCCTGGAAATCCAGATGATTCCCCATGCACCGCTAAGATTCCTGAATGCTGAGCCAAAAGTAACTCCTGAGTATCACAGGGAGTAATAATGGGTAATACTAGGGCCTGGGTGATACTACAGAGGATAGGATATTTGACTTGCATGCAGCTGTCCAGGATTGGATTCCCTACACGACATAAAATTCCCCAAGCCTGAGCAAGAGTGATTCCTGAGCAGACAGCCAGAAGTGAACCTGGAACATAGTTGGGGGTAGTCCAAAATGAAAGCTTTGTAACTGTGCATCTCACGGTGATTAAAAAAAATATGACACATACTACATAATATCCAATCTATCCTAGATTTAATCTATTAGTGCTAATGTGTATTGGATAATGTAGTTGCTGCTTA
The DNA here is from genome assembly GCF_029834395.1 of Sorex fumeus. Lineage (NCBI taxonomy): Eukaryota > Metazoa > Chordata > Mammalia > Eulipotyphla > Soricidae > Sorex > Sorex fumeus. Next base: position 26,366,947 of record NW_026606065.1, read on the forward strand.
ACTTACAGTTTAATTCTATGGGACCATTTAAGCTATCACTTCCTCAGTTTCCTGATTTATAATCAGACATTGATAGTACCTACCTTATAAATTTAGCACCTACCTTGTTTTTTTTTCCTTATGGGTCACACCCAGTGATGCACAGATGTTACTCCTGGCTCTGCACTCAAGAATCACCCCACAGTGGTGCTCAGGGAACCATATGGGATGCTGGGAATCGAACCTGGGTTGGCCTCATGCAATACAAATGTCCTACCTGCTGTGCTATTGTTCCAGCCCTGCAATTCTTGTTTTAAAGATTAAACAAGAATAAGAAGAAAGCTCTGAAAAAATAAAAGACTAATATTAAGATATCTAATATTACTATTAAAAACATGTAATATTTTGACTCTATTAAACATGGTATTTTGAAATCTCTGGGAATGAAGAGAACAGAATTAGAAACTAAGTCAACATAACCCCTAGAACTTTGATGCAGGTAAGTCCCATAATATAAAACTCTTAGTCTCTTCACATTAATGATGAGGCTATACATAACTATCTTGAAAGATCATTCCATTCCTGAAACTAATCATGAACCACCAAACGCCTGCCTCCTGTAAAGAATTTTTGATATTAGAGCCCATATTCTAAATAAACAGCTCTGCCTATGTTTTATACAGAATATATATATATATTCCAAATGGAAAAGCATATGTCATATGTGCACATATGTGCACACATATGTCTCTCATCAAATCCTGAAAAATGAATGGGTTGTCTTCTTAGGTGTTTAAAAACCCACCTGAAATCTCAAATAAAGGTCCACTCCAAAGCTGAAAAAGGCAAATTCTAGGTCATTTTCTCTTACTAAATAGGCAGGACAACTTAAAATTATTGTGAATATCAACTAATTATTTCTACCTGAGTTAAATGAGGGGAGGATTACTATTGGACTTTATAGGAAAAGGACAGAAATCCTAGTGTTTTCTTGTGTGTTTTTTCCAAGGCACATTTGTGACTACTAGCCAAATTGGTCACATAAGGATAATTATATTTTTCAGTAAATAGCAAATCCTTGCTATTTTTATTGACACACTTAGAATAAATTCTAAAACACCTTGCTTTATTTTGTTTTTGTTTTGGGACCACACCCAGTGGTGCTCAGTGCTTACTCCAGATTCTGAGCTCAGAGATCGCTCCTGGCAGGCCCAGGGGGAATCATAGGGGGTCTGCGATGGAACCTAGGTGTAAGGCAAACACCCTCTCCGCTGTACTATCGCTCCATCACCAGGACATATTGTCTGAAAGGGCTGATTGAATGGAAGCTTAACTGAGAATCAATAACATGGATTAGTGGTACTACCTTCTATTAAGCTAAGTCATTATTTTAAAAAAAAGTCTTGCTTTATCTCACATCATATTTTTGTGTTTTCATAATCTAATATTTAAAGACCTACTGCATGTCCTATTAGCTAATATCATTCCATATGGAAGTATATTTTACATAGTACTTCAAAGCAGTCATTGGTTTTAAGCATTATTTTCCTTAAATACATGTTCAAATGTAGAAAACCAGCTCCCGGAAGAGAACAGTGCAGTCTCCTGCCCCCGCACCTGGCTGCCCTCACTGGGGCCCCTTGGAGGGGAGCGGGTTGAGCTTTCCTTCCCGCCCCGACCAGGGTTCCAGCAGCTGAAGACCCCCAGGACCAGTCACCACCATGCTGAGACCACTCTCCGCACAGATGAAGGTACTGGCAGAGGGACAAAGCCACCCAGGTTCCGGGGCCGAGTACTCGGATTGGGGCCGAGCACTCGGATTGGGGCCGAGCATCCTCCATCCAGATCCTCCAAATTCCAGTAGACAGGGTAACACCCACCAACTGGGCCCCTGGCTAATCCCATCAACAGCCAAGACTCAGAGACTATAAAAACCAGCTCCCGGAACCGCGCGGCCGCACGACATCTTATTATGACATCTTATTATCTCATTCCTACTTTGGACAAACTGGCAGGCTACCGAATGTAGCCTGCCCACACGGCAGAGTCTGGCAAACTCCCTGTGGCGTACCTAATATGCCAAATACCAGTAACAATGATGGGTCTCATTCTCCTAAAGAGCCTTGAATATAATCTCAGGGCTTGGATGAAGGAGACGTTACTGGGGCCTGCTCGAGGCAATCAATAACAAGATGGTCCTGATTCGTGACATGTTCAAATAAAATATTCTTAATTCTCTAAATTAATTATAAACTTACAGATTTTTAAAGCATTAATATTCTGCTTGATATGCAGACAAATTTTATTTATAGACCACATTAATATAAAATTTTGCAATTAAAAAACTAGGATAAAAATATTCACATAGGGGTTGGAGTCATAGTAAAACCAGTAGGGCACTTACCTCGAATGCAGCCGACTCAGGTACAATCTCCATCACCACATAGATACATGTGGATCCCAGAGCCCACCAGGAGTTATCTTTGAGAGCAGAGCCAGGAATAAATCCTGAGCACAGCCAGGTGTGGCCAAAGAGGAAAACAAAATCATACAAATAAATGAAAATTTATAAAATTCACAGAAATGCACAATTATATTTGCAGGTTCCCTTGACTCTCCTGACAAGAACATTAAGAAGGCAGTCTCCTGAAGTCTAGTGCATATGGCATTGGCAATTCCTCTAGAACCTTCCAGAGCAGGAAAGAAAGAGTAGAGAGAAGGTTTATAAAGATCAATTCTGGCTGCAAACTGCAAACAGTATTGCTACTTTATAAGTTAGAATGCTTAAAATATTGTACTTGTTTTTAGCTAGGAAATCTCAGGGACTGTGGTTGGCATTGATTTTCTGTCTGTTACAGAAGCACACATCTGATTTCCAGCAACAATTGTAAACATTTGGAGTATTTAGTGGTGTAGACATTATATGGTACTTGAAGAAATGAGCATAGAAAAAATGCTGATGAAAAATAGGATGAGAAATATGATGGCTAAGCTTGAAGAACATGATTATGAAATCAATGAAAAATATTCTAGATAACATCCAATTGCTCATAAGTAGTATAAACCCTACAAAAACAGACAACAGAGAATCTTAACAGATGGAAAGTCATCTTACTCCAGCAAATTAAGGGATCATATATTTTAAAAATAAAATAGTAGGTTACTTGACATGCACTGTAATTACGTTGGATATATTGCTTTCAATAAACATTAGAGGACAAATTAACATTAGTCGTGCCAGCTACATTTCTAAATCTGCTTTTCAAGCTTATAATTAAAATCCTAAATTATTACAGAAGCAAATTAACAGTTTTAATGTAATGCAGACATTGTAATCATCAGTGTTTAGTTGTTTTATAAATGGATTGTCTAATGCAAATTTAAACAACAGTCACCTCAGTAAACAGTAAGCATTAATAGTCTTTTTGGAATTGCAAGCAGAAAAGAAGAGACTGACTCCTGATCTAATTCTATTCTAACCAAGAAGCAAACTTTGACTCACAAGACAAACAGCAAAATCGAAAGAACGATTATGCCAACCTGACTAAAGCAGTGACAGGTTGAAATACAGTTGTTTAGACTCTTCCGACAAAAGCAAAGGAGACCTCAATGTCTCACGTGAACAGTGAATGTGGTGATATCACTTGATGGGTTTGAATCCTTTAGGAAGAAGACACTGAGCTGGCAATCAAGCCAGTCAGCTCTTTCCAGTGATATCCACCTTGGCATCAGACACATGATTCCACTTTATTCTCTCAACTCTGTGTTTTTTTCTTTTTCGGTTTTATATCATCTTACTTTAAAACGTATTTTAGACGTTTTGTCTCCCACTTGGAGTTTTGTCAAATTCTGTAGCGAACTCTCAATTTAGTGCTTAACTGTATTGATGCAGATTGCTGCTTGTAGGCTTTCATATTTACTGCTTTGTTCCATCTCACACTATTGTTTTTTACAAAGAAGTCCTTAGCTATTGATCTTGGAATTAAAGAAACACTACAGCTAAAAGGGAGTAATCACAAAGAGTGAAGTATTCTTCAACTACACTGATGATATGTTTGACATACAAAATTAAATTTCCTTTTTAACTAGGATATTGTCACTGTCACTGTCCTCCCGTTGTTCATCGATTTGCTGGAGTGGGTCCAGTAATGTCTCCATTGTGAGACTTGTTGTTACTGGTTTTGGCATATCGAATACGTCAGGGGTAGCTTGCCAGGCTTTGCCTTGAGGGTGAGATACTCTCAGTAGCTTGGCAGGCTCTCTCTGAAAGGATTGGAGGAATCAAACCCAGGTCAGCCCGTGAAAGGCAAACGCCCTAACCGCTGTGCTATTGCTCCAGCCCAACTAGGATATTATATATGAAAATTTGATTGTGAACTATGTAAATTATTGATATGAAAAAGAAAATATTTTCCTAGAAATTAATAAGGTATTTTCAAATTTTAAATTTAAAAATCATGATGACATTATGGATAAAAATTATCATTGACCCAAATGAAATTCTTCCCTCACAAACAGCACACATATATTTACAGGTACTGCTATTTTTACAAACATTAGTTTATTCCAAGAAGAATCTTTTATACTTTTAATTAAAATAAATCCTTTAATATTAACAAGAACTTCTTTTCAAGACATGATTTTTAAAAATAAAATTATTGGGTGCAGTTCTGTAAGAAATCTTTATCCACTTATGAAGTCAGAAAATTCTGAAAGGGAAAGTCATAATTTTGCTCTCAATTATAACTTTTAAATTCAAAGTAATAAATAGTATCGAAATATAAAACTCATCAGCATGTTTATTAATATTATTTACCAACTCTAAATTTGTAATCCGATTGTTCTTGTTAAACATTAAGACATCTTAAATTTCTTAGTAATTATTGTAATATGACAAAAAAGAAATGATGACAGAGGTGATGATGATGATAGATTATGATAATAATATTTACTAGCTTTCTATGAAATAATTTAATAAGTTTAAAATTAGAAGTATCTAATTTTTTTATTGTTTTATTATTTGTAAGGGGTTGTGTTTTTGGATGACACCCGATGGTGCTCGGGCTTAATTTTGTCTTTGTCCTCTGAGACCACTCCTGGTGGTGCCCATGGGAATATATGGGGTAATGGGGATTAAACCTTGACTGTTCATATGCAAGGCAAATGCCTTACCCACTGTACTTATTCTCTGACCACCAAAAATACATTTTATACAACCAAATAATGTAAAATATCTATTCATTATCAGAACTTAAATTTGTTTTCTTTAATCTGCTCTTTTTGAAGAATAACCAAGGTGAGAAATTCATCTATTCCAAATATTTCACTTTAGAAAAACAGCTTACAAATTATATAGTTATAATCTGTTATAGTGTGAACCTATATCTCCCCTAAGAACATATTAAAATTTTTGTAAGTCTGTTGCATATGAAAGACTTCTTCCTAATTTATATTTAGACTTCACTTTAAAATCCATAAAAACATTTGTTCTGTATATTTTCTCCTGGAAGCATGCAAACTCTTATCATTAAAACCCTTTAATTAGAAGAAATATGCAGCACACTTTCATATTCAATTAAAATAATGGACTTGCTCTTATTTTCCCCTTGTTTGAGACTCTAAGATTATTTAGAATGCATAATATAATGGTATGTTAGTAATTTCATAGTGAATAAAATTGATCACACCCACACAATACATCACCTTTTGTTGAATAAACAAAGTCTCTGAAATAAGCCTTCTTTCTCTGCTTAGCTTCAGTTCCATGGAATATTTTTCCTTCCATAATAGTGCCCAGATCCTCAAAAGTCTGATTTGCGCATAGTCCCATATTTCAGAGTCTTCACAAGACACCATGAGCCACGCACAACAAGAAACTCAGATCATCCATTAGATAGAGAGAAAGATAGACATAATCCCAAAAACTTTTGTACACCTGCGTCTCATATACTTCTACATATATCACTATTGTTTTAAATTAGTAAATATAAAATTATTCATCAACATTACTGTGTAAATATTATTGTTATTGTAACTTTTATTTTTGTTGTGTTTGGATGCTACACTTGGCAGTGGTCAGGGCTTACTCCTGGCTCTGGACTCCAGAATTATCCTTGCAGAGTTTGGGGTCCATCATGATGCTAGAGATCAAACCTGAGTAGTTCTCATGCAAGCAAACAATCTACATGCTCAACTATCATTTTAATCATTTTTACAGACTCAAATATTTAAGACTTGCTCGACTCATATACTAAACTAAGTTTCACATATTAGTTTCCTTTTGTGTATTCAGTTTAGCTTACTTTGCTCCTTCTCTCTCTCTTCTCCCTCATACTCTTTCTTTGTCTTTCTTCCCCAAACCCTCCACACACACATATTTTTTTCTCCATCTTCAGACCAATATCCCTTTTCACTTCTACGTATCAATCAACAGTGATATAATCAATTCAAAGTTTATTTGTCTAAAATCCATTTCCCCATTAGTCTAAAATCCTTAGAGAGAAATTGCAGTTCATTTAGGACAAAAAATATCTTAGATGCTCAGGTATATTGACAAACCATCATTACTATGCCTTTGTTTAATCCATGAAGTAAGCAAATGCATGTATGAACACTATAATCATATAAAATTGCTATGCAATATACAGGGTCACACAGCTAAGTTGAGGCTTTCTCCTGATTCTGTGCTCAAGGGTCACTCTTAAGTTACTTGGTGACCATATGTGGTGCTGGGGATTGAACCCTGATCAGACATGTGCAAGGCAAACACCGAATGATGCTGTGCTATCACTCTGGCCCAATATACAATAGATTTAACATGGAAACTCACCATTACAGCGAGCAGTAATACATATGTTATAGCAAGAAAGTTTCTACTCAAATTACAAACCATTGACAGTATGAAAGTATATTTTATATTTCTTTTGTGTTTTGCTGTTTCCTCTTTGGCAACACCCAGTGTTGCTCAAGGCTTACTCCCAGTTCTGTGCTCAGGAATGATTCCTGGCAGAGCTCAGGTTAGAATATGCGATGCATGGGATCAAATCCAGGTTGGCTGAGTAAGACAAATATCCTACTATCTCTCTGACTCATTTGCCTTTATTACTTTTAATGACAATCTAAGGTTCCAACTCTGGTAATCTATCCTGAACTACTTTACCACAATCTCACACATAGCATTCTGAACCCAGAGCATTTGTGTCATTCTTATACTTAACAGATTCAGAAGGACTTTTAGTGTATTTTATTTCTAGACTGTCCTTGCAATTTTTTTATTGTCAGTTGCAAACTTTTTAAAATAACTCAAAAGGTGCTAAGTCAGGAAGGTGGTAGTTGAAATGCTGACATTAGTAACAATTTGTTACAAGTTAGAACAGTCATAAACTCAAGGTAACAGTACAGTTTAATTGAGTAATAGATAGGAGACATTATTGACAAGGAATGTAGCTATAAAAAAGGAAGGTGAAAATTAGAATTTCCCTCCAAGCAAACTCTTCAATCTCTATAGAAAGCAATATGGAGCTCTCTCAAAAAGTAAGAATAGATCTCCCATATCTGTTTGTCTATCTCTTTGTATCAGGACAATGTGATCCAGTCATCCATAGAGAGTGGTTTTCATATCTCGACTACTGTATTGTGATTAACATAAGATTGACATATCTCCATCTCTCTATATATCATACACAGCTCTAAGAAAGAGCAAAATTATGCAACTTTCTATGAGTTGGCTGGAACTAGAGGAGATCATGATGAGTGAGGTCAGTCAGAAGCCAAGGGATGGATGGGAAATTGTCTACCGCATATCTCATATGCGGGACTTAAAGATGCAAAGCAAGGTATTAACAAAAGTTCAAAGGCAATACAACGGGAGAATCAAACCACAGAAGTGAGTTTGAAAAGTGGGGTGTTGGGGATCTTGGGAAAGGGAAGAGGTTACACTGGTGAAGGGTGAGGTGTTGGACTTAGCGCATGGGATGTCATCACTCACAGTATTTAAATCACAATTTCTTGAGCATTAAAGGTAAACATAACTGTTTTTTTCATGTGCTTCCCTGTGTTCTTTCTCTTATTAAAGGCACTTCTTATGAGTACACAGACAAGATGGTCTCATTGAGCACATTAGTCTACCTTTATCGTACTTGTTAGATGATTGGTGAATTAAGTTCTTTCTCTACCTATTGTCTTTACTGGATTGGTTGACCCTTAAGCTTTAGTGGAACCAGACATTTATAGCAGCAAACTAAGCTGCACAATGTCCAAAGAACCAGTGATCATATTTTTGATAGCTTTGTTAAAGTGTTCCTGGTAGAAACTAGCATGTCAATCAGTAAATATCACCCAACTCAAGGTGGGTGTGTGGCTTTGGATCCATTCAAGGAATGACTTAAACAAGATGACACAAGAGAACTGTTATCTCCTTATGTAAAACTCATCTTTTGTCCTAAACATGGTGCTTACACTCAAATAACTGAAAATCTCTTCATTTCTAGGTTTTCCAATATGTTCATGAACTTCATGGGATTTCTCCACCTCCACAATTGACTAAGCTCATTATAGATATGTGTTGTGTATTCTTTATTTCTCTTAGGAGACATCGATTATGCTACATAAATCAGGTGCCTTTTGTGGTAAGTCTCTTTGTTCAATTCTTTGGCATTGAGAGAAAAAGAGCGACACAGAGAGACAGAGAGACAGAGAGAGACTAATACACAAAGACTCAAAGACTACCTCATGACCAATAATACGTGACCATAAAGTTTCCTAGTTTTGCATTGAATTCAGGAGCTCAAAGATGAGATATATTATTTGTGCTTTATTATTCTGTGGTTAGAAACTTTTATGTGAAGCTATAACTGGAAATATAATCTCATATCTTCTTTAGAACATGCATTCATTTTTATTTAAGTTAAATTGACAAATATCATATTCTATTTGAAACTTATGCTTGAATTCAAAGAGATAATATCCTTAAAACGTAAGGTGATGAAGCATAAAATCACACCATTATGTTTCATAAATGTTCATTCACAGTAGATATATATTATTCCTAAATACAGCATTGATTTGATATTACATTTTCTTCATGAAATGTGAATTGCAGCTTCAGAAATTTGATATTTTCAGGGGCTACTTGAACTCTTCAACATTTCATTCATTGAAATATTGTTGCAAATATGCCTATCATGATCATTTAAGTGAAACATCATACCCACTTTTCCTCCAATAAAATTTCATTGTCTCTTTGCAATGATATAAGATCTGTGAGCTCTTAGCTTGAACTCCTCCTATTATTAAATTTATTAAATTTTAGAATATGCCAATCAACTATTCTTGAAAATCTTTGGTCATATATTGGGAGAAAAAGTAAGCATATTTTTATTGGTTTTGAGAACCTCAGAATAAGTCATCCTGGAAAAGGAAATTTGATAATTTTATCTGTAGATGCCATATATCATTTCTTTAAAAATATTATAACCAGATTTGATTTTATATAATACTATCCTAGATATAACTTTGTTCATTTGACCTAGTGATAAATATATGCAAACAAAAAATTGTACAAAGTACAAAAAGCAAACTCCCTACAAGAATGCAATGACAGAGTATTAGAGAGATAGTACAAAGGGTAGAACATCTGCCTTGCATGAAACCCACCTGGATTTGATCATTGGCATTCCATAAGGTACCCTAAGCACCATCTGGGATGGGGCGATCCCTGAACACAAAGCCAGGAGTAAGCCCTGAGCATTACTAAATGGCCCCAAAACAAAAATAAACAAAGATCCAATGATAGAAAATATTAATAGGATTAGAATTTATATGATATATGATGATAAAAACCTAAAGATTTTTAGATTTTAGTAGCATTAAAATTAATTTACTGTGTTAGAGAGATGGTACAGTGCATATGGTTGACTCAGGTTTGGTCCGTGGCTTCATATATTATCCCTGAGCATCTTTAGAATTGATCCCTGGGTGCAAAGTCAGAAGTAAACTTTGAATTTTAATATAATTTTAAAACATATAGAATTAAATATATTGCATTAAATCCATATTTAAATATATATTTAATTCAATATATATTTGAATTTTATCCAACATTTAAATTAAATAAAATATATATGAGCCTGGAATCTGAGGTCAAAGAACGTCAAAGAAATAGTTAAGAGAACGAAGAATCTCTGGCTCTGGGCACATCTCTTTAATTCCTGCACTATCATACGCCTCAGAGATCTGGGCCCTACGAAAACAGGTTGAGAATGCTATTCAGGTCTCCCAAAGAGGAATCGAAAGAGCTATGCTTGGAGTATCACGCTTCACCCAAATGAGAGAAAGAATCTGGAGTTCCGACCTTCGTCGACGGTCAAGAATCAAGGATGCTGTCTCGTTTGCCAACGCATTGAAAATCAGATGGGCTGGACATGTAATGAGATTTAGAGACAACTGCTGGACTAGAGCCATTATTGACTGGATTCCACGGAATGTCAAAGGATCACGTGGCCGCCCACCTATGAGATGGTCATACTTTTTCATCAAGACCCTGAACGATCGGTTTGAGGCTCTTCGTGTTCCTAGAATGAGCAGATGCCATTGGGCTATATTAGCAAGCGACAGGGATGAATGAAGGCATTACTGGTGCCCGCTCGAGCAAATCGATGAGTGATGGGATGTCAAGTGATCAAGAGAAAATATATATAATACTTAACATAAATATGTGTCCCATTGAATCAATCATTCAACTAGTATTGTACAATACCTTGGTGATTATTATAATTGGCAGATACAATACACCATAATAGTCTTCTTAAATAGCATGTATTCAGATGATGTGCTAGGAATAGAGATATCAGTGATTTATATAAAAGTGTATTTTTTCCTCATATAACTGCAGATATCGATTTATTGGCTCATGTCCAGATTTACCCTGTCCTTATCAGCTGTGCAATAAAGGATGCAATTCCTCTAAGCATTTCCTCTTTGCAGTTTCCAGGACAATGGGCCATTTCAGTAGAGAACACTGCAGGAATATAACCTAGGAGGAAGTTTGTCTTGCTCTTGCTGGCGACTGTGTTTGCGAAGCTATATATGAAGAGAGTCTGGGATGGCCACGAGTGTTAAGAGTATAGCAACTTATAGCCCCAAACAAACACAGAGATCCCTGCCCAAAGCCCTCTTGACATAGACCCATGGATTCTTTCTTGCCTGATTCCTCATCATGTCATTATTCAAGGGTCCATCAGACACTAATCATCCTGAGTGTATAGTGCCTTGCAAACCCTCCACTTCCCCCATCTTCTGCATTGCTGTGCAGGCAGGAACCTTGAGGCTGGCAGATGATTCCCAATGGCTCTGTTCTGGGAAATCCAGAATAAATGCCCAACGTTCATTGGCCTGTAGGTACTTCAGTGGAGTCAAAACCCTTGTCAGGTACTTAGAGTTTCTTACAAGCATGCTAATCATTGTCAGCTGCCCACTGTTTGTCATCATGCTGTCATGCAATATATAGATGTAGAGAATCCTGTGGGAACTAATTATAACCATAGCAGTACAATTATATATAACCTACCATGAATTTTAATTTTAATTAAATGAGTAATATAGTTAGCCTAAGATTTTTTTCTTTTGGGTCACACCCAGATGCTCGGGGGTTACTCCTGGCTCTGCACTCAGGAATTACTCCTGGCAGTGCTTGGGAGACCATACAGGATGCTGGCAACTGAACTCAGGTCAGCCACATGCAAGGCAAACGCCCTACCCAATACACTATCTCTCCAACCCCTAGTCTAAGATATTAAAGAACTACTGAAGGAAACCAAAACAAGCAGATGTAGGAAAAGCAGGAAAGTATAAATAATACAGCCTCAATACAAGTATAAATATAAAACAATGGGTTGAATATAAAATTCTTCATGCCTATGTCACCTAAATTTCTCTTTATACTATACCAGCAATGCAATAGCCCCAGTAATGGTAAGTTTCCCAGAAAAAAAATGAAGAAAGAGATAAAAGGCATGGGTCTTGTCTCAGGCAATATAGTTTTGTTTGTAGGAAAGCAAATTCCATCATATTTAATAATGCTAGTTTGTTATGTTGTGCTATTTTTCATTAGACATAAGAATGTGTGATAGATTACTGAGGATATCACATATTGTACAGATCTATTCAACATGAATTTTTTCTCCTCCGATCAAAGACAAAATCATTAATCATTTTTGTTTTTGCTTTTTGGGTCACAACCAGTAATGTTCAGGGGTTATTCCTGACTCTGCACTCAGGAATCACTTCTGACAGTGCTCAGGGGACCAAATGGGAGCTGGGAATTGAACCCTGATTGGCCGCATCCAAGCGTTCAAGGTAAATGTCCTCCCTACTGTGCTATGGGTCCCTTCCTCAAATTATTAAACTTAACTCTAACTCAGTCACTTGCTTGGCCTTAATAAAATGTGACATATGTGTTTTGGAAACCTGATGGACCAGCAGCTTTGTTTTCTCTCTTTGGGTTTCCTATATGAAAGAAATTGATCTAAGAAGTTGGTGGTATTGGGCTGGAGTGATAGCACAGTGGGTAGGGCATTTGCGTTGCATGCAGCCCTACCCGGGTTCAATTCCCAGCATCCCATATGGTCCCCCGAGCACAGCCAGGAGTAATTCTTGAGTTCATGAATCAGGAATAACCCCTGTACATTGCTGGGTGTGACCCAAAAAGAAAAAAAAGAAGTTGGTGGTAGCAAGGATGTGTAGAGGACAAACCAGCCATCCCTGGTGAGTATCGACTCCTGAATGCCAGACATGTAACTAAAGGCCTGGTTGTCCTCTAGCTGACCAGGGGAAACAGAATGCAATCCCAAGTCAACCTCATAGTATTATGAGCTGACAAACCATTGACAGGAATGAAACTGAGCTTGGGTATAGTAAAAGCCAAGTTAAACTCTCTCTCTCTCTCTCTCTCTCTCTCTCTCTCTCTCTCTCTGTGTGTGTGTGTGCATGTGTGTGTGTGTTAAAAAGAAGGTCCACTGTGATGCACTGTGATGTGTCAGGTTCAAGTTGTCTACTTTTCCATAGGTCACTGCCTTCCTTCCTGGTCTTTGCTGTACCACATCTCGGAGAGAGGCATTTCTCTGGCCCCTAGTCCTGTACCTCAAGGTTAAATTCTGCGAATGAAGATAGCTGCTGGAGATTTGGAAATCGGAAGATGATGGAAGAAGCTGTTCATCAACAGCTATGATCTGAGCAGTCTGACCTGCAGGCAGTGCGCTTATACCATGGGGTCATCTGGGAGCTCATAGGAACCCCTGCTTTTCTATTGTCGGTATTGAGTGCCAGAATCTCTAGCACCCACCCACTTGTTGGTTTCCTGAACGTGAGCTGCACCTATCTCGGTGTTTGTTTCTAGCTCTTCCACAGACTGTGGGACAAAATTCACTGTGCCAAACCATTCCCCTCATAATAGCTGGAGTGCCACCTCTTTTACTGGACTGAATATTTAGGATGCTATGAAATAATAGGAGAAAAAAAAGATCTTTTTTTTTAAATTTTAATTTTTTTCCAATTCTTATTAGTGAAACACCATGAGGTACAGTTGCACACCCACAAATCTTTGTGCTTGTTATACAATTATTGAGTACCCATCCCTCCACCAGTGCCCATTCCCCACCTCCAATGCTCCCAGCATCCCTCCCACCCCCAACCCCCCATCCCACCCCACCCTTGTGGCAGGGCATTGTCCCCTGTTCTCTCTCCCTCTTTAGGTGCCTCGGCCTGCAAAAGAGGCATTGAGTGGATATCATGTTCTACCTACAGTCTATTTTCAGAATGCATCTCTCATCCTGGGAGGGTCCTCCCAACACCCTTTACTTGGTGCTCCCCTCTCTATCTGAACTGCCTTCTCCCTCAGCATGTGCGGCTGGCCTCCAAGCCATGGAGTGAACCTCTTGGTACTTATCTCGGATATTCTTGTGTGTTAGTTTACCAATTTGTTACTTTATACTCCCAGATGAATGCAGTCTTTCTATATCTGTCCCTCTTTTTCTGAAAAAATAGATATGTTTTTAGGAAGGTATTCTGTAAACTGGTTTTATAAGCAATACAAAATATTTTTACCAGCATAAATATTTTCTCAGTAAAATCATATGGTACCATGAAAATGCTGCATAGCTTCTGACTTTTAACATATTCCTGAAGAAACACACACAAATATAATATATAATTGTATATACTTTATTTGATAATTGTATATACTTTATTTGGGCTGGAGCGATAGCACAGTGGTAGGGTATTTGCCTTGCATGCAGCCAGCCCGTCTGAACCGGGTTTGATTCCTCCACCCCTCTTGGAGGCCTGCAAGCTACTAAGAGTATCTTGCACTCATGGAAAAGCCTGGCAAGCTACCTGTGACGTATTCGATATGCCAAACACAGTAACAACAAGTCTCACAATGGAGACATTACTGGGCCTGCTCAAGCAAATTGATGAACAACGGGAGGGCAGTGACAGTGACATATACTTTATTTGGGGCAGAGAGATAGGATAGCAGTTAGGGCATTTGCTTTACATGCGGCCGATTGGAGTTCCATTCGAGTCTGATTCCTTTGCCGCTCTCAGAGAGGCCAGCAAGTTACCAAGAGTATTCTGCCCACATGGAAAAGCCTGGCAAGCTACCCTTGATGTATTCTATATGCCAAAAACAGTAACAACAAGTCTCACAATGGAGACATTACTGGTGCCCACTCAAGCAAATCAATGAACAATGGGAGGACAGTGCTACAGTGCTATATTTTATTTATTTTATTTATATGAGTAGAAAGCATTGTATGAATATGATCTTTAAAGATCTTGAATATATATGAATATATATTTTCATAGAGCTTATCAAGTCTTTTATTTTTCATCTTAATTTTATTAAACTGAGGAAGGACAGACAACTCGCTCAACAATCTAGATGGTGAGAAGCACATCAAGGATGTGACTCAGGAAGTACGACTTAAAATTGTACTTTCTTCCATGAGACAGTGGTGAAGGTAGACAGACACTCTGGGTGAAGGTGTGGTGCTGTATTGTTGCAGGACTGAAATTCCATCAATAACGGTAGTAAATCATGAAAATTCAAATATGTAAAAGGTAAATAAACTACTTCCTTGACCTTTCTTTCCACACACAACATCTGGGTATACCTTGATCATGTTATATTTCACCAAGAAATATTTATACAAATATAATTTTAATACATGTATTTTCTGAGAGACGCTTATAAGTTGCATTTCAGATTTTAGTTATCTGCAATTAAAAAAAATATACACATGCTGTCATGTTATATTGTAAACTTCTGCAATTCACATATCCATTTGCATTCCCGAGAATATTTTTTCCAAAGCTATCCCCCCCCCCCAAAATCGTATTATATATATTTTCCCTGTTCAGTGACAAGGTATAGTTTTCTTCTGTGGATTTCTTATTCACATCTCTTGCTAAATGCATTCATTTTGTTGCTCTTTTCTAAGAGTTCTTTGTAAATAATGAATCGATTAATTTTAAGTGCTACAACTAATTTTCCTAAGATTGTTTTGCTGTTTCTTCAAAACATGTTTGCAAGGACCACCATTTCCAATTGGCTAATGATCATGAAATCTCTATGAATGCCAGAATTTTCCCCACAACTTCTAAGTTTCTCCTTAACCACTCCCCCTGCTAAAATATTTACCTGGCTTCAAACTTCAAATAAAATCTTCTCATCACTCTAAAACTTTGTGGCTTTGCCCAAGTTTTCATTTCTCTGAATAAGTCATTAAAAATTACTTTTTAAGCATTTATTTTGTCATCATCATGCTCTATTTTGACATCTGGTACCACATAAAATATAGTTCTAACTTGATTGAGTCATTTGGCTTAGTTAGGACTCATTTAGTGGAAGGAAGTGATGCAGCTTCAGCCTTACATATGCAAAATCAAGAACTCCTATATGAACACACCAGATAAAATGAAACTCAGCTCACCTGCCCTCAGAGAAAATCATTTGGAATTCATCTCTCCCCAGTGATGGCAAAATGCAGTCAGATCTCAGGCACTCTGTTTTAGATCTCTTCACTTTCTTGAATTTGCTACCAACTTTATTTTAACTCAATGATATTCTTTATTTAAACATTTGTAGCACTGTCCTCCCATTGCTTATCAATTTGCTTGAGTGAGCACCAGTAATGTCTCACAACAAATTGTGAAACTTGTTGTTACTGTTTATGGCATCTCGAATACATCATGGTGAGCTTCCCAGGCTTTGCCTTGCCGGAAAGGTACTCTCAGTAGCTTGCCGGGCTCTCCGAGAGAGGTGGAGGAATCAGACCCAAGTTGGCCGCATGCAAGGCAAATGTCCTACCCGCTGTGCTGTTGTTCTAACCCAACTGACAATAGAATACAAAATTTATTCTCAATTCAAGGCAACATAGCCCTGTCTCATAGACATGGAACAGAAAACAAAGACCTAGAAACAATCCATTGCATTTTTATAGAGAGTCAGTTGAATTTCATATTTACAATTCCTAAGGTATAAAAAGTAATCTTTAAGAGTGATTTATTCCAAAATATTGATTAGATGCCTACTATCAGCTTAGGTTTACTTCGGGGGGCCCTTGAATACTTCAAACCCTTTGGTAACAAGAGGGTTTGACTAGACCAGCCCCTTTGACTAGACAAATAACCCCATCCCCTTGCACTACTGGCTTGAACTCACTCTCCCTTGTCATCACACAGGACAAATTGTTATGATTTAAACATAGTGACAAAAAAATGGTACCCACATCTCATGTTTATATAAAATTAAACATTTTACTATAGAAATGGAGAGATAAAAATTAGATAGATATTGTGGCTGGAGCAACAGTACAGCGGGTAGAGCATTTGCCTTGAATGCTGCCAACCCAGGTTTGATTCCCAGCATCCCATATGGTTCCCTGAGTACTGCCAGGAGTAATTTCTGAATGCAGAGCCAAGAGTAACACTTGAGCATTGCCAGGTGTGACTCAAAAAGAAAAAAATATTAGATAGATAATATTTTTAAGAGGAAGAATGCTTGCCTGTTGATCTCATTTCCACTACTACTGGTTGGGTAAAATCCAAAGATAAAATGAGACAGCTTTGAGAAATAGTTCAAATGACTGAAGCACATATTTTGTATGCGGGAGGTGCCAGTTTGATTTCTGCATTGTAAACTGTCTGAGCCCCATTGGTGCCTGCCGATCACCACCACCACCAAAGAGAATTCCTGCACAGACCATAGTGCAGCCCCTGGCTATAATCTGGGGTAGCCACAAAACAGAAACAGAATTACAGGATTTCTCAAATGTAAAACATTTTAAAGAAACATATCTATAAAAATTAAACTCTTCTGATTAATTGATTGATAGCTGGATTATTTTAATTTCATTCCAAAATTCCAATAGGCAGACTATTGAGTTACACTCTAAGCTTGTCTGTTTTTCTGTATTAGTCATATTTTTGCTATTAATGATCCCATAGACTGTTCTGGGTTAGATGCACATTGTTGATCAATTGAACTATACACTGTTATTGTGATAATCCACTTAATATATCTGCTTCCTCCAAAGCACATTACTTCTGAGGAAAGAAAAAACGATTTCAGAACACATATTATGAGTTAAGGATGACTGAGTGGATGATTCACCAGACTTACAAACCAATGGATTTTTCGACTTCACTATGCTACATTTTCTATAAAACTTCCTTGGTTTCTGCTAGCCCTTCTTTCTTTACAATTTCTGCCTTTTAGTTTGGCAAACATTCATCCCATTTTTATCATTATATTTTGTAGTTTTAAAATCCAAAACTTGCTTGACTTCTTAGTTACAGCAAGAAAAGGAATTCCCTCAGAATGAGCCATACCTTGAATCTCACTCATAACTGATTTGATTGATAACTTAGATGAGACTTTGGACTTTAGAAACATAGCTGATATTGGGATTAGTTTTAATACTTTGGGGAGATGTTGGGTTTAAAGCCTATGTTTTGTATATAGTGATAACATGGTTTGAGAGATGACATGGATGATTTCTAGGAACCAAATTTTATTTCCCAGATTCATATTTTTAAAATCTGAATGTGATGTGTCTGTATTTGAAAACAGAACATATAAGGAGGAAATTAAAGTGAAATAAATAAAAAAGCTTCAACAGGGTCTGACAAGAGTAGTGTCCTTATAAAAGTCAGAAGACATGATGCCATAGATTCCTGGTGCCAGAAATTTGGTCTTATATTTCTCAGCCCTCAGAACTATGAGAAAAGAATCAGATTCTTTACGATGCCCTCAATGTTTGTTGTTTGGTTATGGTAGCCTGATATTATTCATTAAATTCTTAGGTTTATCTAAGCCTATATTTAAAATTTTTTTCCAAATACGACCTTTGTTGTAGCATTGTCAATAAGCAGTATTATATTTTGAAATGCCTTATAATTCTGGGATATAAGAATATTATTATTACAAATTACATCCATCTTATGAGATAATTGTATATGTTGACCAAGAAAATTACAAGGCCAATGAAATCGTAGAATTTTATTGACAAGAAAAGAATATAAATAGGTAAGTTGGCTCGGCCAGCAAAGACAGTGGAATACGTTTCAGGAAGGGAAAGTGTAGTTTTATACTTATGCTAAAATGTGATGTTATGTAGCAGTCAATACATACTTAGGAGGTCCTTGAAAGGAAGATCATGCATATCTATGAGAAAGAATAGTAGATATATACAGGTAAAAGGTGCTTTGAACATGTATGATTGTGATATTACATCTGTAGAAATGGCAGAAAGATGCTATATTTGATTGATTTTTAAAAGTAAATTGATTACTGACAGCCAAGAAGGACTCCATTGGCCTGCTTTGTCCATCCAGCATTCTGTGATCCTTAGTTGACAAATTTTTCCATAAGGATTCAACTTGGTTCAATTACAGCCAAGAGAATATTTCCCAAGGAGGGGTTGTCATGACATCCAACAAGCCTTCAGTTTTCTGTTCTTTTCTCCTCAATCCTATTGAGGTTATATTACTTGTGATGAAAAATGAAAGAGGACACAGGGTTTTGATGATTTAATTATGCATTAAACCCAATAATTAAAAAACATCATATTATTAAAGTGTCATGAATATTAAGAAAAGCAAAGAGTACTGCTGCAGAGAATGCATCTAAATTCCATAGTTAAAATTGACCAACCCCATAGTTAAAATCATTGAAAAGCCCTTTAAAAACTAATTTAAAAGACTTCCCAGACTTGAGATCTTGAACAATTTAAGGCTTGTGTCTCGTATTCCACTGACCTCAGTTAGATCCCCAGAAATACATGGAAGAAAAGGAGAGGGAGAGAGGGAAGGAATGGGGGAAGGAAAGAAGAAAGGGAGGGAGGGATGGAATGAGGGCAGGAAGGAAGGAAGGAAGGAAGGAAGGAAGGAAGGAAGGAAGGAAGGAAGGAAGGAAGGAAGGAAGGGAGGGAGGGAGGGAGGGAGGGAGGGAGGAAGGAAGGATGGAAAGAAGGAAGGAGAGAGGGAAGGAAGGAGGAATGTTAGAAGGTGGAAAGGGAGAAGGAAGGGAGGAAGGAAGGAAGAAGGAAGGAATGAAGGAAGGAAGGAAGGAAGGAAGGAAGGAAGGAAGGAAGGAAGGAAGGAAAGAGAGGGAGGTAGGGTGGGAGGGAGGGAAGAAGGGAAGGAGGAATATAATAAGATGGAAAGGGGGAAGGAAGGAAGGAAGGAAGGAAGGAAGGAAGGAAGGAAGGAAGGAAGGGAGGGAGGAAACAGAGAGGGAGGTAGGGTGAGAGGGAGGGAAGAAGGGAAGGAGGAATGTAGTAAAATGGAAAGGGGGAAGGAAAGAAGGAAGGAAGGAAGGAAGGAAGGAAGGAAGGAAGGAAGGAAGGAAGGAAGGAAGGATGGAAAGAAGGAAGGAGAGAGGGAAGGAAGGAGAGAGGGAAGGAAGGGAGAGGGAAGGAGGGAAGTAGAGAACGAGTGAAGGAGGAAGGAAGGAAGGAAGGAAGGAAGGAAGGAAGGAAGGAAGGAAGGAAGGAAGGAAGGAAGGGAGAACAAAGTTTTCTGCCTTCTAAAACATGAGTAGAAAGATGTGAAAACTTTTTTTAAAAAAAGTTGATTACAATTTATCCCTATGAAAAGTAAAACAGAAGTTGTTTTCAATTTGATGTCCTTATCTTTACTGGATCCCTCTGTCTAGTACGTTGCTTCTGTATGGTGTGTAAAAGTTCTCCAACAAAGCTACTATGACTGTGTATAATGGGATCCCTCCCCACATACTTCCAGTTTCATATTCAATACTCCATTAATGAAGGGTCGTTATTTAAAGGCAAATGCAACCTAGGTCCTATCCCAATAATGGAACAACTCCAGGTACATATCATGTGACAGAGTACCTTACAGGAGCAGGCTTAATCTAAAAAGTTTGAGAGTTCACAGTCTTTCTTAATTTTCTAGGGCTATCTGTTACTCCTCATTCATTCTCAATAAGCTATTCACACTAACAATTCTGCTTCAAATTTGTATCGCAAAATATGCACCATAGGAGACATGATAATAATAATGAAAGTGATAGAGATATTTTCAATATGTATTTTATTAGTTGGAGATTTTAAAAAATCCCCTTTCCTTTATTTTAGATCATGAAGTCAAGACTTTATTTTGTATTAACTGGATAATTCTCTTACTATGAAAAGATTAAACTAAGGATAACTTAGTTTGTCTGATACTGTTTTATAATTAAATTTTTCTCTTCATTCCTAAGAAAGCCAAAAAGAAATGACATACCATGTTATAGTTATCATAATATAGGCAAGACTGAAATAAATTTTATCAAAATAGAAAATTGCATGAATCCACATGTTAATAAACATGACATTGAAAAGTTAATAGATAAAATAAAATGACATTTTACAAAATTACATATCTGTTGTTTACTATTTAATAAAATTTATTTATGAATTCTCTCTCACAGAGCCCGGCAAGTTTCCGAGAGTATCCCACCCACAAGGCAGAGCCTGGCAAGTTCCCCGTGGCGTATTTGATATGCCAAATACAGTAACAACAAGTCTCACAATGGAGATATAACTGGTGCCCACTGGAGTAAATGAATGAACAATGGGAGAACGGTGCTACAGTGCTACAATTTGTGAATATTTAAACATCATAAATATGAATGTCCAAATAAAATATAGGTGTAACTGACTTGATAGAGTATTTAAGGTTCAATTGAGAGAATTTATAGAATGTTTATTTTCTTGTCATTATTATGTTTTCTATAAGCTCAAGGTTTATATATTTATAAAAAAGCTGCTGATGACATACGTGTATGCCTCCAAAAATTTGTATGTATTTTTACCATATCAGACAAAGGCAGATATGGTCAAAATTAATAAGGAGAATGGCTGCCTCAGTTACTCATTTTTTCCATGAATCTATATTTTAAATGAATCAACAAACCAAACAGCTAATTTTGGCAACAAATGGACTCAAATGTAATGTAAAATCAAATGCAGAATATTGTTAAAGGTTTGGAAGAAGGCCAAAAATAACTTTAGGAAAATCCATGTGGACCGCAAAGGAAGATTGTCTGGATATTTATTGTAACAACACTTTGGGATACCAAGTTTCTCAGGTTTCATAATGGTCCTGCCCATGAGAAATCCTTCCACATTATAGCAGCACATGGACTTTGCTTTAGAATAAACTGTTAAGAAAGTTTAAAAATAAAGAGGAATGTTTATGCAGTGAAAGAAATATGCTGCCGTATATATCTGTTTTGGCCTCTGTCTCTCCATGATTAATGTATTTTATTAATCTCTTCTCTTTTTTGAAATGCAGTATTATCTGCACTTGTACTCAACTCCTGGAAAAGTTGATTATGTGAACTCCTTATCTGTAAAGCTCTGCTCTCTGAATGAGGCCGTGTTTTTCTATATGCATCATTTACATTAAGAACTCCCCATCCTTATCTGAAACCCTCATTATCCAAATTAAGTCTCTGACCTTCTTTCCATTTTGCTAATTGAGGCTTAATGATATCAGAATTTATATTCTCTGATTTATGAGAAGAGGCAAAAAAATTTCCTGTGTACCTGCACCAGAATGTAATAATTACTCATCTGCATTAAATGATTTATTGTGTATTAGTTGTGTTGCAAATATTCAGTTCCAAGAACTTTTTTAAAAATTGTACATAATCAACTGTACCAGCTAACTCGCAAGTTGCATCCTAAAATATGAGGAATATGTTTTCCTTCTCTGGATACAGGGTCAGACGTCCACTCTTCCCAAGTCCATTGGAAAGAGGTGAGAGTAAAGGAAGTAGCAAGAGAAAACGTGCATTAGTACAGAACACTCTAGTTCTCCACCATGGCACAGGAGCTTCAAGAAACAGAAGCTGAGACTCAGGGAAATGCAGTGAAGGGATTAAAGTCACTGGCCCCAGTACAATCTTCAGAAAGGAATCCAGGGCAGAGAGAGAAAAGAAAACTGATATCTAACCTCTGACTCATCCCTCTAATTTTCTACACTAATGTCAAGCTTTTACATAACTATCAGAAACTGGCATTCCAAGTAAGCTGTAATTTCTAATTACTTATCATATTTAGATAAATTCAAATCTGTAATTCTATCTACATCTAGATATGTCTATCTTTATTTTTAAACCTACAATATATGTCTATTAAATACTTGCATGGCTAGAGATTAGACACAGATATATTTAAAGTTAAATTACATATAAGTTTCTTGGTTTTATTAATATTCATTTAAACATTTATATGTGTGTTATTATTTTACATAGTATTTATCTTGAGGTCAGAAGCATTCTAGTCAAAAGAAAGAAAATATAGATGTTATGTTTTTTAATTATATATTCACTTGATTAGAAATATTATTTCCTGAGATATTTTAATTTGCATAATCAATTTGGCATCCTTTATTTTTGAGTTTATGATGTTTATAAAAGTATATAAGGAAGCCAAGAGTTATGATTACTAATGATTAGAAATAGATCTACCAGCAGGAGTATCTGCTACAGTAAGAATAGCATATTATATAAGCATTACTATTTCAGAGGTTCGGCAGCCTTAGAATAAATTCCCTCTCATTGATTTCCTGAAATAACAACTAAGTTTAAGTGGAAACCAACACATTATCTCTCAGTTTGTTGGTGCAAAAATTAAATACCATTATTAGTATACCATTATTAAATTAAGGTCCTTTAGGAGGTGATTTTATAATGGCAGAAAGAGGCAATAAAATAGCACAAGAACCCTGGTCCGGATTCATTTAGCAAATTAAATTCAGTTCATTACTATCGTCTCTTTGAAGAAAAGAAACTTCTTTAACACACACTCAACTTAGACCCATGTGGAAAGTAAAACAAAAAATAAAAACGTGAAATATTTGAATAATTTAAAATAAATAGTCCTAGGTACTCTTACTGACCCAAATTTTCTGAATAGTTGAGATTTCTAGAGAAATATAGCTAAAAAAGAGTGTCCAGCATTCTTACCAGATAAGAGACTGTTTTCCTTTTGCTTAAAATTTTGATTGAGGGAAATACATAAATTATTGCTTCTCATCTTAGTTTCATTAAAATATCTGAGAGATATTTTCTAAAGTACTAGAGAAGTCTTATCTCCAGGCACCAACTACCATTGGCTGTAGATAATCAAATTGAAACTAGATGAAAGTTTTTTTTTAAAGAGATCTCAAAAGTGCTTTTACAAATAGACAAAGAAAGGTAGAAGTTATCTGAACTAGTTTTCCTTTTATTTAATACGTTCTGAGAATGTATACCATGTCTGGACATCATTATTAGAAAAAAATAGATATTGATTTTGAAATTTGCTTTCTATTTTTCAGAAATTACTTAGATTCTGTTGGAAGGATCTGTTAAGATGAAATGATAATAAGGATGATTAGGGTGAGGATAATAATTACCAGGCACTGAATATTTATTTTATGCCCATCACTCAAATATACTTCTTTTTATCACATCATCTATAAGAAGTCACAATTTCAGAATTCTAATAAGCCCTTCTGAACATAAAAAGAAATTAATGGAAACAGAAATCTAGATCCATCCTGAGACTGTATAGTCAAGCCAGGGTTTGGGATAAGACCTAAACAGTAACCAGAGAGAGTACAAGGAATTAGGGTTTATCTTATATACAACGTACTTGGATTTAGTCCCTGGCACAGCCCTGGGCCTTGAGTACAGAGCCAGGAGTGAGCACTGAGCACCTAGCCTCCTCCAAAAAACCCACAAAACAGTGATAAAAGACCTAAACAGACCAAGAACTCTTTCCCACGTTCTAGATTCTAAGCAGAATCTTTTATCCTATTCTAAATTTATTTATCTACTCTTTTTGGGGTCGGCCATGTTGGCCGCTTGTAAGGCGAACGCCCTACCCGCTGGAGCGATAGCACAGCAGGTAGGACGTTCGCCTTACAAGCGGCCAACATGGCCGACCCGAGTTCGATTCCTCCGCCCCTCTCGGAGAGCCCGGCAAGCTACCGAGAGTATTGGATATGCCAGACACAGTAACAACAAAGTCTCCAATGGAGACGTTACTGGGCCCGCTCGAGCAAATCGACGATCAACGGGAGGGCCTTTACCTTTACTCTTTTTGGGGACACCTTCGGCAATGCTCAGGGCTTACCACTCATTCTGCTCAAAGGGATTATTCCTGGTAGGGTTAGGCTACATATAGGGTGCCAGGGCTTGGATTCTGGGCCTGCCAAAGGTAAGACAAGTACCCTACTATAGGTCTGGCACCCTCAATTTATTTTTTAAATAAATAAAACAAGTTCTCAAAATTCTTATCATATAATCTGTTTCCACCATCAGTTTTTAATGTTACTTTCTCTTGTGGTAAATTTACATTTTATTTCAATGAATTATAATTTTCCTGAATTTTTTAAAATCCAGTTTGAGGCATCTGAAGTGTGGCACTTTTGAAAACAGTTATTTTTTTTTCTGCAATTCATGAACACTAGCTTTATCATGAAAATTGGTCCCAGATCCTTTTTCAACTTTTTGAAAAGAGGTCTTTGAAGGAGGATGAAGGATGAAATCCTGGGTGTCGTGTGGTTCCAGGGATTAAACCCAGGACATATAGAACTGCTGCTGGGCATGTGAGCGCCATCTTCCATCCTCATGAAAGATTTCTTTATGTCTCTGGAACATCATTAAAAAACAAAATTGGTGGACTTCCTCCACCTTAACAATCTTTTAACAACCTCCCCCAAAATTGCAGGATGTTATAACCTTTTAAGGAATTTTTGTCTATTCACCAAACATTTAACCATTATTTGTTGCAAATGATACCTTAGAGATATCAGATCTTTGGCCAATAACAATAAGGATCTGGGATTCACAATGAGCAGATACCTTTGATGTGGGTAACAGAGGTCATTCACGTGGATGCCTCCCAGGTTTGTGGATGCTCTTGGAACCAAGCCAACATGGGGGAGGTGCAAAGAAGGGTAAGGTGATGGGAGAGAGGAATAGAGGGTATATGTGGCTGCCCAAGATATTCTCTGAGCTCCCACCATTAAGCAGATGTTGTAATGACAGAAAGAAGTTGATAAGACACTAGAAGGCCTGATTCCAGGGTTTCAATCATGATTACTCTGGGTTTCTTTCCTTGAATCAAAGTCTGACTCTAGATTTGTTGAAAACTATGAAACACTGTGAACTCTTCTTTCCCTTTCGATTCATCATTCTTTCCCTCATTACATCACGCTAGAACTTAGATATGATACGTAGATCCCTCTAAACTCTGCTTCTAGTGACCATTTTCAGCACATCTTCACCTGCATTAGACGTATTTGTACATGGACGAAGGTGTTGATTTTGCTAATGTATGTTTAATTTTGTGTATAATCTCTTCTGTAGCTCTAAGGTAAAACACCAGAATGGCTTAAGATAATGAAATGACTCTGAAGTCTCTAATAATTATAAGGTATGGGGAAATTGTAGTTGGAGCCATTATGCTAATTGGATTTGTTAAAACACCGCAAAGTTACTGTAAATAATGCTTGAAAATGTACTTTTGTGTAACCTAAGTAAGCTAAAAGCTGACAATTTTACAATGAATTCCTAAAGCAGCAACAAGGAAGCTACATGCATGACTGAAAATCTAATTTCTTAAACTCAATCTGCTTAAATGGATTTAGAGTATATAAAAAAAGTTCCAGTTTATGCTATTGCTACAAGAAATCAAGTACTATGGCATAACAATTAGGCTCCCATTGCTATAACAGCGCTAATAGACTCTTCTTGATGGTTTAAAAAAATACTTTGCACTATCTTGGTATTCATTTATCCTTCATATTGCTATAAATATTTGAGTTTCTAGTGTACACATTTTTTACATTTTTAATTTAAAATAAATATCTTTATTTTCAAAGCATATTTTAAAATAATTGTAGACTTAGATTTATTCCTAATGATACATAATTTATGAATTTATAGTAAATAAAGTTGTTTGTTGTTTCCTAAATTCTGCTAGGTATACGCGTTCTATTTTCAATCTGCATTTTGTAAGTGTCTCTGTCTCAGTCATGCTGAGACAGAGACACCATAAATATATATCATATATATCACCCCTATAAATAATGCTTTGTCCTGCTCTCATTCTGAAAAACGATGTCAACATCCAGGAAACTCAGCCTCATCTGATCTGACACAATATTGGTGTATTAGGGTCATATTCTGGTATTTGTATGGGATATATTTCGTATAGATTAAGGAGGATAAAAAGAATGTGAAATACTAAAATACATTTTCTTAATATCTCCGTCAACATCTTTTATCTGCACATTTTTCTTAGAGATCTAATAATCTGTATTAGCACTGTAGCACTGTCCTCCCGTTGTTCATCTATTTGCTCGAGTGGGCCCAGTAACGTCTCCATTGTGTGACTTGTTGTTACTGTGTTTGGCATGTCGAATACATCACGGGTAGCTTACCAGGTTTTGCCGTGAATTTGTATTATTTTATATATTGTTTGATTGCCTATTCAAACTGAGTATATTACAGTTATTTAGCTTTTGGTCTCAAAATAAAGCACAGTAGAATAAGATAAACACATAGTTAAATGTTCTCAAAAACTTAGAATAAAACCATTCTGAAGACTAATGTCTAGAAATTTAGATTAATTTCTTTTTGTATAATTTATTTCTTTATTGAATCACTGTGGGAAAAGTTACAGAGCTTTCGGGTTTAGGTCTCAGTCATGTAAGTATCACACACATTTCCCTTTACCAATACTTATTTTTAACCGTGAACCCCAATAGAACCCCACCTCCCACCCCTCCCAATTCCTGTGAGGCAGATGAGTTCTAGTTAATACTCTATCTACTTTGACTAGATACATTGTTTTGATAGAAGATGCACAATTATTGTTTAGAGTTTACGACCCCCCCCAATCAGATATGCTGAAACAGCGTTGTGAAATGATTTGCTTTCTACAGCTTGGTTTAAGAATAAAATGATGTTGCGCGGTCGCTGGATTTGGATTTCTGCTGTTTTACTTATTAACCCTGGAAGAATTTCTATTAAAAGTTAGACAGTTAAGAGATTGGTTTCTGTGCTCTGGAGTCGTGGCCGTGCCGGAGAGCCACTCGTGGGGGGCAGCTGGTGACCTCGGTCGGGCGTGAAAGACGGCCCAGAACGCCCCCCTTCCCATGAGGCCCCTGCCGCCCCCCGCCCCGGCTCAAACCTGCTGTCCACAAGGCTCCCGTGCGGCCGCCATCTTTCTTTCCAGAGAGGAGCTGGCGAGCGGGACAACACCCTTTCCCCTCCAGGCAGGCATGGTGGCACAGTTTAACACATAGTCCATTTGCTTTTCTGCTCCAAGCGGGTGGTTCTCTGTGCTAAGTCCTTATGCCTCCGGGGCCGTGGTCGTGCCGGAGAGCCGCTCGTGGGGGGCAGCTGGTGACCTCGGTCGGGCGTGAAGGACGGCCCGGAACGCCCCCCATCCCATGAGGCCCCTGCTGCCCCCCCGCCCCCGGCTCAAACCTGCTGTCCACAAGGCTCCCGTGCGGCCGCCATCTTTCTTTCCAGAGAGGAGCAGCAGATTAATTTTTTTAATTCTTGATAATTGATATTTTCTTAAAACTTGGCAACGGTTTTCTCCCTTTTTTCCTTGAAAGGCCTATTTATATTAAGCATAGTAATTTAATTTAATTATGCTTTCATAGCTTTGAACTATGCAAACATTTCAAGCATTGTTTAAAATATGTATATCATAACACAGTACTAAATGTGTTACAAGTACTAAATTTGGAACTGACATTTTCAATGTTTTTCAATAAAATATTGGATTATGTACGTGAAAATCTGCATCACCCAATCAATGAAAACAGTGTGATGTCCACAAATAGTCACGCAAACATATTAGATTTCTTTACCACTTAGGTCCATTACTAGATATTAAATGCCTTCAACATTATATTTTTCAAAAGGAAAGGGGTAATGTTCTAAAACAAATACTTTATCTTAATTTACATGAATATTTACTTATATCAATATAGGTTCCAACTTTATATTTGACTTGAACTCTAATAAATGGAGAAAATTTAAATATTTTCATTATCAGTTTCCACAATAAAAAAATTACTGTAAAAGTTACTACATTTGAAGGTCTTTGTAAAAACTAAGGGAAATAAATTGATATGCCCAGTGAATGAAATATATTCACTGATATTATTGCATTTTCTCTAAATGAAACAACAGCCATTGATGATGCCTAAATTTTTTTTACTGCCAATATTTTTCCGAGTTTCAGATGTTTATGATATATTTTATATCATAGTTTGTATAAAACAAACCATAAGCATCAAAGTAAGAGGTGATTAACTTTGGTATTTGTTTTAATTTGTATTTATTCTTTTCCTAAAGTCATCCTTTGAAGGGGGAAATAATTTCATAATTGAGATTTACCTGAGGAAAAAAATTAAAGTGGTAACTCTGCTCATACACTTGACAAATACTCAAAAATCTCCACTGTTAAATTTGGAAAAACCAAATTTTCCTTAACTCAAGTATAATGAAGTGCTATAAGGTCAGAAGCTGAGCAGAAGTCAATTAATGAGTGACTGGTCAGGCAGAATTGTGAAGAATGGAAATCTCACAATTGTGAGGAAACTAACAGGAATTTTATGTGGAAACCTACCAGATACAAGTGAGTAGTTCCTACCTTGGAATCCTACAGTGTCTGCTTTTGGGTTGTCTGGATTTTCATAATTGAAGAAATACTTTCCTTTCATATAAAATGGAATATTTGTTCTCAAACTTTAAAAAATTTTAGAAGAGATTCCTTCCCACTCTCAGGAGCCCTTTCAATATAAAATATATATGTTTTGTATCAAATAAAGATGCAACTGCTAATGGTGACATTGGATTGGTGGAGATTCCCCATAGCAATGAAACTCACACCTTACTTTGTACCTTTATTGCAGACTACTAGTGGCATTTTAAGAAGCAAAGATAAAGCTCAGACCCATGCCTAGGGTATGTTAGCAGCACCTCACTGAAATGCAGAGAAAGGGGATTAGATAGAGTTCAAGCTCAGGCCGGCTCTCACCCTGCATTGAATTAAAAGCAGGGGTAAAAGAGAAGGTCTTTCATATTTCAAAAAACTGAATTCAGTACATGTGAAACAGGACCTAAAAATATTATGTGTGTAACAAATACTTGAAAGATTGAGTATAACATTTCAGGGAATATGAAAGCTATAATAAATTCAGTCAAATTGGTTCAAATATAATTATGTCAATTATACTTCACAGAAGCTGTGTTCTAACTCCATGGTCACTGGCTTTATTATTTATAATATGCCAATATGGGTTTTGTCTCCATTACACAAATGGAAATTCTCTTCTGAGCCTCAAAATGTACAAAACATATACTTGCTTAAGACACATTCCTTAAACTATAACCTAACGGACCTAAATCACCTAAAACCAGAGATAATTATTAAGTAATAGGTTTTGATATTGTATTATTACCTGGTAAATTTAGAAAATAACACTTATGAACCAGTACAGAACGATGTTCTGCTTTCATTCCAATGAAGGGAACCAGCAATAGAGCTGCTACTTGTCACGGAAAGAGCAGCTAAGCAAAGATCACTTTCAGGCTAGAAGTAGTTTTTCTGTCCAATTGTTTCCTTTAGCTCCTACATAAACACTTACCATCAAACTGCCTCTAGTTCATACATATACTGCCAGGAGTAGTTCTTTTCACTTTCTAAGGAGACTTACAGAAAGAGTTGAGAGAATAAAACCTACATGTAAATAAAAAACTCCGTGATTTACAAGGCTTTCATTGTTCTTTATTAAGAATCGTTTGTGTGATGTTGAATGAATGAATGAAGGTTAGGTTTGCAAAAAGATTTAGGACTATCATCCACTTCTGGGTTATGTGCCTCTGGGATGCTATGCCAGGTATTCCCCTGGGTTTTGGGGTTCTATCCAGCGATTTCTCAAACAAAGAGGACTGCAGTGGGAATTCTGGGCAGGGGGCAGAACACACCAACGACAAACTCAGAAGCTTGTGACTTTTACCTCAGACCTGTGAATCCTAAGGCAACTCCAGTAATTGTGAAGAAAGAAATTTTGAAGACAATAGGCTTTGTTAGAATCCAGCATGAGTCAACTTCGTTGTGCTTTTCTCCACATTCAACAATTTTTAGATACTTTAAACTAGAACAAAACTTAAAATAAGAAGTGACTTTAAACTTTTCTCCATCCCTCTGCAATGCCAGCAGACTTGAACTCTATCCTCTTCGTCAGGTGATAATTAGGTAAAGGAAGAGAAAGGCAAAGAGGATTTCATTCATGTTGGGGTTGGAGGGAATCTGCTCTTACATAGATTAGAAATAAATATACATTTGTCAGGAAAAAATAACAGCCAAGAAACTGATTTGTGGGACTGGAGCAATAGCACAGCGGGTAGAGCATTTGCCTTGCATAAGGTAGACCCAGGTTAGATTACCAACATCCCATATGATCCTGCCAGGAGTAATTCCTGAGTGCAGAGCCAGGAGTAACTTGTGTGCATCACCAGTTGTGAACCCCCCCCCCCCAAAAAGCCAAAAAAAAATTAAAAAAGAAACTTATTTTTGTCCTTGACTTATAACCTGATTGGCAAGTACCTAAGTGAGATTCTCAGTCTTGAATGACTTTTGGTGTCACTCCATCTGTCTCACCACTTCCAAAACTCAGAGCAAGTAACCAACTGTCTAGGCCATCTTCTGCAACAGATAGTGATTTAAAACTCTACTCCCTGACTATAACATCCCATAATTTACAAAGTCGAGACAAAGATTGGGGGTGGGGGGGTGGGGAGTACTCAGAGCAGGGTGCTGAAAGCCGGAGAAAACCTCACCCTGTTCACTTTGCCCTGACCCGAAGCTGCCGACCAGTCAATTGGAGCCTTCATTTGTGCTCCTGTCGAGAGGCTGACATGTGAGCATTAGCTGCAGTGGCAGGCGCCTCTAACGGGGCTGTCATCTGGCCCATTTTCTGCACAAACCATCAACATAATTCACTCTAAAGGGCTTTCGGAGAGGGCCTAATGTTGTTTTCTCTTTCTTCCCTTGTACAGTGCAGAATTTAGGACAGCTTATTTTAATTTGATGACCTGAACTATGATCTAATAAGGGACAGCTGTGGCAGCTAAATCTCCAGGCTATTTATTGTCAATTACAATGAATGCCAAATAAAGTCCCTGCGTTCTCAACTTGACCCAGTCTTGAACGGTAGACAAAAATGACACTTCGCCAAGGAAATGTAGAGAAGCGGAAGAAAGAGCCAATGGAATGTGAAATCTATGAAAGAGAGGACTCTTCAAACAAAATTAGGAGGATGAGCAGAGATAATGACATTTTGATGTCAAATAATTGCCATTGAAATCTCGGTATTGTGGGAGATATCCAGGAGGGAACACACAAGAATATCAGCTGTCAAATAAAATGTACCATGTTATTAGTTAGCTAAAAATAAATGCATTTAATGTGAAAAAGTCTATATTCAAATACAGGCATTTAAATCGCCTAGAGGAGTGGGTTACACACTTCATATTGGTTATCCATAGTATATATATATTTTTCCAGTAAGACCTGGAAGATCAGCTCACAAATACATGTGTGGCATTAAATCAGGGTCCCTGGAAATTAAAAGTACTCTCTCACTTTTGAAGCACTCAGTTTGCATTCTTTTTCCTTTTTCCTAGTATTAAAAATTCCTGAAGTGAAGAGATCATGCAGTGGGTAAGGCACTTGCCCTGGGCTTGATCCCTGCACCAATACTATCCCCAGTCCCACCAGGAGACATGTCTCAGCTTAGACCTAAAACTCCTGCAGACAGTGAAGTGCAGCCCGGAAACAATTTCCAAATACTAATCTCAGTTCACCAGACTAATGTCTCCACATCGTTGATAGTCAGGCTGAAACTTTTTACAGACTGAAAAAAGGAAATATCTAAAGAATACTGCAAGCATTTTTGAAATACTGATAAATTAGAAGAAATTAAACATCCCAGTTAGAGGAAAATACTAGTTGTCTTATGCAAAAGAAATGAAAACATTTGTTTACTGCCTTTCTGAGTATGAAGGGCTTGACAGCAATCAGAGAAAGGTGCAAACATTGGACTCCATCAATCATCCTGTAGCAACAGTGTGCTGTTCTTTCTAAGGACTTTTCCACAGAAGTATATCAAACAGCAAAGGATCATTTCCGCGTATCCTTGGCAACCCTTCCGTGAAGAAATGCTAGACATGATTACGGATATCATCTAAAACCAAGATGCAAGGATGCTTGGAACTTGAGTGGATAAATGCAGATGATTCTCCCTGTTGAAGGGAAATTCAAGACTTTTTAAGGGACTCGGTTTGCCAAAGTAGCATGGAGAATGAATGACAGTTTGTACAGTGAGACTGAGGACAGAACTGACAAGCAAAACAGCTTAAAGGCACCAGTGTTCCCTCCTGGAGGAGCCATCAGAGTACAGGGCTGCTCTGTACTGTTTGTGGGGCTTTCTTGGGCTCTCGAACTGACTGAGGAATCAAATGGAGTCAGGCTGGGTGGCTGTCCCCAGAGGCTCTTCGCCTCCGGGTAAAAGATGCCATTGGAGTTCAGTGCTCGGAATTGTCTGCAGTGAAAGTCACTCCCTTAGTCTAGTGGGGCCTCAACATCAGGTTTATTTGCAGTGTCTGCAGCCCGAAGGATTTCTGGATCTCTCCTCACAGGGGAGGTCTTACACAGTGAACACTTCTTAAATGAACATGTGTGTGTGTTATTGAGCGACTCTTTCCCCTGACTTCGACATTCAAACAATTCAGATTGTCAGTAAGCAAGAACATGAATCAGATTTGAGCAATAAATCTAAATAGGTTTTTTGAAAAGTTCACATCAGACAGATTTCATCAACTGATTAGACTCCAGGGGGGATGGCAGTAAGGAATTGGGATGAGGAAGAATGTTCTTGTGCTCTCGTTCATATATTCTAGGATGGGGATCCCGTTGGAGAAGAGAGTGTCTTAACTCCATATGTTGAATTTGGAACTTATATTTCATAAACAAATATAGTGGAAATAATTCGTTTTCTAGTTCATTTTCACTAGTACTGTACTTGTTTATTTTTCCATGCCATCATCAAAAGACAACTGAAAGAAAAAAGAGATGCTGATAAAAATGTGGATCACTAGTTTGCTGGTCTCGGAATTCTTGACATGATAAAAAGATCATGCTGGCATGCTCTATCCAAAACAATGATATCAGTTCTTGGAATTTGGAGTGGTGCAATCACAAGATTAGTTACAACAGGCAGTCCAGAAACTCCAAGTTCCTGTCTTGTAGAAAGAGGGTTCTCAAGCTTGTCGTCCCACTGAGAAAACTCAGATAAGGCAGATCTAGTCTTGCTCAAGTTCTTGGGCTATTTACACTTCTTTTCTAGCAATTCTCAGTTTGAATTAGAATGTCAGCTTAGCAGAAAATGTCCGTCCTAAACCTTTCTTCAAGTTTGAACCCAAGAAAATAACAGGGACTGAAAAGCATCCCATGTATTGCTACTGTTTTCTACCTGGGCATCAATAGTTAAAACACAGACATACAATTGATCCATTGATTGATGAATGAGGATAATGAGTCAAACTAGTTAATTTCTTCCTGTTCACTTCCCTTTGCTTCTGGTACTTGTGTGACAGGTTGAGGACCCCAAAAGCAATAAACACCACTTGCATCCAACTGTGCAAATGGAATGGTTCTGGGAATGACACTCACAGCATCATGTTCCAGGCAGATAATCTACTCCTTAGATGTCCTTGTCTCTCTAGAAATTTATTATCAGTTATCACACACCAGTGGAAGAAACTCAACACTTTGCTGCTCATTCTTAGATGACAGTGCAAAAAATATAAAGACCATGTGCCTATTTTTTTTCATTTCATTCTCTATTAACTAAGTTAAAAATAATCATGACTCTAGGTTAAAGAAAATATTGACAAAATCCAACACCCATTCAATACAAAATGGATTTTGTCAAATGCTTTCAAATGATATACTATCTTTCCTTATATTTGTATAGTGTATTGCATTGATTGATGTATATATTCAGGCAACCATGCACCACAAGAATGAATTTTCAAATTAATAATAAATAAATAACTTTTAGCATTAATATTTAGTTTCTCATCTAATTCATCTAATCAACAATAGGAAAATGATTAATATTTGATTATATATTCTTGTAATATTGATCACTAAAATCAATTCTTAAAAGCTGTTTAAATCAAGTTTAAAAATATCTAGTATAAGGAAAAGTCTAAACTGAAAATAATATGTCTAAATTAGAAAACAAGTCATAAATAAAATTCAAAAAGATTTAAATCATATGTTTCCAAGCCCATTTGACCTATTGCACCTTAAAAAAAAATAAATGATTCACCATCACCTGAAAATGACACCTTCTTTATGTGTTCAAATGACAGTGCCCACCAGTTGACCTGAGGCTAATATCTGCCATCGGATCATTCCAGCATCAAACAAGCAATGGCATCACCCACTTTGAGAAACACTGACTTAAAGCCAGCCCTTTGTGTGGTAATGTTCTGGGTGTTCAGACTTGTTAATAATACTAGAAATATTTTGTTTCCAAGTATATTACAGTAAACATACATCATTATCCATGATAACTTCATAATGAATATGCACTCAAATTAAAAAAACCAACACTTCTATCTATAAGATATGTATATAATTATTTATTTTTTGCACAACATAGTCATATTTGTATATCTAAAACCTAATACAACTTTGCAAATACTCAAATATACATGAAGTGTAAAGACACTGTAATAAATACTGTATGATGATAGTATGTTAAGATGCATGATTCTGGGAATGAGAGTTACTTGCTTTTCCTATGTTTATCTTGGTTCTACCCCTGTCACTGCACATAATACCACAAGCCACACCAGGAGTAAGTAGAGTAGGCCTCAAAGCAAAATAAAACAAACAAAAATAGAAAAGTAAAGTAATGACTCCCAAGTATAGTTGAAGATGTAAGATATAGAAACATACATATTCGTAGTTTTGGTACAACTTGCTGAAGTGTTTAAGAGGAAATGTTGATTGTACGTAGGAAAACTGAAGATTTAGCCATATATCTCTTTGTTATGTTGGTTGTTGGACCATACCAGGCTTTGTGCTCAGAGGTCATTCCTGCCGATAGTGGTTGATGCTGAGGATCGACCCAGGCCTCCCACATGCCTGAACTCAGCCTGTTGAACGATCTCACCAGACCTGATCATTTAGTTTTTATAATTAGGTTGTAGAGAAGCATAACCAATAATGCAGAATGAATAGAACACAAGTATTTTCCATGCAGTATTATTTGCAAAAGTGAAAATTTGGGATTTCCATATTGTATGATGCTGATAGAAAAAGTATATGTATCATTAATTCATACAAATAAATTAATGAGACTCATCTCACCCAGGTGCCCACCTGGCGGAAGGGCTCCTTTCCGGGGCTGTGCATCTAACTAGACCCCCAGAGAGAGGCCGGTTTTCATCTTTGATCTGCAGGGGATAGGAATTGAAGCACATTGTGTGCACGCAAAGCTGAACCATTCTGGGCACCCTCTGTCCATCTCACCCAGGTACCCGCGAGGCAGCAGGGCTCCTTCCTGAAGCCACAGCCACTAAGGCACTATGAGTTATTCTCCCCTACATCACTTCATCACTTGACTTCCCGTTAATCGTCGATTTGCTCGAGTGGGTGCCAATAATGTCTTCATTTGTCCCTGCCGCGTGCTAGTGTAGCCCAATGGTGTCTGTTCGTTCTAGGAACACGAAGAGCTTCAAACCGATAATTAATGGTCTTGATAAAGAAGTCTGACCATCTGGTAGGTGGGAGGCCATGCGGTCTTTTGACATCCTGTGGAATCCAGTCGGTAACGGCTCTAGTCCAGCGGTCATCTCTAAATCTCATTATGTGACCAGCCCATCTGATTTTTAACACCTTGGCAAATTGGCTAATGGGTTTCTTAACCACCAAAAACACATTAGCCAATAATTTCATTAAGCCCACCTCAATTAATACTGCATCATAAGCAGAATTATAACAGTGAGCCTGAAGGTCTACACCACACAGTTCACAATGGAAAAGCAAAGCAGAAGCCGGCCAAGCTTACTTATTGAGGAGGCTAGCCCAGAAGATCCCAACAGTGATGAGGTCCCAGACAACCTCTCTGACAAGGAATTTAGAAAGGAGCTACTAAGGATGCTTAGGGAGCTACAAGAAAAAATATAAAGCAATGCCAATAAAAGACAAGAGGATTTGAAGGTAGAAATGAGGAAAATGCAAACAAAATTACAAACGGAAATGTCAGACCTGAAAAACCTGGTATGCGAATTGAAAAACTCAGTGGAAGGCCTCAGCAGCAGAGTAACAGCTGTTGAGGACAGAATAAGTGAGCTCAAAGATGAAGTCCAGAGACTCTCGAGAAAAGAGTAGAAAATTGAGAAGAGACTCAATATCCGGAAGCAGCTGGCAAGAAAAGATCATGACGAAGTGAAGAGGAGTAACATAAAGAATTATTGGAGTCCCAGAGGAACAGGAAGAAAACCCTGATTAAGAAGAAACTGTCAAAGACATCTTTGCTAAACATTCACAGAGCTGAAGAAAACATGCAACCACACATTCAGAAGGCTTGAAGGGTAACAGCTAGAAGAAAACCAAATAAAAATACTCCAAGACACATCACGATCAAAATGATCAAAACCTTAGATAGAGACAAAATTCTGTAAGCGGCAAGATCAAAGAAAGAAATTTTCTACAAAGGAGCATCCTTAAGATTCACAGCTGATTTGTCTGATGAAATCATTATGGCCTGAAAACAGTGGTGGGATATAGTGAAAAAACTCAATTAAATAAAAGCCTCACCAAAAATACTTTACTCAGCAAGACTCTCATTCATAACAAAAGAAACAACACACAGTTTCACAGACAAACAAAAGCTAAGGAACTTCATAGACTCAAAACCATGGTTACAAGAACAACTAAATGCGCTAATTTAAGACAAGACAGGCCCCTCAAATACACCACATTTCAACAGAAAAATGGGACAAAACCTCATAGCAATAATCTCTCTGTGACAAAGGGCTAAACGCACCAATTAAAAGACACAGAGTGGCAGGATGGTTTAGAAAATTGAACCCAACATTCTACTGCCTGCAAGAGACACATCTCAATAGTCAGAGGGAACACAGCCTCAGAGTCAAAGGCTAGAAAACAATCCTACAGGCAAACAAATCCCATCAAAAAACTGCGGTAGCCATCCTAGTATCAGACCACATTGATTTCAGACTGGAGAAGGTCACAAGAGACAGTGAAGGCCATTTCATATTGATCAAGAGATCTGTAAAACAGGAAGAACTTACAATACTAAATGTATATGCACCTACTGAGGGACAAGCAAAGTACTTAAAACAACTACTCATTGACTTGAAGAAAGACATTGATAGCAACACAATACTAGTGGGAGATTTCAACACTGCTTTATAACCCCTTGATAGATCAACCAAACTCAAGCTTAGCAAGAACATACTTCATCTGAGGAAAAAATGGAAGAAAGGGGCTTAGTAGATGTATACAGGACACTTCATCCTCAAAAAGCTGAATACACATTCTTCTCATGTGTGCCTGGAACATTCTCCAAGATAGACCACATGCTGAGCCACAAAACATACCCCCATAAAATTAAGAAGATAGAGATTATGCCAACATTTTTCTCAGGCCACAATGCACTGAAATTAGAAGTAAATCACACTCACACAAACAGAAAACTAAATCATACACCTGGAAATTAAATAGCTCACTATTGGACAATGAGTGGCTTAGAAAGGAAATTAAAGAGGAAATCAAAAGATTCCTTTTCAACAAATGAAAATGAGGACACGAATTACCAAAACTTATTTGACACAGCAAAAGCTGTATTAAGAGGAAAGTTTATAGCTCTATAAGCATTCCCCAAGAAGGAGGAATGAGCGCACATAAGTAACCTAACCTCACAGTTTAAGAGCTTGGAGAATGACCAACAAAAGGAGCCCAATCCGAACAGGAGGAAGGAAATAATAAAACTCAGAGCTGAAATGAGCAAGATGGAAACCCAAAATACAATCTGAAGGGTCAATGAAACCAAGAGCTGGTTCTTCAAAAAATAAACAAGATTAATAAGCCTCTAGCAAGACTCAGAAAGAAAGGGAGAGAGAAAAACCTAATAAATCAAATAAGAAATGAAAAGGGGGCCATTATAACAGAAACTACAGAAATTCAAAGGATCTTCAGAGAGTACTTTGAGAAGTTTTATGCCATGGAACATGAAAACCTCAAGGAAATTGATAAATTTCTAGATTCCTGTAGCCTCCCAAGGCTGAACCAAGAAGACCTGGAATACCTGAATAAACCTATCACCATCAAGGAAATTGAAATGGTAATAAAAAGTCTCCCCAGGCACAAAAGTCCTGGCCCAGATGGATTCACTAGTGAATTCTTCCAAATCTTTAAAGAGGGCTTACTCCCAATCTTCTTTAAGCTTTTCCACAAAATTGAAGTATCAAAAACACTTCCAAACAGTTTCTATGAAGCAAATATTACCCTGATACCAAAACCAGACAGAGATACAACAAAGAAAGAGAATTACAGACCAATATCTCTGATGAACACAGACGCAAAGATCCTCAACAAACTATTAACAAATAGAATCCAATGACTCATCAAAAATATCATACACCATGACCAAGTAGGATTCACCCCAGGGATCCAAGGATGGTTTAACATGCAGAAATCAATCAACCTAATCCATTATATCAACAAAAGTTAAAATTCATATGATCATATCAATAGATGCAAAGAAAACCTTTGACAAGATCCAGCACCATTTATGATGAAAACTCACAGCAAAATAGGCATTGATGGAACTTTCCTCAATATAGTCAAAGCTATCTACCACAAGTCCATGGCAAGTATCATTCTCAGTGGGGAAAAACTAAAAGCCTTCCCTCTAAGATTGGGCACAAGACAAGGTTGCCAACTTTTGCCACTTCTATTCAATATAGCATTGGAAGTCCTGGCCACTGCAGTTAGGCAAGAGAAAGGTATCAAGGGCATACAGATAGGAAAGGAAGAGGTCAAGATACCACTATGTGCAGACGATATGATACTATACTTAGAAAATCCTAAAGACTCTACAGAAAAGTTCCTAGAAACAATAGGACAGTTTAGTAAAGTGGCATGCTACAAAATTAACACCCCAAATCCCATGGATTTCTTATATACAAATAACAAAATAGAAGAAAGAGACATTAAAAATACAATCCCATTCACAATAGTACCTTAGAAAATTAAGTACTCGGAATCAGCTTAACCAAAGAGGTGAAGAACCTATACAAGGAATCAGTTGGGATGAGAGATGTGTGCAGAAAGTAGATAAAGGAACAAACATGATAACCTCTCAGGGTTTATACTGCAAACCATAATGCCCAAAAGTAAAGAGAGATTATGGGGAATATTGTCTGCCATGGAGGCAGGGGGAGGGTGGGAAACGGGGGTTATATTGGGGATATTTGTGGTGGGGAATGTGCACTGGTGGAGGGATAAGTGTTTGGTCATTGTGTGATTGTAATCCAAACATGAAAGCTTATAACTATCTCACAGTGATTCAATAAAATAATAATAATAAACAAATAAGTTAATGAAATGAGCCTGGCCTTTTGTTATTGTGGGCTGGGGCCATGGGATGCCAGGGGCCATGAGCAACAGTGTTTGGGCAACTCTGATGGATTATTCAGTGCTGGGGTTTGAGCATCAGTGACCTGAGAAGAGTGGTTCCCGCCACAGAACTGGGAACTGTCAAAATGAACACTGGTGAGCGCTGCAGCCCAGAGTCTTAGCAGTGCATCCAGATGTAAAACTCCCAGTAAGTATTTTGTCAGAGAAATGTATGTGCAGAACACAACCAAGCATACATGTGAAGAGTGGACAATGCAACAACAAAAATAAGGAAAGGTTAAAAAAAATCAGTGAATGATTAAGCTCTCCACATCTCTATTTAGATAGCAGCCTTTTAGTTACCAAGGTCCAAATCACCCTAAGGACAGAGGCTGAACGGGGAAGGGTGGGGTGGAAGACAAGAAATCTAGGAAATGGAGCAGTTTCCTAGAGCAGAGTTTATCCGAGCACAACAGTTGCCTGTTT
Source organism: Sorex fumeus (assembly GCF_029834395.1). Taxonomy (NCBI): domain Eukaryota; kingdom Metazoa; phylum Chordata; class Mammalia; order Eulipotyphla; family Soricidae; genus Sorex; species Sorex fumeus. The sequence continues at coordinate 26,407,719 of NW_026606065.1, forward strand.
TAGCAGGGAAGTTTAGGTGGGCTGCAGGAAGCAATTTCCCCTCCCTTGCTAGATGTTTGAGATAGTTTTCAATAAAATAAGATGCAGGCAGGCAAACTTCGAATGTGTCTATGTAAATCTAATTGACCATTCATTTCCAAATGTCATTTCACCTTCCTTGGAGGCAGCAATCCAGGCACATTTTTGCTGAACCTACACAGGGATGGGGCAGAGGAGGGGTGCATCTGAGGAGAATCAGGTGGCCCGGTGAGCATGACGCCCTGAGAGGCCACTTCCAGGCAGACTGTAAGGGCAACACAGACTATAAGGGCAAAACAGTGTGTTCTTGTTTTCTGTCTGAGAGAGGGTAAACAGGGCAGGTGCATGGCCTGTCCCTTGGTGTCCAGCAGACTCTGGGAAGCCAAACCTGGTCCTTCTGAAGGGCGCCTTTTGCAAACATTGACTGCCCTACTCTCCTCCCTGGCCTGAGACAGGACAGCAGCTGCAGTGAAGGACAAATGCACCTACTTAATCAAACCCCACCAACTACTGTCAACTCAGCATGACAAGGGTCCTCATCAGCCATACTTCACAATGACCTTTGTCTTCTGAAGGAGCATGGCATGTTACACAAATTAACATCTAGACATCCTTGTGTGCTGAATTCCTTGAGCCTCTATTTCATCTAAGGATTTGAATTTGTTTATTACATTTCACTGGTGGTCACACCTCTAAGCAGAGCTCCAGAGGCCTGAAGGACTCGTCTGGCAGTTTTTAGCCAAGGGGCGAGAGTTCAAAGCAAGCGCTCCATGGCATAGTGCCCTCAGGATGGGATGTGCCAGGCATCACCCCAAAAGCCTGACAGTGTGTGGAAGTTTCCAGAAAAACACTCAGAGGTATTGTGGGCTCCTCTAACTCTGTACCCAGAAGTACTCCAGGGAAGCCCCTGGGGTGAGAATCCAGCAACGGTGGGCTACACTTAAAGCTTTACATTCAAGGCCCACACCTCTAGATTTTCTCTCAGACACTTACTTCTTGTGTTATTTTATTTTATTTTATTTTATTTTGTGTTTTGTTTGGTGTCATATCCAGTAGTGCTCAGGGCTTACCCGGGTGCTGTGCTCTGGGTTCATGCCCAGTGATACCAGGGACAGGTTTGGTTACATGCCTCTGAACCATCTCTCTGCCCAAGGCATTTACGTTAAATAAAAGGTGGCATTGCTAAAACTCCTTAGACAAGAGTCTTTCTTATAGTAACGTTATTAGAGATTCAAAAAGAAATAATTTCTGACTCCTTGATCCAGCAGATTTTTTTTTCTTTTTTTGTTTTTGGGCCATACCCAGAGGTAATCAGAAGTTACACCTGACACTGCATTCAGAGATCTCATCTAGCTATACTTGGGAAACATAGATGGTGCTAGGGATCAAACTGAGGCTTGGCCCCATGCAAGGCAAGCACCTTACCCACTGTACTATCTCTCCAGCCCTGCCGATTTCTTTCTTTATTGAAAATATGTTATTTAGTCACTGTGGATTTTAAAGTTATTCATGGTTGGGTTTCAAGTAGACAATGTTCCAATGTCAAATCCTTCACCAGTGTACACTGCACTCCACCAATGACCCATCTCTCTTTCTCCCACTTGCCTGACTTGATACTAGACACTTTGAAATAAACGTTTGGCACCATGGGTTCCGGTACTGTTTCCAGTAAGGAGAGTTCTATGCAAAACAATTTACCACCTATCACACCCCTTTCTCCTCTCAGTTGAAAATGTCCCTCCAGCATTGTTGTAATTTTCTCCTTCCTGCCCTATTCTTATTCTACCCCCCACCCTCCCACACTCACACACACACACAGACACACACACACCAAGCTTCCTACAGAATATCAGTTTTCATGCTCTTCATTTTTATTTCCTTTGGGTACTGGTTAATCTTTAACTACGTTTCATTATATCTCACATAAGAGGGAGATAATTCTTGCACTAACATCACTCACCATGAAACTCTCCATATCCATCCATGTGAGGCAAATCACATGATTCTATATTTTCTTAAAATCAAGTAATATTCCACCGTGTGCAAGTACCATAGTTCTCTTTGTTTGTTTTGTTTTTTAACCTAGTCATCAGTTCTTGAAAACTTGGATTACTTCTAGATGTTGACTTGCGTGACTGGTGTTTCAATTAACATAGGACAGCAAATGTATTTTCTCCATTGTGGTTTGAACCCTTGGGGCATATTCTAAGAAGTGGAATTGCTATCTCAAATGGAAGCTCAATTCCTAGTTTTATGAGTAATATTTGTGTTGTTTTCCAGAAAGTCTTGACAATTTCAAAATCCCACCAACAGAGAACTAGGGGTCCCATTTCCCCCTGTGTTCAGTCAACACTAATTGTTATTGTTCTTTATTTTATATGTGCCAGTCTTTATGGTGTGTGGTGATATATCCTTGTTTTTATCTGCATTTTCCTGATGAACACTGATGCAGAATATTTTTCTCAAGACTTCTAGACATTTGTCTGTCTTCTTTGTGGAAATTTCTGTTTATCAGTTCACCCAATATTTTTTTATGGAATTGTATGTTTTTCTTTCCCTCCAAACTTATACTAGTATTTTACATATCTTGAATATTATCCCTTTGTCACAAGAATGGTGGAAACATTTTTTCCAGTCTGTGGGGTGTCGTTGTATCTTGGACATCGTTTCTTTCATTTATCTTTGTTCCTAGGTAGCTGGCCAAGGTTATTGACTCCATAAGTGTGCCTCTAGCTTCCATGTTATGGAGAGCTCTGCTTAGAATTTCCTCAGCATAACTTATGGGTTCAGGTCCTATATCAAAGTCTTCAGACTACTCTGATTTTACTTTTGTGCACAGTGTTAGAAAGAAAGGGCTTTTTTTTTCACATGGTCAAGCAGTTTTCCCAGCACCACTTGTGATGTTACAGAATCACTATGACAGGGAGTAAGCTCTATTTTCGTACACAAAGGTGCTTAGGAAGAATAGGGAGAGACCTGTATTTATTTAGGTTACATCTGGTCTTGTTTCCACCAAATGGATCATAAGTATTTTTCTGATAATGTCATTCACCATTAAATGTCTTTTTTTTTATTTTACTAAATTTTATTTTGGGGATCTCCACAACTAACTACAAGTACGCATATGACAACACTTAAAAGTATGTGTTAACTAAATATAATGGATAGTAAATACTTTTTTAAAACTTAACGGTATTTTATTAGTTTGGGTGACCTCTGAATTTTATCAGCAACCGTAAGATTATACATTGCTACTCCTTATTCTATGTCAGTTGACACTGTTAGCTCTTTTTTTAATAAGTCTGTGCATCACTTTTCCCCCTTATACATGTGAATTGAAGATAAACAATTCCTATAATAGGGAAATAACCACAACAAGGAAAATTGTCATAAAAGTATTATCATTAAAAAGACTACATTTTAAGCCAAGAATTTTTGGTCCTCTCGGCACAGTTGATTATGGATAAAGAGGTAATATTTAGATAATACTCAAGGTAAAATCGTCTTAAAAATCCCACAAAGTTAGTTAACACGGAAAGTCTATAAAAACACAAAATCACAATCACAAAATATCCTGTTATTGCCTCGAGCAGGCCCCAGTAACGTCTCTTTCATCCTAGCCCTGAGATTATGTTCAAGACTCTTTAGAAGAATGAGACCCATCATTGTTACTGGTATTTGGCATATTGGGTATGCCACAGGGAGTTTGCCAGACTCTGTCGTGTGGGCAGGCTACATTTGATAGCCTGCCAGTTTGTCCAAAGTAGGACAAAAAAACACAGTGTTTGAATATTTGCAAATACAACAAGGTCTTTTCTTAACACTTATTTCCAAATATCTTATCCGGGATACATTACCACTTAAAATCAGAATCTAAATACTATTTCCATCGAGGCAGAACTCATCCTTGGTTAAAATCTGCTCCAAATATTGTAGATGGCAATTTTCAGGAAACAATGTCCCTTTGCAGACAGGAAGTTTGGTGGAGTGGCGGTCCTCAGTTTCCCCCACACCCTTCTCTGTGTGTTCATAGGAAAGGAGAACCCTTGATACTGTCAGGAAACACCAGAAGTTAGCCAAGAGGAGAGTCTGAGTCCCCAGGGCTATCCTTAGGCCCTTCTCTTTCCAAGTCTGGCTTCTGGATATTTCTGGTTAAAAGAGAAAAAGAATAATCCACATTGTGAAAGCACTTTCAGTCAGGGTTTCCATGGGCAGCAGATGACTCTGACCCTAACTGATATACAAAACAAAAAACACCTCCTCGTACTTAGCTCATGAGTGTTTTTTATTTTGACTAGATATAAATATGTATAAGCTGTATTTATTTAGGTTACATCTGGTCTTGTTTCCGCCAAATGGATCATAAGTATTTTTCTGAAAATGTCATTCACCATTAAATGTCTTTTGTTTTTATTTTACTAATTTTATTTTGGGGATCTCCACACTAGACAGTGCTCAGGGCTTACTTCTGACTCTGTACTTAGGGATGATTTCTGGCAGTTCCTGATATCAAACCCGAATCAGCTGCAGGCAAGGCAAATCCCTTATCCAGAGTACTCTCTCCTCAGTCCTACATCTGCACTAAACCGATGGGTATGGCATCAGGGTGGCATAAGGATCAAATTCTCTCTCAAGAGTCCTTCCTAATGGCATTGCAACAAGTCCTGCCCAATTCCATTGTCCAGCTGATCATAGACAAGGACCTAGTGCTTGTGACTTTTCAAAGAACTTGGCTCTGAGTTCCACTCATTCATGGGAGCCATAACCGACTGTTAATACATTTTGTGTTTTCTAATGAACAACTTCACAAGCCATGGTTTCAATATGGTAAGAAGTAAGTTATCCTGTCTCAATAAAAGTTGAGTTCGAGTCATTCCCCATTGACTTTTTACTGGTGGTGTTCTTGCTAACTCCTCTTCTGATACTGCCTTTTCTATTCTATATTAAAATCTAGATCTCCCCCTGCATGGAGTGACTGGCTTTATCCTTTAGAATATATTCATAATGCTTCCTGTAGCAATCACCCTATCTGTGCAGAGAATGACAAGTGGGCTCTATAATAGAATAATTATATTGCTGTAATTCACAGTCAGGAACTACCTCTGACTCCTCCTCGGCTGTTTCACTTGTGGTGTCCTGATGTCAGCAGATGGCTTAGATTCAATAGCGGCGCTCTCGGAGCCTGCTGACTGTGCTCACCATTTCTCTATCCCAGCTCACCTCAAGGAGTAGGGAGACAGGCCACCTCAGCAACTCAGTAGCTGGTCCCAGACACAATAAGAAATATACTGATCTTGCTGTCAGAGTGGAAACTCAGCTTAAAGGCTTAAGTGAAAAATAAAGTGGTCATCGGCTGCAGTATGGCTTCTTACTTCCTGCCTTCCATCCTTCCACCCTCCCTGCTTCCCACCATCCTTCTTTACTCCTTCCTTCCTTCCTTCCTTCCTTCCTTCCTTCCTTCCTTCCTTCCTTCCTTCCTTCCTTCCCTCCTTCCCTCCTTCCCTCCTTCCTTCCTTCCTTCCTTCCTTCCTTCCTTCCTTCCTTCCTTCCTTCCTTCCTTCCCTCCTTCCCTCCTTCCCTCCTTCCCTCCTTCCTTCCTTCCTTCCTTCCTTCCTTCCTTCCTTCCTTCCTTCCTTCCTTCCCTCCTTCCCACCTTCCCTCCTTCCCTCCTTCCTTCCTTCCTTCCTTCCTTCCTTCCTTCCTTCCTTCCTTCCTTCCTACCTTCCTTCCTTCCCACCTTCCCTCCTTCCTTCCTTCCTTCCTTCCTTCCTTCCTTCCTTCCTTCCTTCCTTCCTTCCTTCATACCCACCTTCCTTCCTTCCTTCCGACCTTCCTTCTTTCCCACCTTCCTTCCTTCCCACCTTCCTTCCTTCCTTCCTTCCTTCCTTCCTTCCTTCCTTCCTTCCCACCTACTCTCCTTCCCTCCTTCCCACCTTCCTTCCCTCCCTCCCTCCCTTCCTTCCTTCCTTCCTTCCTTCCTTCCTTCCTTCCTTCCTTCCTTCCTTCCTTCCTTCCTTCCCACCTACTCTCCTTCCCTCCTTCCCACCTTCCTTCCCTCCCTCCCTTCCTTCCTTCCTCCCTTCCTCCCTCCCTCCCTGCCTTCCTGCCTTTATTTCTTCCTGCTTTTCTTCCTTCTCTCCTTGTTTTGTTAATTTTGGAGGGTATTTTCCAGTAAACAGTATGATATTTAGGAAGCAAATACTAAAACCTATAAGCTCCTTTGAATTCAGAAATAGCCATGTTTTATATCTGTGGTTCAAAAATATTTTATTTCTTCCATTTACATCACAAATCACTCACTTGCAATATAGCATGCTTTATCAATTAAAATAAAATCTCATCCATTTATGTGATTTATTTGTTTCCCCTCATATTATGAATTCCAACACCTTTCCATCAGAATTAACTCAGAGAAGATGCAATTCAATTTGATTCCATAAATGTGTAAAATTTAAAGTGATACATTAAATGCTAATGTATTTATCTAACATTAATATTAAAGCATTTAACCTTATCAAAACATAAAATGGAATTATATATGTTTGCTTATGAAGACTGATCTAATATCTACCAAGGAAATATTGCAGTCAATACACAAAATAAATGTTTCATTAAAAAAAGGCTAAAAATATTATACTAAAATCTTTTCTATAGTTTCAGAATATTTCCCCTTGGAAATGATAGTATGTCTTCAGTAATGGCTGGATGATTATGAAACTTTCTATAAGAATCAATTGTTATGTGTTATTGTTCTACCATAAGTTAATCTACACTGTGGTGGGATGCCTTTTCTTATCTATTCTATTATCGATGAAATTCAATTGCTAGATTTTTCCTTTCTGAATTTTATGGCAAAGACTAAGATTCTCAACTGTCGAAGCACCCCTCACAGATAGGGATTGTAGACACAGATACACACTTGAGTCACTTTATGGATGACCTGCACTTAAGATTTACATGAACTCTTTACTCCACACACTCTCTAGCCTCATGCTGAGTCCATAAACTAACTTAGATTTCCTTCAACTGAGCTACTGTCAAAAGATTATGGTAAGATTCCCAGGACAGCACATATAGGCTGAGTGTAATTTTAAATGCTTTTCATTACCAGAATGTTTGCAATCCGGCAATCATTCAGGCCCCTTGAGCTCATGCTAAATATAACTTTATCTAACAGTACCAAAACTCAGGCCCAATATTTAATGGCACAAAATAATAAGCATGCTGTTCAAAACAACAGATTGTTTTCTAATGGATGGTGCACAAGGCAGGAAGATAAGGAAAATATGGATATCTTCAAGAGAATCTAGGATGTTAGCTGTGTGGCAGAGCTTTGTGACAGATAAAACGTATAGCTCCATCAACAATAATTCAAGTTACCAAGATTAAAGAGATGGACGGGACACTTAGCAGGAAAGCCAATGACCCTGAGCTAGTTCTCTTAGAAAACCTGGAGGCTCTGATGTTGACAACTTCTGGGTGACTTTCTGGAGATCATTTATGTTCCCTTGCCTGTTTCTACTGATGTGCATCATTACATTGATGAATGTGCTTCTATTCTTTACTGAATTACTCCAAAGAGAAACCACAAAACACCTTATCAGTATGCAGTATCTCATGATATTGAACTGTCACATTTTCTTACCCAAATTACTGTCTTAGAAGAAATTACATCAAGGTGGTTGTGAATAAATGATAATCGCAAAGTGCTAGAGAAATAAGATCCAAACACAAAATATACATATTTAGCAAATCTGTTCAATCTACATACTTAGCAAATCTGTTATCATCACACTGGGATATTTTTTTTTTTTAGCAGTACAATGATGACCTTGGTTTCTGTTTGAGATCTTAACATGTGCAGTATTTTCTCCATCCATGTCCTACAGCAATGAAAACCAGGTCTTTGTTTTTTGTGTTTTTTTCTTCTTTCCCATAATGTGGTATTGAGGCCAATTAATATTCCTAACAGCAGTAGGGCAGAATTTGGTAGAGGTGAAAAAAACTAGATATTTCAAGGGATGGAGTGATAGTACAGTGGATAGGGTACTTGCTGTACATGGGGCTGAGCCAGGTTTGTTCCCCCGCATCCCATATGGTCTCCCATGAATAGCAGGATTCTTGAATTCAGAGCCAGAAGTGACCCCTGAACTTCATGGAGTATGGCCCCAAAACAAAATTAAACACACACACACACACACACAAAGTAGAATAAATATTTCAGATTTCACTTCATACCTTCTCTATTTTTCTTTTGTCCTTTTTCATTTCCTAGGAAAATGTTTTTGTTTTTTTTTCAATTTTTTTAAATCTCTTTTGGCACCTTAACACATGTAATTTAGCTGAGTTTTTATTCTGTTAAACCCTATATATATAACTAAGAGTTGCTAAAATAAGTTTTATCATCTGTTTTTGAGATAATATATTTGACTTTCTATTGATTTATCATTAGTTTGAAGTACAATAGAATTTCATACCTCTGTGACAAAGTTCCAGGACTACCCAGTCCCCAAAAGACCTCTTCCTAGTCTAACCGCCAGATACTGGAACTGAACCACAGTGCCAGACTTAATTCTCTTTTGTTTTATTTCATTTTGAGGCCATACCCACGGGTACTGGGGTTGCTTCTGGCTGTTATTAGAGGACCACATGGTGCCACAAGGTGAAACTGGAGATCGCACTTGTGAAGCCTACACTTGAGTCTGTTTCTTCATCCCTCAATTCTATTTTAATTCAAAAATAAGTCAAATGTTTAAGGAAAAATAAAGGGAGAAAAAAATAAACTTTTCCTTGCACCCCAGATGTTAGGATATACACAGTGATGTGCTTTGTTTAAAAATTAAAAAAAAAAAAAGAAAGGAAAAAAAAAGATAGAAACTTTGAATATGTCTGTAGTATAAATGTACTTGATTTTGAACAAAAAAGTGCTGAAATAAAAATATTTATTTTAATTTACTGTACAATTATATGTTTTTCAAAGAATTATGTGAAAGCACCAGTCATTTAAAAGTCTCAATTTTTTTCACCGATACAGTAGTAATGATATTTATATTCTGAAATTTACTTTTGTTTCTATTCTATTGTTCTAAATAAGTTACAAAAGCTTATGAGAGATGAGCCTGTGAAGACAGACAAATCCAACAGGAGAGAGCACTACTTGAATCACTTTCAACTCTCTCCTCAAAATTTTTTTGGAAATTTCTCTGTCTTTCAGAGTTAAAGTTAAATATGTTAGGGTTCTCCATCATACCATCTCTTTGCCCTCCCTGATGGCCCTGAGGCCAATACTATCATCTACTCCTTCTTCTTGATGTCTCTTGAGGGATTGGGATGGTGCACATGGGTCACCTTCCCTTCCTAGCACAGGCCTACTGGCCCTGAATGGACCTTTCTCTGTCACTCTTCCCTTTGTATCATCAGATTCCCCAGCACCTGTCAGCAGACTTTCAAGGATGGCTTTCCAGTGAAGCTCACCTCGCCATCCTACTGTGTCTTCCAAGGACTCTCCCTATTCTTCCTAAGCACCTACAGCTTTCACATTTTCTTCTTCTATCTTGCCTGTGTCTGAGATTAGATTCTTCCATGCTTCCTTTAGCAGAACAGCAACCTTCTCACTCACAACTGCCCTCTTGTGAGGAATAATGGTATGAATCACCTTTCTTCCAAGAGCAAAACAGACACAGGGAAAATCATTCTATTCTCTAAGTTTAAGGTCAAAACAAGAAAACCTGAACACGGCATGAAATGATGTGTTCAAGTCACCTAGCTCAATTTGAATAAAATCGCCCTCCAACACATGGAACTGGAAGGAACAATCACCTCTTTCTCTCAGTGAGCCTTTTTTTCTGAAGAGAGTTTAAGGATAATTACCGTACAATTATTCACCTGCATCCAATTTGAGGACCCAGCCTAATGTTTACCACAATACTTCATAGAGGACATTCAATTCATGATGGATGGGATAGTAATTTTCCAATGCCTCAATTGTGTTCACAGTAAATAACTGCCCAAAGAAACAAACATCAAAATTTAGAACCAGTTCATTATAACTATAGACAGATGGTAACTTCCTGGAACAAATAATGCACTTTGATTAGTAACAATACTCTCAGAATGTGACATTTAATGTGACTTTTAATGTCCTTAAAAGCAACCATAATGTCTGTTTTTACTCTACAACTCCAGTGGCCATGATAAAATAACAATAAACTGAATGAGGGGGAGAATCAAATAAGAATTTGGTTAATTAAGATAATATACAAGTATCTAATCAAACATCCATAGTATTACAGGAAAAAGATTCCTTAAAAAGTCCCTTTATATATATATATATATATATAAAATATATTTATGAGATTTTTTTTTCTATCCAATCTCTTTTTGGTCTGTGAAAAATCCAAACCAAAAAGAGATTGGATAGAAAAAAATTCTCATGAACTTGTTATTATAGTGTGGCTTAGTCCATTAATCTCCCATTAATTCTTAAATGTATTCATTTTGGGGCCTAAAATTAGCACTGAAATATCTTTAAAAATTAAAAAAGATGAAACAACACCATAGATGAGATAAATGCATAGCTACCACAAATTTTGTTTTATGTAAGATTAATATTTGAAAAATAATATCAAATAATTTTATGTACTTTGCATGTCTGTGTCTACACTTATCACAAAGAAAGCAGATACAAATGATGCTGCTTTGAAAACTCAAATGAAGGTTTTATATCCCTGGCTACTGCTGAGCCAACCTTGTGTCTTATCAGGACCTCATAAATCTCACTAAGGAAGATTTAGTTACATCAATGTATTGTTGATTTTATGGTCTTTTGGGCTTAGAATAAAGAATAACTAAATGATATTGATTTAATACAAGCTAAGTAAATTTTCCATGACCTTGTTGCTCAACCAAGTGTAATGTTTCTGACTTCTAGATTAATCTATTGCAGAACAAATCCACATTAGTTCTTAAAATCTGAAGATGAATGAATAATAAAATCAATTTTACTTTCTAGAGGATAGATCATAGGTCCATTTGTATCTATTGATTATGAACTTTCATTTATTCATCAGGACTATTACAGTTGAATAAAAATGTTTAAAAATCTTCAGAATTTCAACAAACAAGTTGAAATCCGCAAACAGTTCTCAGTCCAAGATACAGAACAGAATAGTGGAGGCAAACAGTTGACCTAGAGATGCGAAGAAAATGTAAAATATATAGAAGTGACGCCTTGAAATATGCTGAACAATGTTGGAAAATATAAAAACTTGGAAGCTATAGGTGAAGATAACAAAGGTTTCTGTTGTGTGTTACGGTGTGTTGGTGATGAATAAATTAAATGAGACAGAGACCACAGGGTATAGAATAGACTTGTAGAAAGAAAACAAATTTGGTTTCAGATTGAAAATAAGGTGCACAGCTTGGGGTAAAATTGTCTACTTTTGAAACTACAGCAGGGCTGATGACTTCTGTTTCTTATGTCAGGTCCTCAGCATAGTTCCCTTATTTGGATGATTTTCTATAAAGATGAAGTACTCATTCATTCATATGAAAGAGCAATGCCAAGGTCCAGATGTGTGTAAAAAAGTATTAAGTGATATAACAACGTCTCCCGCTCGATATAACAACAGTACTTAACTGCTGTGTCGGCATCTATAAAGGGTGAATTATTTATAAAAAAAAATAACTCCAACATACCTTAAATAGAAATTGGAGGTATTTTATCATGAGTCAAATATTAAAAAAGAAATAAAATTGTTCTAGGGTCCGAGAGATGGTACAGAGGTCGGGACCAGCTCTGCTTTGCTCAGCACCCACTGCTGTTCTGTCCTGGCATTTCATACAGTTACGTGAGCCGTGACAGGAAGGATTGCTGAGCAAGTGCCAACAGTCAGTGCTGGTGTGGCCTAAAATAAGCACACAAAATCTTACTGGTATAGGAGTGACGGCCATCAAGATATGTGCCCCAACAGCACAGTGACTGAGGATGAATTGCTGTCAGTTGGAACTCCCACCAGCTAAGGAGTTGAGGTTTCCCCAGTGGCATGTGTGAAGTAGGATGTGGGAGATGTAGGTGGGCCCCACGGGTGACTCATGTGAAGTGATGAGGAGAAAGACGGTCACCTTCTCCCCATCCGCCTCCACCACCTGGGACCCAAGGTTATTGAGTTCTTGTCTCGCCTTGCAGAAAGGAATTTCAGAAGTATACAAACAGTGAAATTATATAGCTTTTATTTAGAGATTTTTAGAGGAAAGGGAGAGAAAGTGGGAGAGAGTGGAGAGTAACCTGCTCAAGAAAGAACTTGGTCCTCTCCCAGGGCAGAGAGAGCACCTACACACATCCCAGCATTAGACAGGAAAGCATGAAAAGTATACATCTCAAGAGGGGAGATGCTGACGACACATGTGCTCAGGCACCGCATGAGCTCAGCCACATGAGCACAAGCAGCACGTGGGCTCTGGCAGCATATGTGCCCTTCCTTTGTTCAAGCTGGCTTTTATAGGGTTTCTCCAATCTCCCTCATGTGGGGCTTCAACCTTGGTCAAAGTCCATTGCTAAGGAGGTTACCTGGGAACTGGTGATGGTCTTCTTTCAAATTCCTTTCCTGACCTTTTGTTTCTATAGGAGCTTCTCTGGGTCTGTTCAGGTAGATGGGTGAGAGTCTTATCAGACCTTAGTTTCTGTTTTGTTTGTTTGTTTGTTTGTTTTCTTCTAAGGGTCTTATGAGGTTCTCACCTGACAAATCTTACCCAGGCATTTCAGGTACATCCCCTTTCCCAACAGAAAATAATTTCAGGATGGGGAAGGAAGTTTGAGTGAGAGAATTGCTTAAGATTAAACAAAATACTAGCTTATCTTGACCAGAAAGAACCTAGAATAGCTTTGGGGGAAGGATAAATCTGAACATTTTCCTTAAACACCTTTGTCCTGAATTCTTTACACAAGTCAGAGCTAATGAGGTTTTTCCTGGGGAAAGTCACCAAGCTTCTCCAGCCTTTTCTTGAGTTTCTATCAAAGCCTTTGTGAGTGCATTCCCATCTTGCCTCAGATTGGGACCATCCTTGCTGCAGGCCTACTAAGCCACAACTCAAAGGTTTCCAAATTCCTGAGTTGGGTCTTTTATCTCAAAGGCCATCATGGCTTTAGGCCTGTTTAAATTTCTGACATTGTTTTCCCTAGACAAATTAACACATTATCTCCCTGCCCCCATTCTGATCATTTTCCTACTTCAATAGATGGAAAAATGACTGCAGATGGGCCCCTTTCTTTTTTTTTCCCTTTGGGAGGATAATTTATTCTTTTTTTTTTAACACCATGAGGTACAGTTGTAGATTTACAATTTTTTGTGCTTGGGTTTCAATTATACAATGATCAGATACCCATCCCTCCACCAGTGCCCATTTTCCACCACCTTGGATAATATCCCCCCCACCCCCATTCCCCCATCCCCCCCCCCCGCCCCCCCCCCCCCGCCTCTGTGGCAGGGCAATCCCCTGTGTTCTCTCTCTCCTTTTGCGTGTTGTGGTCTGCAAAAGAGGTATTGAGTGGCAAACATGTTCAGTCCATAGTCTACTTTCGCCATGCATCTCCCCTCCTGGAAGGATCCTCCAAACACCCTTTATTTGGTGTTCCCTTCTCTATCTGAGCTGCCCTTTCCTCTAGAATGCCTTGCTGTGGGCCCCTTTCTGAATCTAGTGCTTATATTCCTAAACTGGCCTCTGTCACTCCAATGGACCCAAGAAGACATTATTAGCAGTTTAGTATCTGTTCTTCATGGAGAATGCTATTTACCTAGTATTTTTCAGTCTGGATTAGACATCCACACTTTGCCCAGTCCCTTCTTTATTTAGCCAGAAAACTTAATATCACAACTTTCTCTACCAAACCTTTGCTAAACTCAGCCAATGAATCCTGGTTATTATGCTTAGACTTTTGAATGAGTCTGAATGAATGATCAGGGGATAAATATATATAATAGCAAATTACTATCTCCAAACATACCCAGGTGACTTTATAGTTTTACATATTGCCCTTTGGCCAGGAATGTGACTGCTGGAAACTCTTCAGGGGAATTTAATGCCCGAGGCCTTTATCTGATTTAGTCAATGGGAAACTCCAAAAGAGAGCAAAGGTGACTGCTACAGGGTGCTTCAATCTCATCAATGATGACCTCCTCAGCCCTGGTCATTTAATTGACCCTCTTATTGCTTCTTGTTAATTGTAACCCCCTCTTTATGGTGGTAATTAGTTTCACATTTGCAAATTGAAGGAACCAAAAAATGCTTTATGCTTCCCAATACCTAACTCATACTTAGGCAAATTTGCCACTTTATCAAACTGTCTTTAAATTTCTCAATTGTCTATGCCATCTGTTTTTCTGCAGGACCTGAAAGAGCCATGCTTATTTTAATTCTCCCTTTTTCTTTCCCTATTTCTTTGACTGTTTTTCATTCTTCTTTTTTTGCATCAACTTTCTTTTCTTTTGCTTTATTCTAATACATTTCTCTTTTCACTGCATTAGAGTTAGTGACCAACAGTGAATAACTTCACACCTAACTGTGTACACACACTCACACACACACACACACACACTGTGGAATATACTTAAGTATAATGACAAAAAATATATAAAAAGATAGCCATCTTATTTAGTCATTAAAAATGTAAGCCAAAAATCACAATGAGAGAGCAATTGAATCCACCAAGAGACTTTAATTTAAGAATAAAGGAAAGGAAAGAATAGGAATTGGTGAAGATAATAAAATCCCTGTCATGCTATGGGCAGAAAAGCACAATGGCATAGGCACCAGAGCAGGCAGCTGGGTTGTCTTCTCATTTAATTAAATATAGAGTTGCTGATGGCATCTTTCTAATAACACCAAACATTAGCCAACCAGCAAAAATGCTGGCCAACTTCAACCATGAGTGTGGAAAGATCAGATTACAGCTGAATCTCACAAAGACAATGTTCATGAGAAACAGTCTCATTCTTGACGTTCCATTCACTCTCAACGGACCTACCACCTCCGAATACAACAGTTGTGTGTACCTAGGTCGAGAAGTCAACATGACAAATGACCTGGCACCTGAGTTGCGCAGGAGAAAGAGAGTGGCTTGGAACGCCTTCAAGAGCGTCAAAGAAAGGATGAAGAACCTCTGGTTCTGGGGCACATCTCTTCAATTCCACTGTTCTTCCTGCATTAACATATGCCTCAGAGACCCTGGCTCTATAAAAACAGAATGAGAAAGTTATTCGGGGTCTCCCAAAGAGGAATTGAAAGAGCTATGCTTGGAGTATCATATTTCACTCAAATGAGAGAAAGAATCTGGAGTTCTGACCCCCATTGATGATTAAGAATCAGGGACACTGTCTTGTTTGCCAAGGCATTGAAAATCAGATGAGTTGGACACGTAATGAGATTTAGAGAAGATCGCTGGACTAGAGCCATTACCGACTGGATTCCACAGGACGTCAAAAGATCGCATGGACGCCCACCTATGAGATGGTCAGACTTCTTTGTCAAGACCCTGCACGATCAGTTTGAGGCTTTTCATGTTCCTAGAATGAGCATATTCCATAGGGATATGCTAGCACGCAACAGGGATGGATGGAGACGTTACTGGTGTCCGTTCGAGCAAATTGATGAGTAACGGGATGTCAAGTGATCAAGTGATCAAGACTTACCAGGTGATGCAATCACTTCATTCTTAGTCATATGCCTTACAGTATTGAAAACAGGTATTCAAACAAATAATGAAATAAAAGCACATACAACAACCCTATCACCAATATGCTCCCAAAATATAAAGATTTCAAATGCCCATCAACAAATAAATACATTGACAAAATGTACTATATTCACAGAATAAAATATTATATGTAAAAGAAACAATTTTTTTCAATGAGCTGTTATTCTTGCTACATTATGAAGTGAGAACATACTAGGCTAAGTAAAACAAGCCAAACACAAAAAATCAGATGCTGTATGATTTTAATTGTGTAATATCCGGAACAGATAAATCTTGAGAGACAGAAAACAGACTTATTTGACAGAGAAAAAGGGAGATTTAGATGTAGTGTATGATTTCTGAGTTGCAAGTTTTCTTTTATGGTGATGAAAAAGCCTTGGAACTAGATTAGGGTGATAAGGCCTAATATTCCGGTGCATTAAATGCATGACATTTCTAATTTTAAATGGCTATATTATGGTATATGCGACTTTCGCCACAACTTTTAACAGAAAATAAAGGATTAATGCAAGTATAGTAGAACCAGCTTCTGGTGTAGTTTTCGAACTGCCCTAAAACTTCCATGACTGTGTAATTGTTTAGAACAAATTGATGCAGGCAGGTAGACAGGGGAGAGCCCCCATGGAAATGAAATTCTTGGGGAAGTAATAAAACCAATAGCCCCAGGCAACAAAAGACCCACCTTGCAGACACAGGAACTACGGCATGATAAGAACCCTTATTTGGTGCCAAGGGACCCAGAGAAAACTAACCCCACCTTCTAAGACAAGCTGCAACAGGAGCAAAAGCCAAGGAAATGGGTTTCAAAAGGACCATCAACCACTCCCAACACTAGGCTCTTGGCAACAGCCCCAGCTATACTCTTACCTACCTAGAAGCCCCACTTGGGGCAGTCTGGGGAAAACCCTATAAAAGCAAATTTGAACTATGGAACTGCAGGTATAAGCTGCCCAAGCCCATGTGCTGCTGTGTCCACTTGCCAAGCACATGTGGTACCTGAGCACATGGGTTGTCTGCATGGCCCCTCTCTGGATGTTTACTGAGGCTCTCTCTGCCTTTGGAGGAGCCCTATTTCTCTCTCTCTCTCTCTCTCTCTCTCTCTCTCTCTCTCACTCTCTCTCTCTCTCACTCTCTCTCTCTCTCACTCACTCTCTCTCTCCCCCCCCCCCCTTTTTCTCTCCCACTTTCCCTTTTCCAAAAACCTCCAAATAAAATCTATTTTCACTTCAGTATTTATCTACTCCTGAAATTCTTTTCTGTGAGACAAAGACCCAAACAGTTTCAGGCTCTTTGTGTTCCTGTAGTGAGCAGCCACCATTGGGCTACACTAGTACACGATAGAGACAAATGGAAACATTACTGGTGATTGCTCTAGCAAATCGATGAGCAATGGGATATCAAGTGATTAAATGATCAAGAGACAAGGACCTATAAGACTTGGATAAGGCCTAGAACATTTTTTTCTGCTCCAAAGAGCAATTTCTTGCTCCATTCTGAGTCCAGGTCTCCCCAAGGTGTGTGGACCTCTGGTTTTACAGCATAGTCCTGAATCTTATGGACTTTCTGTCAGCCAATCAGCATATATCAAGCTTACTTTGCCTGTAAGAATCTAGGTGATGTGACTGGAGAGATAGTACAGTGGGTAGGGCATTTGCTTTGCATTTGACCAACCTAGGTTTAATTCCTAGCATCCTATGTTGTCCTTCGAGCACCTTCAGGAGTAATTCCCAAGTGCAGAGCCAGGAGTAATTGCTGTGAATTGTCAGGTGTGACACAAAAAAGAAAGACAAAAATCACACACACACACACACACACACACACACAAGAGTCTAGGTGAGGCATTTCAGCTACTCATCCTATAGACAACTGAGGATTTCCAGGGTATCTTTTTGTCTCTTACTCAGGAAAATTGTAACATTCCAGAAGACATTTTGTCTTTGTTTCCTATGATCCCTGCTATTCTTACTTGATCACTTGACATCCAGTTATTCATTGATTTGCTTGGGGGGTGCCAGTAATATCTCCATTAGTCCCTGTCACATGCTACTGTATCCCAATGGCTTCTGCTCACTCCAGGTACACAAAGATCCTCAAATCATTTGTTCAGGATCTTGACAAAGAAGTCTGACCATCTCATAGGTGGACAGCCATGTGTTCTTTTGATGTCCTGTGGAATCCAGTTAGTAACAGCTCTAGTCCAGCGGTCGTCTCCAAATTGCATTACATGTCTGGCCCATCTGATTTCCAACGCCTTGGCAAAAGAGACAGCATCCCTGATCCTCGATTGTTGATGGAGGTCGGAACTCCCTATTCCTTCTCTCACTTGAGTGAAGCATGACACTCCAAGCATAGCTTTTTCGATTCTTCTTTGGGAGACCTGAATAGCATTCTCATCCTATTTTCATAGGGCCTGGGTCTCTGAGGCGTATGTTAATGCAGGAAAAATGGTGAAGTTGAAAAGATGTGCCCGGAGTCAGAGGTTCTTCATCTTCTTAACAACTTCTTCAATGCTCTTGAAGGCATTCCACCAAGTGGCTCTCTTCCTCCTGTACAGCCCACGTGCTATTCTTACTAAGCATGAAAATTTCCATTGCCTAAGGCAGAATTGTCCCCATCCTCTACTGCAATGTTCTCAAAACTACATACTTAATGTGACTTGGTGCTCTTCCTTTCTAGTTCATTTTCTGTGTCCCACCCCTCTTTGTAAAAATCATCGATCATCAAAACCCAATTCAATGTAACCCCATCCATCAGTACTCCATCACCTGTCCTCATTGACTGCTCCCAAAGTCCTTACAGCAACTCATATTTATCATTGTTTGATCTTAGCACACACATACCTGCACTCCTGGAGAAAAATTTGAAGTCAGCAATTGTCCTTTTATCTCATGTGTTTTCCTGAATGTTCCTTGAATCCATTCATTCTCTGGGTGATTGAACAAATAAGAATTATGATATAGATGCTAGGTGCCTTCCAACCATTAAATTGAACTGAGTAAATTGTAAACTGTACTGCAAAGGAACAGAGATTTTGGGTTTGTTTATCAAACTAATGAAAACTATCAAAACTCAGTCATTTTCCCCTTTAAATCATATCCATACCAGACTCAAAGAGATGTATCAGGGATTTTATAATAAATCTTGTCATTTATTATAATGTGAAATAAAAAATCAAGAGTTTGTACACATTCCAATGTTTCTTGTGCGAATGCCTTTTTAATTCACAAATTAGTTCCATGTGTTAATACATCGGAATGTAGAGGTCACCCATTCAGTTCTTAAGTGCTATGGTCAAGTCCCTATTGCTTGAAATTCCTTGCAAGAACCTGAAGTATTCCAGAATTTTTTAAACTAGGGATAAAAATCTGATGCAGCTGTGTTTTGATACTAAAAAAAAAAAAGAATCTTGTCATCAGTATTTACGTTGAAGCCATTTCAGAAAGCTTGCACATCTTCCTGCATCAAGTCCTTGAGGAAAGCTAAGGTCAGAGATCAAAACATCAGCTGGCTGAGGTGGGGGTGTTCCTGGCTGCTGTCTACCTCTGCTGAGCTAAAAATATCTACTAGGCAGCACATTGCCATGATTGACTACATGGAAGAAAGGGTGAGCAAACAGCACACATAAATTTCACTGAAGCGTTGTCTTTCTAGAATCCAGTATGGAGGAAACATCTCCAAAGTAACCCATAGGAACATAGACTGGTAAAAAAATGTCAAGTGTGTAGTAGCAAAGCAAAGATTGTAGCTACAGAAAAGCAAAGGCAAAAATGCAAAAAAAATTGAGGTCATTATACAAAGAGTTCTACTCAACAGACACATGAAGAATGTTTTCCGAGGACCAATGTCACTTCCACCTACATACAGTACTTGATTGGGTTTACCATAAAGCAAAATAAATTGTGTTAGCTATCCTCTTACCTGGTGCCTGTGAAGTCAACTATATTTGTGTGTGGTGAGTGTGTTAACTATGCGTTAAATAGTTTTATTAAGGGAGGATATTAATTCTAAAATATATAGTATGATTCTCAGAACACAAGGTTTTCCAAAGTGGATCAGACTGGTCCAACAGGTAGAGGGCTCAGGAGGGGGACAATGGAACTACCCAAGGCTTGGTAGTAATGTAAGACAGATGCAATGAGAGGCCTTTCTGTTTGCTTAAAGAAGGTAGGTTTTCAAGGTTGTTTTAAATACTTTTTTTCTATAAAGTGATGACAGAACAAAATTTGGGAACACATGACACGGAGACTGAAAAAGGAGAGAGAAAGAGACAATTAAAGAGAGAATTTGAAAGAAATCCATTCCCCTTAAAAGGCCCTGGCTTACCATAGGGTGAATGGAGTAAGATAGTAAGAAAATATACAGGAGAAATTACCAACCAGATGTGGGAAGAAGATAACCTACTGGGTGGTTATCTGGCTCAAATATGCGTTTTTTTCAAGGAATCTTACTGTGAATTTTGAAATCTAAATTTGAGTTCAAACTTTAAGCCCTCTTTTAGAGAAAGTCCAGTTCACTGACTCAATAAAGTAGTTCCTTTTTGCAAATACATTTCCAATATCGATTTCACTGTAAAGTAACAATACCTAAAATTCCAATATATTTCCATGGTGAACTTCCAACTGACTCCTCCTTTTGAATACTCAGTAATTTATAAATCCATAATTTTTAGCCTTCTCCAGCCCCAGAATCCAGCACGATTAATAATAAAAACTAAAAAAAAAATTGTTTTTGAGTTTCTGATTACGTCGACAAATAGCTTAATCCTGTTTTCTTTTTCATAAAAATGTGGGGTCAGATATAGGCTCAGAGATATTCTCACTCTTCCTCTCCTTTGGTCTCATTCCACCACCTGGTCGAGGAGGGTTTTAAACTATCTTATGTCTGAACAGAATTAACATCAATAATCGTATCAGAAATCACTGACGTTGTTCAGATTGATTATCATGTTTCATCAAGTTTCATCAAGTTCTTAACATGGAACCACAGTGATCATTATAGAAGAGAATTTGGTAAGTGCATATTTGTGCTTTTTTATGTTGGGGGGGGACACACAGCCAGTGGTACTCAGATTTTACTCTTGGTTTTATACTCAGGAATTACTCCTGGTTTTGTACTCAGGCAATGTTCAGGGGATATATAGGAAGCTTGTTCAAACTCAATTGACTGTGTACAAAGTAAGTGCCCTACCTACTGATTATCTCCCCAAGCCAAATTTTATTAAAAAACCAAAAGAATACATGTTCCTTTTTCTGCTCATATATTTTGTTAAGTTTTATTTTTCAGTGACAACTTCAGGGATGTGCCCTGCTTTTACCGCTAACCCTTTAGTCCATTCTGAGGTTCTGGGTACTGCGATTCATACACAATTATACTTACTTTATTTGTATACCAAAACACCTGCAAGGTAAGGTTGTAACATCTTTTTAAGCCTGTCCCCCAATATAGATTCATTTCTTCTTCCTGAATACCAGGATGTAGGTAATGGCTACATTTTTCAAATTTCTTAGCTCTTAAATTTGGTCATGCACCATGTTCTCAGTATTGGAATTAAAGGGTGATAACTAGATTAATTTCAGAAGCTATACTATGAAGAGGATAGAACTGTCTCACTTCATCTCCTGGAAAAGTTCAAGGATGAATCGCTCACCCATACTAGATTGTTACCCTATAAAAACTTAGTATTGATATTGTTGAAAGATAAAATACTGTCAATATTACAGAGTTTTCAGTAGATTATCACTTAGGTCATTAGTACACACCATGTTATTTAGTCGTATCAATACACACTATGGTGTTCACAAAATGACAAAATTGCCTAATGATGCATTTCTCAGATCTCTCAGTTGAGCCATGCATGACTACACAGCATTTTGATGCTTGCACCAGCTCAGCTTTATACTAATTAACACACTTTAATTGTACGACATGAATCACTATCTTCAATCCTGCTAAACTGACTAGAGGTCAGCATAGAACATGTTTGGACTAAGCATCCAAGAAAAAAGAAATATTGGGTAGCTGCTGTTATTTACCCATTGGAATATGGTAGGAAGTGTGAAGTATTAGATTGCATGATATATCCTAAGTTATAGGATATACCATCTCCAAATTACATAGACTATTTATAATGTTTTACTTATAATTGAGATAGATTAATTTGTAAAAATAATCTTTTTAATTGAAGTAGTAGTGTACATTATATACATCATTATGTAAGTTCCAGGTTGCATTCTTAAAAACAATCAAAATGTATATGTTGATTTGTTGACATATATATACATGCACAGAATTACTGAAAAGAAACACAAAGTATGTACCAAATACAAGATCTCCAATCAGAAGATGCGAAGTAGAGCAATAGTGCATGAAGCAGTTCTGGATTGCAAAAGGGAGTTTCTTTGCCATTGATAACCATTGTCACTTTCTGCTGTTTGGAAGACTTTAATAATTAATAGTCTTCTAATAACATTCAAATCTTTATTCTTCTCCTCTCTTCCTTGGATAATCACTACTGCTGATAATGAGCTTCCATTTGATCCATGACAACTTTTATCAGTTATTCCCAACTTATAACTTGAGTGTTTTAAGCATCATTGAATCTGTATCCAAGAAAGAGAGCTAAAACATCTTTCTCTTGGATGGCAACTTTCTTTGGCCCCACCTAATTTGCCTAAGAGCTAAGGCAAAGAATTTGAACTGTTCCAAAATTTAGAAAATTATAATTCCTTACCAAGAACACATTGGCCCTGGGAAGTTGTCTCCACTCCCATTTTTGGAGTATTTTATTGAGCATTTTTTAAAAATTTTTATTAGTGAGACACAATGAGGCACAGTTGTAGACTTACAAATTTTGTGCTTGGGTTTCAATTATACAATAATCAAATACCCATCCCTCCACTAGTACCCATTTCCCACCACCACGGATCCCAGTATCCCTCCCACTCCCCCAACCCCCCATTTTTTGAAATGCATATATCTGACCTTTGAATTTAATTAAGAAAATATCATATGATTCACCAATCCCAACACTAACTTTTTACCAACAATGTTAATACCGTTGATTAAAATAAAATTCAAAATGTGCTCTATACATATCACAGGTGACCTCCTTAGCTCATTACCATCTCATTTAATCTCCATCTAAAGCAGAAGAATGCAGTAGGTGTTTCTATGAGCTCACTGACACGTGAGGAAATGAGGCAGATAAGTGTGGTGTGCATCTGCTCACATTAAGACTCTAGTTTGGGAGAGGAGTCCACTGCAGATGCATGGAAGGGACAGCTGAAGCAGAGAGCCAGCAGCCAGAAGACAGAGGAGCAACAAGCAGACACTCACAGGCAACATTTAACTCGTATATTTGGGCTAGTGCCAAATCACAGTTTTGCTATTTTTTTCATAGCAGGATGTGACAAGTTAGAAACAGAAAGAGAAGGAGCAATTGGGTTTAATCAATCCTAGAAATGACTCAATAAATACTCTCAGAGTCAGCTTTCTACATACTATGGGTGAAGGTTTACAGATCAGAACATGAATTAGTGTCAGAATTTGCCAGAACTATTCCCAAAAGATAGCTAAATATTGAATCCATTCTTAAATTATTTTACTGGGCAGAAATGAAAAATGTTTATGTGTTTCCCATTTTCTGCCTGTCTGTGTCTTAGAGATTAAACAAGAAAATTCGAACACACTGTGACCCAAGATAGACAGATATCAGTGTATGATGTTGGAGGAGCATATGCTTAAAATCATAAAACCCAACTGGCGACCATACCATTCTCTAATGATTTGACATTGATATGCTATTTGTATACTTTAAGTGTATGTTTTTTCTCTAATAATGTAGCAAATATAATCCATTTTTTTGCTTCATTTTGCACAGGTAGGCATTGTTTCATGGCCAGGTAATTTAACAGACACCAATAAAAGCTTTTTGTTTGACTATATCTGTCCTTGGTGTAGATAATACATTATGAGCAATCTGATCCACTAAGTGAATTAAAACACTTAAAATGAATTATGCAAATTTGAATAACTAATACTTGGTTATTATTAAAATAATTTACTTATCTCTTACTACAGATTAATTGCCATGGCAAAGGTTACTTTAATTTATATTAATCAGAGCTAATATATGTATTGAATAGCCAGAGGCCAAGACTAACAAGTTGTGTGAAAGCATGGAATTATATCCAAAATATGATGCTGTTGGGGCATAAAAACATTTTTATCTTAACACTATAATATATTAAGAGAAAATTTATGAATTTAGCTTTGGCCTTTTGATATGCCTTTGAGCCAGAGAAGTCAAGATAATAAATAATTAAGTACATGTGTTTTAGTATCTTTAGAGATATTTGTGTCAAAGATACAGACTGAGAGTCATCTATAATTGAAGACATTAAGGTGAATACACTCATTTTAGGAGAAGCATATTCATTGAGAAAATGCTGTGGCATAGAGAGAAACTCAATATTTCATGATCAACACATTAGAGAATGTTCAACAAAATATATGATGAAGGAGTAGCCAGAGAGAAGTGTAGAAGACCAAAACACTGAAAAACACAAAGTGAGTTCAATTCACATTATTTGGTTGTTTCAGAATGCATAGTGGTAAACATGCTCTAAGAAAATTTTCCCTTCCAGATTATAATCTCTGATGCTGTCCTGGACCTAAAATAACCATAAACGCACAAATATACACAAGTTCAGATGCACACACACACACACACACACACACACACACACACACACATACACACCTATGTAAACACACAGATACACAGATTTTCCTCATAATATGCCTGCACTAGGGCAAATTGCTTGTGATGTGAGAAAGGAATTAGAGTAGAGAGTTAAAATTTATTGGAAGAGCAGGGAAGAGAACAACTTCATAGAGCCCAAATATCTTATTGAGATCACAAGTAAGTCTGATCATAAAATAAAATGGAAAACAGGATTTCTTTGGTATAAGTTGAAATAATTCATGTCTAATGTTAGTCTGAAACAGTAAAGTCATAAGTATAGTCAGCAGTTACTGTTCATGTGGGTATTAGTGAAACTCTATTGATAGGCTATTTTATAGTATTTTTTTTGAGTCACACCTGGCGAGGCACAGGGGTAACTCCTGGCTCTGCACTCAGGAATTACCCCTGGCGGTGCTCAGGGGACCATATGGGATGCTGGGAATCAAACCTGGGTTGGCCGCATGCACGGCAAATGCCCTATCCACTGTGTTATTGCTCCAGCCCCTACAGTATGTTTTTAATTTTAAGGTTTGAATATACTGGGGAGCTGGGAACTAACATAATGTCTTATAATTTATTTTTACTTAAAAAAAAAAGAGCATGAATGCCCATGAAACTGAAGTAATTTTCACAAGATAACTTAGCTAATAGGGCTGGAGCGATAGCACAGTGGTAGGGCGTTTGCCTTACAAGCGGCCAACATGGCCGACCTGAGTTCGATTCCTCCACCCCTCTTGGAGAGCCCAGCAAGCCACCGAGAGTATCTTCCCCGCACTGCAGAGTCTGGCAAGCTACCCGTGACGTATTCGATATGCCAAACACAGTAACAACAAGTCTCATGATGGAGCAAATCGAGCAAATCGATGAACAAGGAGAGGGCCATGAACTTAGCTAATAAACAGCAGAGAGGTTGTGCAAACACACAGCCAGATTGGCTTTCCAATATTACGCTTTAAAACAAGATGGCCATTGCAGAATTGGCGTCACATCAAAGGAGACCGTGATGGCACCTCATCCTGGAACAAAGGAGTCAAAGTGACCTTGGCAAGGGCTGTGGCCAATCAAACAGGTGAGTGTTCTTGCCAACCTTAGGTGGGGAATTCACCTTCAGAGTTATCATGTTCTCAGTCATGTTCAATGATTTTTTCAGTGAGATAATTAAAAGAATAGCACACAGTAATGTTTATGTTGGCCTGCTTTGCATTTCTTTTCCCAGATCTTCATGAGTTGGGCTTTTACTCTCTAAGTATGTGAGCATTGTCTCTAAGTCTGTGTTTGTGTGGTAACCTGAGCTTGAATTTCCTCTATATCCTCCTGGTGGTTGTTATTGTCTATTTCCTTTTTGTGACATCAGTTCCCATAAGACAAATGCACTATTAACCATGCAACAAATGTTTCCAGTGTGAGTAATATTAATAATGCAAAGAATTCTAAAGTGTAATATCTAATTTGCTAAATTTACTATGAAGAGAAAGCACTCTTACATTAAGTGATGTTAGAAATGGAGAGAAGTGAAGAAGGGACTTTAAGATGCTCTGGAGGAAACATTTTGCTCCATTCTAATATATCAAGATTAGAAAATAATCAACAGCTAAATTGCTCTTTCCACAAATAAAAAAGTCCATTGCCTAGAAGAAAGGGATAGATTTATATAACTTCATAGTAAACTGGCAGTAATGGAAATGTTTAATTTAAAGATAATCCAGTAACTGGTGATTTGTATCTGCATTTTCTTGGCAATATTTACACAAATTCAATTTCTTAATCTAGGTAAAAGAAATTTATTTTCTTTACTTTTCAATATTAACAATAAGATTGGTCACAGAATTCAACACCAAATCATATCTCTTATATTAAATATCTTAAATAGTCTCTATTTATCATCAAACCTCAAAATTTTATTTTATAAAACCTAGTTAAATTATTAAATAGAATTTAACTAGTCACTAAAATTTTGAATTGTTTTTTAAAATAATATTAAATTCTATTAAATTGAAATAACTCTTTCTTTGAAGTTTAGAGCTCCAAAATATTTATTTTTTATATCACAAATAACAATAATCAATTTTTGTATATACTTTTTTATTATTTTTAAATTTGAGATATGTTGGGTCACACCCAGAGGTGCTCACACATTTCTTCTGACTCTTTTCCTGATGACACTCTGGGGACCACATAAAGTGCTGGGGACTCAACCAATGTAGGCTGAGTGCAAACCAAATCTTTTAGTCTCTTAAGATTAAGCATCTATTCAGCTAAGGGTGTATTATTTAATGCATTTTATTATTATTATTATTATTTATTCCTACCCCCCCAAAAAAAACAGCTCCCGGAAGCGCACGGCCGCATTTGCAGCGACAACTTATTATCTTATTCTTACTTTTGGACAACCTGGCAGGCTACCCAATGTAACCTGCCCACACGGCAGAGTCTGGCAAACTCCCCGTGGTATTCACAATATGCCAAATACCAGTAACAATGATGGGTCTCATTCTCCTAGCCTTGAAAGAGCCTTGAATATGGCACTTTAAAATCTCAGGGCTAGGAAGAAGGAGACGTTACTGGCGCTTGCTCAAGGCAATCGATGAACAACAGGATGATCGTTATCGTGATCATTTTAATGTAGGAGTATTGCTACTTATTCAGCCATTGATTGGGCTGATTGAATTGGGCATGAACTCTACCTTGATTTTTTTTTCTTTTTTTATGAATGTATTTATTGAATCACCATGAGAGCAGTTACAAAGTTTTCAGTTTAAGTCTCGGTCAAAAAATGATGAAACACTTGTTCCTTCACCAGTGCCCATTTTCCACCACCAAAACCCCCATTATACCCCCATTCCACACCCTGCCACTACCTGTGAGGCAGATGATTTACACATTACTCTTTCTCTACTTTGATACATTCAATATTTCAACACCAGACCCACCTTTGTTATTTGGGATTTTACAGTAACAACAAGTCTCACAATTTGTTTTGAGATGTTACTGGTGCCTGCTCGAGCAAATTGCTGAAGAAAGAGAAGACACTGCTAAAGTGCTACCCCAACACTCAGATTTAGCAAAAGGGCAACCATAGACAGTTTTTTTTTTATTGCTGGTTATGAATAACATATGATGTTGTGCAGCTGCAGTAGCTTTGGGAATTCTGAAATTTTAACAATTAAATCTGGAGGGATTTCTGCCAAAACTTGCTGAGTTCCAAGATTTGTTCCCTAGTCTCTGGGATAATGGCCATTAAGCACCTTGATCAGGAGCCAGAGAGGCCGTTCCTGGGCAGTGACCCAAGGTCTCGTTGGGGCGGGGAGAAAAGGGCCAGTTCCACCCCCATCCTGTGAGGCCCCACATGTCTCATGACAGTGGACCCAAACCTGACTGTCCAATGGTCTGTGGAGGATGTCAGCCACAGAGCCACCAAGAGAGAGAAGGTGGAGAGACAGCATGATTCCCCCCTGCCCCCCGAGGTGGCCTGGCACCGGCAACCCACTCAGGGACCAGATGCTTCTCTGTCAAAAGCCTCTGGGTGTTTCATTCAACCAGGTACCTGCCTGGCACCAGGGCCCTTTCCCGGGCCTCCACGACTAACTAGACAGTCTGAGAATAGCCGTTTTCACCCTAGGTCTGTGGGGGACGGGAATTGAGGCACACAGTGTGGAAACAAAGCTGAACCGCTCCCGGGACTCTCTCCTCATTCAATCAGGTAACCGCCCGGCATCAGGGCCCCTTCCCAGAGCTGCAGCCACTAATGTGGCCTCGTCATTCTCCCACTACATATCCCATAGGAACCATAACTTACTCTCTTAGATGGAACTTTCACTAGGTTAGCTGAACCACTAGAAACACATTAGCCAATAATTCATTAAGCCCATCTCAGTATCTCAAGTAGAATAGTAACAGTGAGCATGAAGCTCTAAACCACTCTGTTTGCAATGGTAAAGCAAGGCAAAAGCCCACCAAGCTTTCTTATTGAAGAGGTTAGCCCAGAAGACAACAACAGTAATGAAGTGCTAGACAATCTTTCTAACAAAGAATTTAGAAGGGAGCTACTGAGGATGCTTAGGGAGATAAAAGAAACAATGGAAGCAATGCCAATAAAAGACAAGAGGATTTGAAGGTAGAAATGAGGAAAATTCAAACAAAATTACAAACGGAAATGTCAGACCTAAAAAACCTGGTAGGCGAATTGAAAAACTCAGTGGAAGGCCTCAGCAGCAGAGTAACAGCTGAGCTCAAAGATGAAGTCCAGAGACTCCAGAAAAGATCAGAAAATGGAAAAGAGACTCACAATCCAGAAACAGATGGCAAGAGAACATCGAGATGAAGCCAAGAGGGGTAACAAAAGAATTATTGGAGTCCCAGAGGTACAGGAAGAAAACTCTGATGAAGAAGAAATTGTAAAGACATCATTGCTGCGATATTTCCAGAGCTGAAGAAAAAATGTGACCACATTCAGGAGGCCCGAAGGGTACCAGGTAGAAGAAATAAAAATTTAAAAAAACCCAAGACACACCCTGATCAAAATGACAAAACCTTAGATAGAGACAAAATTCTGAAAGCAGCAAGATCAAAGAAAGAAATTTTCTACAAAGGAGCATCCTTAAGATTCACAGCTGATTTGTCTGATGAAACCCTCATGGCCCGAAAACAATGGTGGGGTATAGTGAAAAAAAAAAAAAAAACTCATCATTTTATTCTTAAACCGAGCTGTAGAAAGCAAATCATTTCACAACACTGTTGCAGCATATTTGATTGGGGGGGGGGGTCGTAAACTCTAAACAATAATTGTGTATCTTCTATCGAAACAATGTATCTAGTCAAAGTAGATAGAGTATTAACTAGAACTCATCTGCCTCACAGGAATTGGGAGGGGTGGGAGGTGGGGTTCTATTGGGGTTCACGGTTAAAAATAAGTATTGGTAAAGGGAAATGTGTTTGATACTTACATGACTGAGACCTAAACCCGAAAGCTCTGTAACTTTTCCCACAGTGATTCAATAAAGAAATAAACTATTAAAAAAAAAAAAAGAAGAAATCCAAATGGCAAAAAGGCACATGAGAAAATGCTCTACATCATTGATCATCAGGGAGATGCAGATCAAAACCACAATGAGATATCATCTCACACCACTGAGACTGGTCCACATCCAAAAGAACAAAAGCAACTGGTGCTGGTGCTGGTGCGGATGTGGTGAGAAAGGAATTCTTTTTCACTGCAGGTGGGAATGCCGTCTGGTTCAGCCCTTTTGGAAAACAGTATGGACCATTCTCAAAAATTAGAAATTGAACTCCCATTTGACCCAGCAATAACACTCCTGGAAATACATCCCAGAGAGGAAAAAAAGTATAGTCGAAGTGACATCTGCACTTGTTTGTTCATTGCTGCACTGTTTACAATAGCCTGAATCTGGAAAAACCCTGAGTGCCCGAGAACAGATGACTGGTTAAAGAAACTTTGGTACATTTACACAATGGAGTACTATGTAGCTGTTAGAAAAGATGAAGTCATGAAATTTACATACAAGTGGTACTACATGAAAAGTGTCATGCTAAGCAAAATGAGTCAGAAAGAGAGGGACAGACATAGAAAGATTGCCTTCATCTGGGGAACTAAAGTAACAAAATAGGAGACTAACCCCTAAGGATAGCCGAGATAAGTACCAGGAGATTTGCTCCATGGCTTGGAGGCCAGCTACAAATTCTAGGGGAAAAGGGAGCTCAGATAGATAAGGGAGCACCAAATAATGGGTGTTGGGAGGATCCTCCCCCAGGATGGGCGAAGCATGCTGAAAGTAGACTGTAGATTGAACATGATTGCCACTCATTGCCTCTTTTGCAAACCACAGCACCCAAAAGAAGAGAGAAAACAAAAGAGTATGCCCTGCCACAGAGTTGGGGTGACATGGAGGAGTTGGGGGGTGGGAGGGATACTGGGACCCGTGGTGATGGAAAATGAACACTGGTGGAGGAATGGGTACTTGATCACTGTATAATTGAAACCGAAGCACAAAAATTTGTAAGTCTACAACTGTACCTCATGATGTTTCACTAGTAAAAATAAAGAAAAAAATAGCCTCTGGGTTCTGAGACTTGCCTCTGTGTCTCTGCAATCACGGCCGTCAAGCAGTTTGATCAGGAACCAGAGAGGCTCGCCACCAATTAGATAGCTGAGCCAGAGGTGGTTTGTGGGTGTGTTTCCCATATGCCTAACTTTTGGCTGTTTACTTTCTTGGTAAACTTGGCCCTAATTTGTTGGGTCTGGCCAAAGGCACTACAACAATTTTGGGGTATCTAGAAGTCTGAAGGCACCATCAGGCTGCTAATGCACTGCCTCACAGTTACAGATTGACTGGCTGGAGGCACCATACCCCCTATTTAATGCATTTTAAATATGAATTGTTATCATTAAAAT
Organism: Sorex fumeus; assembly: GCF_029834395.1. Classification (NCBI taxonomy): domain Eukaryota; kingdom Metazoa; phylum Chordata; class Mammalia; order Eulipotyphla; family Soricidae; genus Sorex; species Sorex fumeus. The sequence goes on from NW_026606065.1 coordinate 26,438,643, forward strand.
ACTAATAAATTGAGTAACCATATAGCAAATAGAACACTTGCCTTCTCTGTGGCAGACCTGTGTTCTACCCTTTGTACCCCACATGGTCCCACCAGACCTACCAGCAGTGATCACTGAACACAGAACCAGGAGTAAGCTCAGAGTAGCATCAGTATGCCCCAAAACCCCCAAATAAAAATAAATAAAAATCACATAAAGGTAAATAATAGTAAAGAAAGATATTAGGGAAGGAAGATGAGAGATAATATTTTATAAATAGTTGAGTTTAGTTTGTGTATGTACATTTCATAAAAGGATACAGTTTTCACCTTGCCATTGTAATAATTAAAAATGTTTTCATTTATAGATTTTAAAATATTTTAGTCTTCTAGCCGGGTTCGATTCCTCCACCCCTCTCGGAGAGCCAGGCAAGCTACCAAGAGTATCTCTCCCCCCCGCCACCCCCCCCCCCCCCACCCCGCACGGCAAAGCCTGGCAAGCTACCCGTGACATATTCAATATGCCAAACACAGTAACAAGTCTCAAAATGGAGATGTTATTGGGCCCACTCGAGCAAATCGATGACTAACGGGAGGACATTGTGACAGCAAATCGAAAAACATATATTTTATTGGATAAATATAAATGTATAGATTATTTTAATGAAAATGTGATAATGTTCCAAGATGATGGAGACATCATAAAAAGGTGCTAAAAGACAGAAAAAAGAAGAAAGAATAAGAACCTTTGCAGCTGGTCAGTGTGACCTGATATTTTGGGGGGCCATGCTCAAGGGTTACTCCTGGCTCTACACTCAGGTATCAGTCCTGGCAGTGCTCGGGTGACCATAGTGGGTGCCTGAGATCAAACATAAGTGAACCATGAGCAGGCATTACCATACCCACTGTGTTATCTCTGCAGCCCCTGATCCGATCTTTTTAATGAATCATAGACTTTAACAAAACCAAAGATGTCACCAGATTGAACAATTTTCTCCTTATAAATATGACATAAAGTACTTTTAACCCTCTCCATCTGGTTCCAATTGTTGATATCCCAAGTAACTTTCAAAGTTGCAATTTTATCCCAACTAGTTTTGTTCACTTCAAATGCCAGTCTTCCCTACATAAATACTTTGCATTGACACTTTAAAGCGGAAATCTTCATTTTTTTACAATATTGACTTTTTCAATCTGTGTATTTAAATTGGGTTTAATTAAATAGTATTTTAATGCCACATTTACTGAGCTATCAAGATAAAAATCAATTCAAAACTCAAAGCATAGAACAAAACTGACCAGAGGAAGAATGACCCCAAGCTTTGATGTCATGTACGTGTCCACCCACAATGAATGAAACAATCTTCGTCATAAAGAAGTAAATGCTCAGGCATTCTACTAGAATGTGACTTTTGAATGAAGGTAAGTCATTATAAAATGTTTGGGAAAAAATAAATTACATAAATGTTATATATACCTTTAGGACTTATGCAAAACATTCTCTTTGTGCAATGTATTGACTTAATACAATGCATTCTCATATCATTCCTATAGCATATATGACTGCATGCTCTTGTTATTGCTCCTTTTGGGATAGAAAATATAGAGTAGAAACATCCTTAGAGTCAGATTTTTTTTTTATTTTCAGAAATCCAATACTCTTCTCTATTTGCTTTGATCACTTCAGAAACTAGGATAACTTTTGTATTCATTACAGAAGAGTTCTATAAAAGGGAAGATAAAATTAAAAGAAAAAAATGCTTAAATTTTTACTCAGTCTATAAACTTAGTGAAAAACTTTTTTAAAGCTGAGTCAGATGTATAAGTTGATCATAATTTTTCCATAAGAATAGCATCATTACCTATCAAATTGTCATATTTACTGAGCCACTACAATTTAGCATTAATTTCATATGTAAACCTTAGTACCATATTTCAGTTTTATTCAGTGATATTAAATTGGTGTTCTAAATGTATTCTTGGATAATTTCCAATTGGATAAATATTAACTTGTTAAGGAACTTAGTATGTCATTACCATAAATGACAGCTATATATACCCCTTGATATACAAATATAGTTAAAGAAAAATATTATTTACATTTCTTTAATTAAATATTTAAAAATGTGACATTTAAAAATATCTTTCTATGAGTGTAGGCATTGAAAGCTTACAGTGAACTACAGTGAGAGATACTAATGCTTGTCCCGCTACATCACATGAATAATTAGGTTTAGTAATCATGATCAAAGGAAAGTAATGTTTCATTATTCTGACATGTATTCAGTTCATTTTAAAAGCTAAAGCCTACTTGCAAAAATATTTGTACTGTCTTGTGAACTATATGATATTTAAAAGAAGACAAAATTGAAATGCCCAATTTTTCCCTTATGGATTGTGCAACCAATCTATTTTGCCGTGTACACTAGAAAATAATCTCAAAAAATAAGGAAGGTAGAAATAATTATGAAAAAAGGGGAATATTAAATCATTTCATCCATTAGAAAGCCAAGGAAACAGGGAAGGGAAAACTTCCATCTGAACCTTGATTGATTCATCACCACACACGTTCTCTAATTCTGTACATTTGTATAATTTTCTAAGTAACAATATAAGTGCTCTGAAACTTCATCTCCAAAGATTATCATGAGTGTAGAGGTCAGGAAAGGTTTTTCGATCCCGGGTCAACTATTTCTATTTCTGCTTTGAGGGCACAAAGTTTCAGCTAATCTAGACTCTGCCATTGAAGTGTATATAGTCTTGGAGATCCAAACACATGAGAGAGGTTGAGTTTCTGTAAAATCCAACTTGCAAATTTGGTATTGAATTCCATTTCCTCTTAGGGGATTCCTGGTATAGTAGACCTGGTCCTAATCTAATTTTCTGTCTTACTTGATGTTTGGTAGTGGGATCTTTTGTTCTCTAATTAGGAAATTGTTTTAAATTTAAACTTAAGAAAGTAAATTCTGATTATCCAGTTTTCTGGTGACTTCCTCCTGTTCTTTCTCCTTTTTATTATTATTTTCTTTTTTAGGGTGCCAATGTCCTAACAACTGGTTTACCTCACTAATACTACAGGTTGGAGGGCAAACTCACTTCTTCTAGTTATACATCTATATTTATCAGTGGTGGATTGTTCTCACGTAAAAATCTCCGTTGAGCATCTCCAATTACTATGTTCATCAGAATCTTATATATTTTTTCTTTTTCATTCTAATGTCCATTATTTTCACACCCAATTGTTTCTTTCTTGCAGTTCTCACATTTTTCCTAAATCTCATTTCACACCTTCTATTTCTTAGGCATTCACATCTGTTTAAACATCAGAGGGAACAGCCCTGAAACTTTAAATCTAAAGAACTTTTCCCCCTCAGGTTTGTGTTGTGTGTTATTCAGGCTTTAACACACAAGTGATAAGATTGCATCTTCAAGGAAACTTCTGTGTGAATGTTCTCTTTCAGCTGCCATCCCTGCCTTTCCCAAGGAAACCATAACTAGTACTTCACAAGTCTCAGAGGGTTGAATCGAAGAGGATGTCGTTTTCTCAAATATCTTTTCTGTATTTTTTTGAAGATCAAATAATATTTTCCTGTATTTGTTTATATATTCAATTTAATGGATTTTTAAAAATCAACAAAATCAACCTTACTTGGCTTCAGTTTGACATGCTCATTTCTTTTTAATAAGTTGTTAAACTTAATTTGCATTTTTTGATGCTTTTTAAGTGTAAGATAATGAAGGATTGAGTTTAACAATTTGCTAGTAATAGCCTTGCATACTATTGAGATTGAGACCATGCTGACCTCTTAAAAACAAGTCAGAGTATGCACCTCAATTATCTATTTTCTAACCAGTTTGGATGAGTTTTTTATAATTTAAAAATATTCATTTGATAGAATGAGGCAAGTAATTTCTAGGGAGATATTTGATGCTAAATTCAAACAATTTTAGGTTTTAAATATTTAATCTTTTTTACTGTCAATGTTAATTTGATTAACAAGGAATTTATCTTATGTCGACTGTTCAGATGTATAAGTTGATCATAATTTTTCCATAAGAATTACTTTAAATTCAGTAGAATTTACAATAGTTCTTTTAATTCTTTTTATTCAAGATATAGGCAATTTATGTTATTGCTATTTTTAATATACTTTTTTTTGCTTTCTTTTACTTTCTTCCATTTGATTTGCCTCAATAGATTATTTACCAAACTGCATTTATTTGTTGTTTAATTAACTTAATTTTCATCGAATTAAATTTCTTCTAATTAAGTTCTTATTTTATACCTTTCATATTTTTCTAATATTGAGATTGAAAGGCATGCATGTTTTCTTTTTTTATAAACATTAAATTTATATATTTTTATTTTTTCTGTATCTTTGATGATTCATGGGTTACCTGGAATATTATCAATAATCTAAAAATACTTGAAAATTTCATATTACAGATGACTGGTTAAAGAAACTTTGGTACATTTACACAATGGAGTACTATGTAGCTGTTAGAAAAGATGAAGTTATAAAATTTACATACAAGTGGTACTACTTGGAAAGTATCATGTTAAGCGAAATGAGTCGGAAAGAGTGGGATAGACACAGACAGATTGCATTCATCTGGGGAACAAAAAGCAACAAAATGGGAGACTAACACCCAGGAATGGCTGAGATTATTACCAGGAATTTGCTCCATGACTTGGAGGCCAGCCACACGTGCTAGGGAAAAAGGAGGCTCAGATAGAGAAGAGAGCACCAAATAAAGGGTGTTGTGAGGATCCTCCCAGAGTGGGAGAAGCATGCTAAAGTAGACTATAGACCAAGCATGATTGCCACTCAATGCCCCTCTCGCAAAACACAGTACCCAAAAGAAGAGAGAGAGAACAAGGGGAATGCCCTGCCACAGAGGCAGGGTGGGACGGGGTGGATGGGGGGTGGGAGGGATGCTGGGACCCGTGGTGGTGGAGGATGGGCACTGGTGGATGGATGGGCACTTGATTATTGTATAACTGAAACACAAACACAAAAATGTATAAGTCTATAACTGTACCTCATGGTGTTTCACTAATAAAATTTAAAAAAAATAAAAATAAATAAATAAATACAATGATTAATAAAAAAGAAAATTTCATATTTTTATTAATATTATTGTGCTATTTAAAACACTACTGACTTCTAACAGTGCTATTATGACCAGATAACATCTGTATTCTTTAAATAAATTGAAACTATTAAAACATACTTTGTAGCTAAAAATATACTGCATATAGAAAAAGACTCTATGGATGACTTAAAATAATATGTATTCTGCATTTGAGTATAGCAATATCAATATGCCATTTTCTTAATAGCAGTTTTACAATATTATATATTGTTATTAATTTTTATTTTCTGCTTCAATTACTGAAAGTGTCATCTAACCCATTTCAATATATGGATTGATCTTCTCATTTACTTCTCAATGTTTTCCTTCAGGTACTTTGAAACTCTATTATTATGAAGTATATAGTTATTTAGAATTTTATATTCACTGCTTGAGTTACGTTACACTATTTCTTTTGTATGTACAGATATTACCATCAATTCCATTTTTCTAATGTTTATGTAATCAAATTTGTCTCCAGTCTTCATTTTATGTTACATCATTTTCCACTTTTTATTTTGATGAAAATTTCTTTACATTTAAAAAATGCTTTGTATCAATGACATCCAAGTTTTTTGTTTTTGTTTTGAAGTTACACCCAGTTGTGTTCAAAGTCTACCCCCTTGCTCTACACTTAGGCATCACTTCTGTGGACTTAGTGGGGACTACATGTGATTCCAGTGATAGGTTGGCAGTGTGCAAGGCAAGTGTCCTACTTTCTGACCTATTTCTCCAACTCCTGGACTATCTTTTTTATAACTTGATTAATAATGTGTCTGTCTTTTAATGTACAATTTCAATTATTCACAGTTAACTACTGATTATTCAATGATGTTTTGCACAAGGTACTCCAATTTTATGTACCTCAACTCCATCACCGATAAAATACAGAACATAACTGCAAAGTTGTGTAAAATGATGATTGACTGAAAAATGATTCATGTCATATGCCTGCCTAACACAGTTAAGAATTCGCTAGTATTATTACTTTTATGGATTTTAAACTTCACCGTGCACACCCAGGATGAGTGCTAATTATAACAAGCTCTCTGGTTGCATTATTTCCTCTCAATTTGTTACTTTGCTTATTGTAAGGGAAGTCAAGACCCACATAGAACAGAATTGAATCAGTAACCAGTGGCGACTAGAAGCTAAGGCTGTAGAAACCAGATGATTAATTTAAAGAGTATCTTATTGAGCTACAATAAATACTTGCAATTTTAATTTGCTTAGCTGATTTATTGAATTTGATTATTTAAAGTAATTTTTAAATGTAATTCCTGAAAATATAGCATAGATAGTATTTCTGGCTATATGAAAATACTGAAAAATAATGTAAATATTTTAAGCCAGGTGCAGAATGTTAAAAGTAGAATAAATCTAGAATGAAGAATATACTAAACATTGATAAAAATTCTTTGGCATTAAAATATATACCGTCATTTTCATCAAGCTTCCATCTTTGACTGTTTCTATATTTATTTCCAAAATGAGCCCAAGAATATATATATAGTCTTCATTCAATATATTCTATATATATATGGCAATAACAACTTTAATATAATCTAGCCATAAATTTATTATTAATTTTATTATATTATTTTTATTATAATATTTTATTTTACTATCATTTCTTCTTTTAACTTAACACACTAAAATGTCCTTCATTTATGGTAATTCCATACTGTTTTAACTTATAGGAATTATAAAAATAAAGAAAAAAATGTGATGTAGAAAATAGCATCAGTTACACATGGCATTATGCTATAATAATTCAAAAAGCCAAGGCATATTCTCACATTACATCTCTGCCAAATCGGTTTCCATGCTGGTAAATGGAAGAATGATTGATCTGCTGCTGCCTAAAAATCTACAGCCATTTTTTTTTGTCCTAAGGGTGAAAAGATGTCTCAATAGCAAATTTCCATTGCTAGTAAAATAACACAGGAACTAGAAGAAAAAGAAGTCTGATGAGAATGATTTCACTAGACAAGAAATCAAACAAATTGCTATGGAAGACAGAATCAAAATAACAGATGACTATTAATGCAAATGCATTATCCATGTGGAATGTGACTCAGGAAGTGGCAGCTGGACCTATCCAGTGTCAGAAGAGACTCTTAAATATGGAGAGTGTGATAAAAGACTATTTTGACTGTTCTTTTCCAATAATGACAGAAATGAATTCTTGGGCATGCTCCACAAGTACAGAGATGATACTTGAAAGGGCAAAAAATTGAGAATACGGAACATAGTGCAGAGCAAAGGACTGATTTGATGAGATATTTGACTCACAATGGGTGAATCAATGATGTGGTGATGATAATAATCTCTTTTGGAAGCACCTCATTCTGAGGTCTGAGGGCTTGTAAGCATTGCAAGGAACCAACTTACAGAGGATTTTTTCCCCTTTACATTTAAGTATAAAAATTTAAAATAGTCTTTTCCCCTAGAAATAGCTAAGTTAGGAAAATTGTTTTTTACTGAAGAAAAATGTCAGAAAAAAATTAACTGTTCCGTGTGTTTTCTTAACTTAAAAAATGTATCAGCTTCAACAGTATTGGAAAATAAGGGAGTCTATGTTATTAAGTCAAATGTATAGAGTCCTTTGCTAGCTCTAGCATTCCCATGAGAAGAATAAATAACTTATTATAAAACGCTGGATAATTTTAATAGCACTGTAGCACTGTCCTCCTGTTGTTCATTGATTTGCTCGAGTGGGCCCAGTAACATCTCCATTGTGAGTCTTGTTGTTACTGTGTTTGTCATATTGAATACGTCACGGGAAGCTTGCCAGGCTTTGCCGTGGAAGGCAAGATACTCTCTGTAGCTTGCCAGGCTCTCCAAGAGGGGCGGAGGAATTAAATCCCGGTCTGCCAGTGCGTCTGTGTGCAAGCCAAACGCCCTACCCACTGGGCTCTCAATCCAGCCTGGATAGTTTTAATGAAACTCAAAAATAATGATTAAATAATAATAAACACTGTGGATGGGTTCTCTTGAGTAGTTTAAAAATGTTTAAACCAAATTTTGTTTTTGTGGGGGAAACCATGCATGATTAACCTAGTGAATTTCTTATTAATGATCACTCATACACTAAAGACATACATATTAATGTTGGTAATTTGTGAATGAGTGCTATTTTAATATATTTGAACCTTACAAAATACATACAAGCATATTAATTGTAACAGGTAAAATAAAAGTGACAACTTTTCTTCCATTATATCTTGTATTACTTAATGGTAACTAATTTATTCGTATATCAATTTGGAGATCACTGAGATCACTGTCTACTCATTTTCTGAGTTTAAGGAGTTGACAGAGCTTAATGTTGGATGCAAGGAATATGATCATTTGCTGAACAGGGGTCTGTAAAAGAAATAATCTGTCAACAATGTTTTTTTTTTTTTGCTTTATTGGGGGCTCACACCCAGCTATGCACAATGGTTATACCTGGCCCTGCATTCAGGAATCACTCTTGGTGGTGCCCGGGGGACCATATGGGATACTGGGGATCAAATCCCTGTCGGCTACATGCAAGGCAATCGCCCTACCCACTGTACTATAGCTCCAGCCCCTGTCGACAGTGTTTTTAAAGCCTGCATTGATCCTTGGTTTTGCCTCATATTCCCCAGGTCAAAATACCACTTAAGTCTCTCTTGTAAATGTGAGTAAAAGGGGATGTGAGTAGTGTCCTGGGACCTTTCAAGGAAGTGACGGATATACTGGGTAAAATGCAGGTTACTTCGTGGCTTGGAGGCCAGCCACACAAAGGGAGCTCAGATAGAGAAAGAAGCACCATATAAAGGGTGTTGGGCGGATCCTTCCAGGATGGGAGAACCATGCTGAAAATAGACTATAGACCAAACATGATTGCCACTCAATGCTCTTTTGCAAACCACAGCACCCAAAAGGAGAGAGAGAACAAAATGGAATGCCCTGCCACAGAGGCGGGGGGGGGGGGGGGGGGGGACTGGAATCCGTGGCGGTAGAAAATGGGCACTGGTGGAGAAATCATTGTATAATTGAAATGCAAGCACAAAAATTTTTAAGTCTACAACTGTACCTCCTGGTGTTACACTAATAAAAAATTTTTAAAAATGCAGGTTATGGATGGCAAAAGTTTCACTACCCAATGAGACTTCTGCTACCCAGCCTGGGAGAACAGAGGAAGATATTACCCCCACAGCATCCTAGGACCAGCTGGACACTGCTTTATCCCAGTGGGTTTGAGTATTTGCTTGAACTCACATAGTTCCAACACTCCTTCCCTGGTTCTGCTCTCTGTAGGCCCCCTACGCAAAACCAGAAAAAAAGGCGCACTGAGATGATTCTCTCCCTTGCCAACATGACTGATATGTTCGCACAACTCCAACCCTAGATTTCCTTGTAAATCAACCCTTAATTTTCTACTTTTTACTAGGTACCCAAATGTAAACATGGAATAGTACCATTTGCTTTATTCTCTTTCTAATTAGTTCTTGCACTTTACATTAAAGCTGCTTTAGTCAAAAGCTAGATGCTGTTATTATTCTTTATTTTACTATTTTCATTTTTTTCAATGAAACAATATTTTAAAGCAATATCAGTGATTTTAATTCACATATTAGATGCAAGACCATAACATTTTGGGAACTAAATGCCTCTATTATGGACTAAAATAGATTTAACACCAGAAATAATTTAAACTGGTGTATTTTAAATGACTTACAGAAACCATCTAAACACCAATACAGACATTCATTCATATAAAGCTCTTTTCCTACAGGAAGCATAAGTAGTTTATTGAATTCAATATAAAGTAAGTGACTGGGTGTTTTAAAGAACAAAGACAAGTATGATTATAAGAAGCAGGGAATGTTAATAGACACAGTCTCTGAAAATAAAGCATTGGTGTAATAGAAACAAGTTATATTTTTGCTTCCTTTAGGCAAAAAAAAAACTAGAAAATAAATGATTTCCAGTGAAGAATGAAACAATCTACTGAAAATTTTAAAAAATATTCTGCAATAAAGTAAAGCATAAAATCAAACATTGTATTATGAAATAGTTTTGCAAAGTGCTTTATATTTCTTCCCCTTTTTGAAATATATTAATTGTGCTTATTCAAGCCATTTAAGGCCTTAATGGTTATTTTGCATATATAAATGCAACATGGACATTAAAATATATCCTCACATTTTAATTCACCAAATTATTTCTATATGTCTTTGGTATGCTCGAAGATGTGTCCCTTAAGTTTCATCAGGCAAATGCAGTTACATATAGAAAGTTCAGGAGGATGATCAATGATGATACTTTCTAAGTGTTCTTTAAATGATTATTACTTGTTTCAATTTTAACTTAACAGCTTTTAAAAAGAAATGTCATTATTATCAACTGAAATAGTACTGCATATGTTGCTTTCAAAGAATATAAAGAAGTGAATGCATTTTCCCTCACTTTCGACTTTAAAATACTTCTATTTCTGATATTTCATTAATAAAATGTAGAAAAATTCAATTAAGTTGCTGTATTATAATTTCTATAATTCAAGTAAGTTTATTAGAGAAAATTAGAAGTCACTTATGTACTGATTATATTATTAATTTTTTCTTTCCTTTTCTTTTCTACTTTTTTTTTGTTTGGTTTTTGGTCTACACTCAGTGATGCTTAGAGGTTACTCCTGGATCAGCACACAGGAATCATTGTTGGCTGTGGTTGTATTCTCATTTGGGATGCCCTGGTTCAAACCCAGGTCTGCTGTATACAAGGCAAACTGCCTACTCACTGCACTATTGCTCTGGCTCCTTATTAAGCAATTTTCTTCAGAAAGTCTTTTCCCTTTTCTCTCAAATATTCCAGTGTTGTTACTCCACCTTTTCCATGACTTTGCAAATGTCGCTTTATCATTGTTGATTTCCCTGATCTTTTACCATAGCACTGTAGCACAGTTGTCCTGTTGTTCATTGATTTGCTCAAGTGGGCACCAGTAATGTCTCCATTGTGAGGCTTGTTATGTTTTTGGCATATCGAATATGCCACGGTAGCTTGCCAGGCTCTGTCGTGACCTTTCACCACAAAAAGCAAAATTACAGCACAGTGATAGGGTGTTTGCCTTGTGCGCGCTGGCCCGGCCGAGCCAGGTTTGATTCCTCCACCCCTCTCAGAGAGCCTGGCAAACTAACAAGAGTATCTTGCTCGCACGGCAAAGCCTGGCAAGCTACCCGTGACGTATTTTATATGCCAAACACAGTAACAAGTCTCACAATGGAGACTTTACTGGTCCCACTTGAGCAAATGGATGAAAAGTGGGAGGACAGTGCTACAGTGTTACTCATAAAATTAAGTTTCCATATGTCTCCTTTTTGCTAATTTATTGGCAAGAAATATTTATTATTAAAATAAAGCTATACTCCGTTGATCCTAAAGTTTCCTTCAAAAAGATAAAGTCATTTTTTCCAAGTACATTTCCAAAGTAGCTTTGATCTCATTCATCATCTCTATGAACCTTGACTCACATGAGAATCAGATGGTGAATAGATGAAGATGCCAGCTACTTAATTGGAAATTCCTGATACGGGGTTCACCATGGACAAGTGTAGCCACAGTTACATGCATTTTGCATCTTAACTGACTTTGATCAAAGTAAGTTCTGATTTCTGTTCTCTGGAAGCAAATAATCCTTTGGGAAGTCAGCATCATGTTACAAGGACATCTTATACTACCTGTACACATCCAAGTGTACCGAGAATATAGACAGGAGAGGTGAGCCAAGTTTACATGTACTGATGGATGAGCGTGAGTAGATATATACACCTGCATTACCAGGAAAGATTACCAAGAGAAAGATTCAACATAAGAAATTATTTCATGGTGTCTGAATTTTTCTTATCAATAATGATCCACACAGTGCTTTTATTTCTTTTTTATGAAGATTTTATGTAAATATGAAAAGAAAATACGTTTCTCAACAGCAGCATTTTTAGAAGGAAAGATGATTCTCTCTGCCAAAACTGTCAGGAAAGCATCCTGCATGAGATGAATTTGAACATCGTTCTGAAAGAAGTATGTATTAGAAGTAGAATTTTAATGCTAATCTTCAAATACTTTCATATTTCATCCTGAGCTTGCCAAGTAGACAATTAGATGCATTGACCAATGTGTATGGAACGTTACCCAGACTTGCCTTTAGATTCCAGCGATCAACACTCTATTGCATTTCACATGTCAGCTGTTTTATTTTGTGATTGGTTTCATCATATCTCTAAAAATTTTAACTTCCATAGATAAAATAAAATCTCTCCGAAAAGGAACAATATGATGTCTGCTTTAGTGTTTCATGTACAAAAAAAAAAGGAACTCAAGGAGTGATTTTAGGTTATTTTATATACAGTATTTGAAGATCACCAGTAGGCTTTTGTGAAATTTGTATTCAGGTACCCATGCTCTGTTCTTTTGTATATTTACATTCCTGTCAAATATTGTTTGATACTATATCACAAGATTCTTTGAGCTAGTAGTTTCTTATTTGTATTATTTCTACATGAAGATCACAAAAATATAACAACTCCATTTTTTTCAAATCAGTATATTTTAGAATATCTTAATAATTGTCCTCATTTACAAAAATACAAGTTTTAATAGTACATAAGAATTAAAATAATTATAACATTCATTTCAGTAAAAAAAAAGTTGTGCATTTTGTTTCTACACTAGTAGTAATTTGTCGCTATTTACAAAAGGTATGAATTTTTAAAGATTAAAAATAAAATTAATTCAACATCTATTTTAGTGTTAAAGTTTATGCATTTGATTTCTATAGTAGTATTCAAGATAGATAAATAGCCCAAAAGAGATGAACACATAAAAATATTTAAAAATGAAATAATAAAAAACATGGCTAAGTACAGGACAGTAAATTTTAGCACTAGTCTTCTATAGGGTTTTTTTTTAACCTCTAAAGAATAGTTTCAGTGCTGTTCTTCATGGAAAAAGGAAAAGAAACATAACTATTTCTAATATAGCAACTGTTAAAAGTAAAAACTAATGTAGCTATTCCCAATACCCTATACTTTATCTTGCCTTATGTATTACATATTAAATAAGAATATATTTGGCAATATTTGTTGTCATGGAAAGGCTTTTTTTGATCTCACTATAAATAAAACTTTAAATCAATACAAATATACAGGAACAATTGGAACAATGTGGGCAGGAGCAAAAGATGAGGCATCAGTTATTGGTTTAGCCTTTCCTGGAAACTCATGCCCAATCACTTAATTTCCTGCTGGTAAGAAAAGACCAAGACTCAATGTCCTAAAAAGAAAATTCCACAGTGAAAATGAAAGCACAACTGAGTGAGGATGTCCTTCTATGACAACTGGGTAGATTCTATGATAGGAATGAGAACTCTAGTCACCCTAGAAAATCGGTGTCTGGAAAATAAAACCCCCAAGTGGCATCTTGTTCACAGGATGGGGTCTCAGGTAAACAAGGTAATCTCAGGGGAGTCCTGTCTACATATATTTCTTAATTTTAGCTTTACCTTCTACTATCATGTGTCTGAAAGTAGATTAGCTCAATAGGGATGCAATTAACCATTTCCTTTTATTTTCAAAACAGAATCAATACATATTAATCTCCAAGAATCATAGTATAGATTCAGTAATGATTATTCTCTTAGTCTGAAAACAGAGCTTAAATAAGACACAGGTATTGTTCAGTTCTTACAAGATATCAATAAATTGTAGATAAATTGTATTATAAGTTTGTTTTTATTTTCAGTAATTAGTAAATAAATAGGAATATCCTTATCTATATCTGTAAATGATAGATTTGCAGTAAATTACTCACTCTTTTTCTTTTATAGAACACATATTTATTAAAAAATTCTTAATATTATGTATATTAATATTATGTAGAGTATAACTACTAAATATGTGTCTGTTCCATGGACTGAACATAATCAAATTAATTTAATCTGAATGAGTGGGACATTTAACTTAATTTTAATTATTAGAACTTAGTTTTGAAAAATTTTTTGTAAAAATATTATTAACATGGTCGCAGATATAAAATGAAGAAAAATTATTTTTAGTCTTAAATAAATCCTCATATTAGCAATGAATAGGTCATATATAAAAGCTGGAGTATCATGTTCATTTTTTTTGAGATGAAATTAAGGCCACTACTATTGAGTCCTCAATGGTTTTTACAAACATCTAACAGAATCATGGAGCTGAAAATTAATGTAAGAATACCAGTTCAATGTCAAGCAGGGTGCTATTTCTTCAACTCTCTTCTTGGTAGGATAATCTTCAATCACTCTCTTCTCACTCACACTTTCCTCATCTCTCCTAGGCTCTAGATACAAAATTCTACTCCGGTTGTGCTTCAGTAGATTTGAAATTGCTACTGCCAGAACTTATAATTTCACACGGTCAGTCCTTGATGAAAAGTTAGTGCATCCTCCATTACATTAAGAGTGAACTTTGACTAAAGTATTCCTAATATAAAGTCCAAAGTCAAACAACAGACTCCCCCACATTACTTCAAAGCACTTTACTTCCTTACCTTTCTCTTCCAGCTGCTGTTAGGTTAAGTGACCTCAACATCATTGGCACAAAGACACTTTCAGCAACAGAAAATAAATTGCACATTATATTTTCTTTTCTTACTAAAATTGAATTTGTGTGAACCACTTTGTAATGGGTTAGCGGTATTATCTATCAATTTACACTTGGTTCTTGAGGTTATTATATAAAGTAAGATGACCTGGTTCACACTTCTTAAAATTTTGTGAATTGCAGCAAGCTTAACCTCAAAAGTTAATGTGACCTAACATGTCTTAAAGATTTTTCTTCCTTATTTTTGCAACTAAAAGTCATGATTTTTTAGGAAATTATTTTAAGTCAATCTTAGAAAATTAACAATTTCAGGAGAAAATGGTCACTGATCGGAGGTAGTGGAGGTCTTCTGGGCTGCAGGGAGCAGGCAGAGGATCTCTGTTTCTGGGTCCGTTAAGCCTGGAGTCCAAGTTCACAAAGTTCCGCTTCCATGATTCTGTGGGGCTTCTCTTGTGGGTGAGTCTCAACTGAGTGTCTGGAAAGTGTCCTGGAGTGTGATGGAGGCTGGGTAGTGGAGGTAATGGAGGTAGTGGAGGTCTAATGGGCTGCTGGGAGCAGGCAGAGGATCTTTGTTTCCGGGTTCGTTGATCCTTGAGTCCAAGGTCACAGAGCTCCACTTCCCTGGTCCTTCTGTCTTCACTCGTGTGTGTGTATTGGCCTGAATGTCCAGAAAGTATCCTGGAGCTTGGTGGCAACTGGGTAGCGGAGGTGGTGGAGGTAGCGGAGTCCAAGGTTTCAGAGCTCCACTTCCCTGGTTCTGTGGGGCTTCACTCGTGCATGAGTCTCAGCCCAAGTTTCCAGAAAGCATCCAGGAGCGTGGCGGCGCTTGGGTAGTGGAGGCAGTGGAGGTAGTGGAGTTCTGCTGGGCTGCCGGAAGCAGCCAGGGAATCTGTGTTCCTGGGTCCATTGAGCCTGGAACCTGGAGTCAACGGACTACCTCCACTACCTCCACTACCCAGCCATCACCATGCTCCAGGACGCTTTCTGGAAACTCGGGCCAAGACTCACGTAAGAGTGAAGCCCCACTGAACCATGGAAGAGGAACTCTGTGACCTTAGACTCCAGGCTCAACAGACAGGGGAACAGAGATCCTCTGCCTGCTCCCAGCACCCCGGCAGATCCTTGCTACCTCAACCACCCAGCCACCCCCATGCTCCAGGATGCTTTCCAGACACTCGGTTTGAGACACACACGAGTGAAGCCCCACAGAATCAGGGAAGCACCCTAAAAGCATCTATCCCTCTCAGAGAGCCTGACAAGCTACTGAGAATATCCCGCCCACACGGCAGAGCCTGGCAAGCTATTTGTGGTATATTCGATATGCCAAAATCAGTAAATATAATGGGTCTCATTCCCCTGACCCTGAAAGAGCCACCAATATGGCAGCATTAAGAAGGATGAGGAAGGAGAGGCTAAAATCTCAGGGCTGAAGTAGGCTGCTAAAATGAAGAAGGACAATAATGACTGTACTTTCAATGCACATACGCTGGCATCAGATGCATCCATTTAGGACCTGATGGTGCAAGCGCAAAAGATCAAGAATGACATCATTGGTTTGACTGAGACGAGAAGGCATCAATGACATCACACTGTTTTCGACACTGGGGAAGAACTGTTCCTCGGAACATGAGACAAAAGTGACGTCGGTGATGTTGGTGTCCTTGTCAACACGAACATGGTCATAAACATTGATTCATTTGAATGTCTCACAACCCGAATCAGACGATTGCACTTGAATAGATGTGGTTCACTGCAGGCAGTTTCTATCTTCCTTGGCTACGCACCAACAACCAATTATGATGAAGGAGAAATTAAGAAGTTCTACATGGAGCTGGAGAAGTTCTGTAAAGAAGACCACGCCTTCTACAAGATCATTGTGGGTGATTTTTATGCCAAGATAGGACCTAGAAGATGAGCCAAAGAACTCCACATTGGAACCCATGGCCTAGAATGGAACAAAAAGGGTGAGAGACTGTCTGAGTTCATCATGTCAACCAAGACCATCCATGGTAACTCACAATTCCAGATGGCCGAATCTAAACATTGAACATGGAAGTTTCCTGGTGGACGGTTCCACAACAAAATTGACCACATCATATTCAATCGACGATCTTGCCTGACCAATGTCACTGTTGTTCCAAAATTCCAAACGAAATCGGACAACTGTCTCCTTCGTGCAAAATTCTACTTCACGAAGTAGAGAGAAACGGCTGCAAAGTTTAAGAAGAGAACTCCCAGAATGACCACCAACTGGGAACTCTTTGGCATTATTGCGGCAACAAGGGAAGATGCTGTTATTAACAACATTGACAAGGAATAAAATCAACTGGTTCAGCACCTCCATAATTGTGTAAAGAACAATGAGAGAGAGAGAGAGAGGTAGCCACAAAAAGATGCCTGTATTCGATAACTCTTGAGCTCTTTCACCAACGTGGCTTGGCCAAAGTCTCAGATAACTGCAAGCAAAAATCGGAGCTCGCAAAGCAATGCAAAGAAGTGATCAAGGAAGACCTCAAAGAGAGAAGAGAAGCAGTACTGGCAGATGTGGCAGAAGCTGGGAAAAGCATTTGCAAAGCCCACCTGTCCTTTGCCAACTACATAACCAAGATGACTGCCCTCCAATGTCCTGATGGATCTATCACATCTTCCAGAAGGACAATGGAGTAGATTATCCATGACTTCCACTTGGATCATTTTGATAGCTATGTCCACCTGCCCACATACCAAATTCTGCTGGATGCATATTTCATTCCCAACATTCTCCCTTCTGAATTCTGACACGCCATTTCATCAGTAAAGAAGCGAACAGAACGCGGCCCTGACAAGGTCAGACCCAAAAACCTGAAGAACCAGCCATCAGTACGCATCAATACACTGGCTGTGCTCTTCACATGCTACCTGTCTGAATGCAAGGTTCCGTCCCAATGGAAAACCAGCAGGACTGTACTACTGTACAAGAAAGACAACATCCATGATATTGGAAACTATCACATGAACTGCCTGTGGTCTTCGAGAGCATGAAATAAATAGCTAAGAGGACGAAGAACCTCCAGCTCCAGAATATCTCTTTGATTTCACTGTTCTTCTGCATTAACTTATGCCTCAGAGATCTGGGCTCTAAGAAAAGAGGATGAGAACACTATTTGGGTTTCCCAAAGAGGAATCGAAAGAGCTATGCTTGGAGTATCACGCTTCACTGAAATGAGCGAAAGAATCCGGACTTCCAACCTCTGTCAATGGTCAAGAATCAGGGACCCTGTCTCATCTGTCAAGGCGTCAAAAATCAAATGGGCAGGACACATAATGAGATTTGAGACGAGTGCCGGATTAGAGCCATTACTGACTGGATTCACAGCTACATAGTACTCCATTGTGTAAAGTTTCTTTAACCAGTCATCTGATTTTGGGCATTCAGGTTTTTTCCAGAATTTGGCTATTGTGAACAGTGCAGCAATGAACATAGAAGTGCAGATGTCATTTTGACTGTACCTTTTTGTCTCTTCGGGATATATTCCCAGGAGTGGTATTGCTGGGTGAAATGGGAGCTCAATTTCTAATTTTTTGATGATCATCCATACTGTTTTCCAAAAGGGCTGAATCATTTGGCATTCCCACCGGCATTGAAGGAGAGTCCCTTTCTTGCCATATCTCCGCCGACACTGGTTTCTTTTGTTCTTTCGAATGCAGGATAGTCTGTGGTGTGAGATGATATCTCATTGTTTTATTTTGATCTGCATCTCCCTGATGATTAGTGATGTAAAACATTTCCTCATGAGCCTTTTCGCCATTAGGATTTCTTCTTTGAGAAAGTTTCTGTTCATTTCATGAACCCATTTTAAATAAAGAAACTCTTAAGTAATTATTTAATTCGGAGTAATCGCAAAATGGTTCCTACATATGTATTCTTTGCAGATAGCTACAGATGAATTTTTAATATAAAATATAAGATTTTTATAAGATTCATTTTTAACTCATATTCATACATAAAGTGATTTCATGAATAGAAGCAGAAACTAAGTAAAAGTTATCTAGTACCCTAAGCATTTTGTTAGAGAACAACCTATATTTAAATCACCCACACGGTGATTTAGCCTTCCCATATAATTCTATATGGCATTATCTGTTAAATCAAGATATAGTTTTCCATGAAAAACACAAAGTTGGTATCATTTGTTCACAACAGTAGTAACTATCAGCTATAGTAATCACTCTGTGATACCCAAACTTCATGACGATATGATGGTTTGGACCAGTAGCTATGCACATACCATGTCTTCTTGTAACTTCAGTCTTTGTCTTTAACTTAATGAATTCACTCAATCAGAAATATCATGATTTGCAGCTATACCTGTCAAGATTTAGAGCAGTATTTTCTAAAATTCACTGTTATGGCAGTATTCAGAGTACCAAATATAAGTAGACAGTTGACACTGGTCAAACAGGATTTTATATGACTATCATCTATTTTATGAAAAATAGTACCCTAAGACAAAAATTAAGCATTTTAATGTGGAATAAACATTTTTTATGATTCCATGATAGTTAACACAAAAGCTGTAAACTTTTTAATTTGCAAGCTGGCTTTGAAACCAAAAGAGAAACTTGCTGATTACTGTATACATTAATGATGATACTTTTGAGTTTGTCTTGAGGGTACAAAGCCAATTTTTGTATACATACGCAAAAATTCATTTTCCCTCAAATTCTTTCCTGCAATAAACAAAACATTATTGACATTTGTAACTATGAGCACATTCACTGTCATAACCTACCCAATATTATTTTCTCCATATTTTTAATTTAATGATATATAGACAGGTGCATAATAGGAAGTATTTGGTAATGCCTAATAAAAACATCCTTTCCTAAAATGCCTATAGATTATATAGAAAATCAATTTACAAGCTGGGATAAAAAAACTGAAGGGAACAAAGTTTGCTAGAAGCTTAAGCTTTGACCTCCTTCCATCTGTCTGCATGGGTCAGATTAGTCTTTAAAGTGCTATAGGTTTTGGAGGGTAAGTTCTCACTGTGGAATCATCACATAAAATATCCTTTCATGTATTTTTAAAGAAATAAAGGACTTGGCACCTGGGTTTTCCATATTACAATAATTCTTAAATCCCTTGGTCACTAAAGGTAAAACATTTCACTGTTGGTTTAGCTTTTATAACACATTGTTTTTAAGTGCATTTTGCCCAACATTCAGCCTTTGTCCTGCTCTTGGTCTGAAGCACCAAGCTGAGCCTGTCACCTTTGCTTTACAACCTTATGGTTCAAGATCAATGACCTGAGATAAAACAACTTTCAGCAAGTCTCTCCATTCAACTGGCACCACACATAAAATCAATAAGACATTAATAATAATTTAATATAATAACACTGTCTTCTCCAGGCTGCAATGGAGATTTAATTATTATTAATTGCTAATATATGCAATAACAATATTAAATTATAAAATCTAATTTGATGGCTGATGTTTCCTGCTTATTTGCAGTTGTGGATTACCATAATTAATATAAGGGTCAAATAAATTCAAATTGCTGAATCATTAATACCTAATAATAATTAAACTAATCAGGTTGACTACAAAATTATAGCAAAGGCATCCTTAGTTTAAATGAATGCTTCAAATCATAGGCCCTCATACATGATCAAAACTGTATTATTTTGGCTGATTTATCATCCCTGAAAATTAGTCCCCATCAATATTGTTTTCTGTGATTTTTCACCAGTATTGATACATTCCTTCCATTCTAACAAGGTTGACCTGTCCTGGCCTCCACTGAAGATTCTCATTGAGTTTATAAGTTTATGAGAATCCACAGCCAGATCTTGCCCATGCAAGGTCATTCCACTTAAACACACATCAGTCAGATTCCACAAATTCTTTTTTTAAAAATATTCTTTTTTAAAAAATATTCTTTTTTTAAATAATATTCTTTTTTTAAATTTTATTGAATCCCCATGAGATAGAACATAACAAAGCTTTTCATGATTGGGTTTCAGTCATATAATGTTACAACACCCATCCTTCCACCAGTGTAATTTCCCAGCACCAATGTCCTCAGTTTCCCTCCCACACACCCTAAAACATACCCCACCCCTGCCTATGCAACTTCTTGAGTTCTCAAAAGAAAAGTGAATATAAAAAAATGGTATCAATATATCATCCTTTTAATAGTATAGTTAACTCTAAATTTATAATTGATCATGATATTTTAAATATATCAACATTCGTTTCAAGATAAATCAGAGCTTGAGTGATAGTACAGTGGATGTTCTATGTACCTTGCATGCAGCCAACCTGGTTTTGATTCCTGGCAACCCATTCAGTCCCCTGAGACCCACCAGAAGTGATGTTCGAACACAAAGCCAGGAACAAACCCTAAGCACTGACAGGTGTGTTCCAAAAAACAAACAAAAATAAAAATAAATTTGCCTGAAATTAAAGTTTCTAAAGTCATCTGAGAAAAAAAATCTTCAATATTTTTGACAATTCTGATTTCCTAAGATCTCACACAGAAATTAAATAACAATATTGCAATCTTTGTTTTTTCATAAAATTTCTGCAGGAGTAAAATCTCCATAAATGATTTATATGTGTTGGGAAAAAAAAATTGAAAGAATGTGCCAATATATCTATTTAGAGTTAGTAGAGTGTTATAAAATCTTGACATAATTAAAAAATAATACAATTAAATGGAATTTCTGGGTTGAAAGAGATAGTTCAAGTAGCTGAAGTGACTGCTTAGCTGTGGGAAATCCAGATATGATCCCTGACATCCCTGGGTGGTGAATAACTCCTGACCAAGGAATTGACGGTGAGCACTTCTCTGAGAACCTCTGGGTGTGGCCAAAACAAAAATGGAAATGTGTGTCTTTTGCTTAACCATTATTCATTAGTAATATTTATTATTGGCTGGAGCGATAGCACAGTGGGTAGGGCATTTGCCTTGCATGCAGCCAGCATGGCCGACCCAAGTTCGATTCCTCCACCCCTCTTGGAGAGCCCAGCAAGCTACTGAGAGTATCTCGCCCGCACAGCAAAGCCTGGCAAGCTACCCGTGACGTATTAGATATGCCAAAAACAGTAACAACAAGTCTCACAATTTGTTGTGAGATGCTACTGGTGCCCGCTAGAGCAAATCAATGAACAATGGGAGGACAGTGCTTCAGTTTCAGTATTTATCATACAAATAAAATTTAATTATATGTTTGATATATTTTAAAGTATATGAAAAATTGCATAGAGAATGTGTAACTGTTTAAGACTCTTAAATAAGCTAGACTGTCTTAATTTTTTCCTTATTTTTTAGATGTTATCGATGCAGAAACGTCCATAAGTGTATATTCTGCTTCCAGTGTGCCAGATACCATTTGTCCAAGATCCCGTCACATTACCACAAACATGCAACTTCCCCTGAGGAAAAGTGATTCTGCTGTTGAGTATTTAACATCCTCTCTGCAAAACTACTCCACTACAGCCCTGGTTGCCTTCCCTGTATACTTACATTATATTTATTTTTATGCTTCTTTATAAGGCTCCTTCACTTTCTAAGATATATCTCATTATAATACATTCAGAAATAAAATAGTGCCAACTACAGAAACCAATTTTATTGCAAAATTCATAGGTTGATTTAATTTTCTTTGAATCTAAAGTCAAATAAAAATATAGAGAAAAAATAAAATACAATTAAGGAAGGGAAGAAGAAAGCAAAAGCAAAAGAAACAAAAAATAGTTTTCCAGAAGAAGATTATTGGAATTGACTCATAATGATAATCTAGCAGCTATTTTTGCCTTAGAACCAAATTCAATTGGATAATTTTTTTATACTCTTGTAGTCAATTCACAGTTATTCCAGAATAAAAGAACAGCACTGACTACCTTTGATATGTAAACTCATCTCAAAGAATACAAAGGTATATCTTAAACATCTCTAAAAACATTTCACTTTGGACATAGAAATCCTGGAAGATTGTTTCTGCTTTATCGCACCAATGGATTTTCATGGAAAGAAATGGGTTCAGGGTAAACTCAAGTCATCTTGAGATAGTTATGACATGTCAACATTTTTCTCATGCTGAAAATTGATGCAAGATGGGTGTGCCCTGGTGGAGTAAACACACTGAAGGGAGTTTTATTTGTTTGTGTGCTTGTTTTCTGTTTGGGGACCACACCCAGCTCTGCTCAGGGCTCAGGGCTTACTTCTGCTCAGGAATCACTCCTGGTGAGTCTCAGGGCACCATCTAGACACACCATATGTATTTTATAATGAGTAAAATTAATCTCTTTATTCTAGTTATCCTTCTTTTTATGATCTCATAGAAACAATATATTGAAAATTGACCTTTTGGTTTCACTCTACCACTGTATGACTGTCATACCATTTTTCATTGATTTACTCAAGCAGTCATCAGTAACGTCTACATTCATCCCAGCCCTGAGATTTTAGCAGCCTCTCCTTACTCATCTTTCCCAATGTATTGGAGGCTCTTTCACGGTCAGAGGAATGAGACCTGTTATTTTCACTGTTTTTGGCATATTGAATACGCCACGGGGAGCTTGCCAGGCTCTGCTGTGTGGGCAGGATGCTCTCAGTAGCTTGCCGGACTCTCTGAAAAAATATATATGTATTATATATATATGTATATATATTTCCCTTTGTGATTTGTTTTCTACTGTCTGAACCCCACCGAATATGGTATGGTAATTATGGAGAATTGGTAGGGAGTGTCTTATGATGTTCCGGAATATGTTCACTTATGTGTGAGGCTTATCCCGAGCATGTGGAAAGTGGCCTGGAGTGTGGCAGTGGTTGGGTAGTGGAGATCAGCTGTTGGGGCTGAGTTCCTTGAGGTGGGGAGGGGAGAAGCATCTGTGAGAGGTTTACTCAATCCTGTTGGCTTACTCATTTAAAAAATTATGAAATTTACATTTATATGAAATTAACCACACAGAGTCTAATATGTACCACTCAGTGGCATTTAGAACATTCACACTGTTCCATGATGACATGTATTTCTATTTTAAAGGAACTTTTATGATCTCCTAAAAAGAAAATGTATTCATTAAAAAGCCATGATCTCTCATTTTATTCTTCCTCATAGTCTCATACTTCAGTAAAGTTTGAAATTTACATCTTCTAGATATTTGGTAGAAAGTAATTGAAGATATGACATTTTGTGTATATTTTCTTTCAGATAGCAGAACTTTGAGCTTTATACATATGCTGTAGCAGGTATCCATAGCATATTTTTTTAATGACTAAATGCTATTTTTCTGTATATAAATATTGAATTGTGTTTGTATTTCTATTCATTAGAGAATATTTTGTTTCCATCTTTTGGCTACTGCAAAAAAGTGCTGTAATGAACATGAACATTGACATACGAGTATCTGTTGGAACATCTGATTTTACTGATTTGTGTTATGAACCTAGCAATGATGTTGGACTCTCTGGAGAGTCTGCCATAAGCTTTTGAAGGGGTGTCAAGTTACTCTGTACAGTGGCTACACTATTTTACACTTCCACTGTTATCTAGCACTTCCAAATAAAGAGCTCCAAGAAGTAAAATCCTTATGTCAGTCATTCAAGCAGCACCTGAACAGGTGGGAACAACTGAGAAGCCCATTCTAGACAGGAAGTTTCATCACCTGCTCCTGGTCCCACGTTTAGGGCCCCACACTGATGTATGGCCTACAGTCTATAAGACAATAGCTGGTACCAGAAAAAGGTAGGGCATGAATATCAAAATGACCCCAAAATTTGCTTCCACTTTTAAGCTTCCTACTTTTTGATTTCCTAAGAATCAAAACTACTGATTAAAGCATTATGGGGGGTATGGGGGGCTAGAGCGATGGCACAACAGGTAGGGCGTTTGCCTTGCACTTGGCCAATCCAGGTTTGATTCCCGGTTTCCCATATGGTTCCCCGAGCACTGCCAGGAGTAATTCCTGAATGCATGAGCCAGGAGCAATGCCCTGTGCATTGCCAGATGTGACTCCCCCCGGCCCCCAAAAAAAGTTTTATCAGGAAGTGACTACTCTTGCTATTGATCTCTATGGGTTGCAAGAATGATTATAAATTCTTTATGTGGGTTTTCATTTATGACTATAAAATTGAGTGTGTGTATATATATATATATATTTGTACTTATGTGTCTGTGTATACATGTATGTATATTCATGCAGTTCGATCTTTTACTCTACATGTGATTCACCAAGTATTGAGTTAGGATTAACCTTTGAATAACTCTGGCTGTGGTCTAACTCGCTTCTTTAGAGAAACATTTTATTTTAACATTTTATTATCTTGGGGGCTGAATAATTCCTGATGGTACTCAGGACTGTCCTTTAGTGATGACCAGGGAGCCATAAATGGGTCCAACCAGGGTTGTGGCCACGGCCGCTGCTTAGAGGCCTGTGTCTTAGTCCCTGTGCTATCTCTCCAGCCCCAAAGAAACATTTGAGATGAGTCATTTCAAAATGTCAGTTACTAATTTTGTTTAATTTTTTTGCTTCAAAATGTGAAGCAGGCTGGATGTTTAACAACTGTATGATGAAATTTCAATGTGTCTTCATAGTTTTGTGCCTATCACATATTTAACTTCTCTTTATTCTTAGCAGTAAAATGGAAGTGCATAGCATAATTTTAAAACTCCATTAATCCATTATAAAATATGGATAATGGCTTATCCCATAGATTGGCAAGTAATGTAGAGAAGCATTGTAGTTCCTTCGAATTGCATGAGTCATAAAATAAGAGCTGGATAATGTATTCTGAGCAAGTTAGACTTAGTAGTAATGACAATTCACTTATAAAAAACTGCAGTGCACAAAAGTCAGGTACCTCATTTTAAACTCTATACTTTAAATATAGGTCTAGTTTAGAGAAATTTTTTGAAATAAACTGAAGAGAAAATTTCTATATGAATAATCCGAAAGGTTTATTTTTTCCTCTTACCATTTTAAATTTTACCACTACATGTTTGCTCTCATAAAAATCAAAGCCATTCTGCATTAAGAAATAAAAAAATGAATTAGGGTTTTTATTTTTTTCTTATAATTATACATCGTTCAGGATTATGTTCTAAAAATCAAATTTCCAAAGATATCAAACAGTTCCTTTAGTAAAAGCAATTATTAGTCACGATATTCTACTGTTGAATCTTTTACAGAAATGCACCACCAAAATTATAATAGTTGGAAGAAACAATCAATTAAAAATTGTATCCCAGAGAGCTGGAGCAATAGCACAGCAGGTAGGGTGTTTGCCATGCACGTGACTGACCTGGGTTCAATTCCCAGCATCCCATATGATCCCCTAAGCACTGCCAGGAGTAATTTTTGAGTGCATAAACCAGGAGTAACCCCTTTGCAATGCTGGGTGTGACCCCAAAAACAAACAAACAAAAATAATATCCCAGCAACAAAAATGCAATATTTATATTAGTAGTATAACATATTAATTATGAAAAAGGCATATCTGTAAAACCTAGTCCATATTGTCAACAAATTCTTATGAAGGGAAAATTCAGTAAATGATAAATGGAATACAAATGTCACACTGTCACACTGTCCTCCCGTTGTTCATCGAGTTGCTCGAGCAAGCCCAGTAATATCTCTTTTGTGAGATTTGTTGTTACTGTGTTTGACATATTGAATACGTCATGGGTAGCTTGCCAGGCTTTGCTGTGCGGACGGAATACTCTCGGACTACTCTCGGTAGCTTGCCGGGGTCTCCGAGAGGGAGGAGGAATTGAACCCAGCTCGACAGGCTGGCTGCGCTCAAGGCAAATGCCCTACCACTGTGCTGTCGCTCCAGCCCTGTGCTGTCATAAAAAACAATGCATAGTATTATACTCATCAAAGTACTTTAAGTTTACAAAATTAATATATTTAATTTATTCCTTGCTTTTAAGTCTTAATTTTTTCAAATAAAGTTTATAAATTCTTTCATTCTAATTAACATTAAGCTCTAAAATTCTTCAATAGTGCCTTTTTTCATGTATACACATATACATGGAAGTTGACGGTTTGAAAAGCAAAATTAACTATCTAAAATAAAATATTAAATTTCTAAAGGTGTGAACTTTCTTCATGGAGGCCATTTGTTTTTACTCAGATATAAGCATCAAAACATTTACAGGAGAACCAGTATATGCTAGAGCTTTAGCCACCTTCAGTGTCTTCTTTTAATATTAAACTTCCTACAGCTTAAGACATGAATTATTATGTCCTTCATTTTACTAGTTTATGAGCCAGTGTATAATAAGGGAATTTCCCAGTGTCATTAAATTAGTGGTTAACAAAGATTTAAATCTCTCCCACTTTGTTAAGATAGGGGACATTTTCATAAAGAAGAGGTCCATATTCTTTTCATTCAAAAAGAGAAGTATCACAGTGCAAGAAAATTCAAGTTAAAGTAATCCCTAGGTAGCAGTTAAAGAAATCAATGAGGCTATAATAGGCTCAAGTTTAATTCAGTATAAGTGAAGTTGAGAAATGGCTGGTTTACATTGGGTTTTCTTGTCTCCACTAAAAAATTCTCACACAGGAATGGGTGTTGGAACATTATATGACCCAAACCCAGTCATGAACAACATTGCAATTGTGTATCTCACTGGGATTCAATTTAAATAAATTATAAATAAGTAATGTTTAAATACTCACACAGCTTGATGGTAGAAATTTCATAGGGCCTAACCTATGGTAAACAAATAGAAAATGATCATTTAAATGTTTAAAAATGTTGCTTGTTGTCTCAGATGTCGGGGAGGGCATCCAATCTAGAGAAAACAGATAATATTGCTTCTCACACCTTGGAGTATCATGTGTCCTGTCTATTCAGAAGGCGACCTGTTTTGTGAAAGTGGAATTAAGGTGGGAATTAGTTGACTGGGATTTCCCCCATGAAAGCCTTTCTGCAGTGCTATTGCTTTTTTCTTTCTTTTTTGATCAAATAAACTTTTGTTTTTATGTTCTTCAATTTTTGGTTTTTAATATTTTTTTCACCATGTTGTGCTTCAGTGTTTGTGAGGAGCACAAAGCACTAATATTTGTTTGGAAAGAACCATAGACGTCTTTTAGGTCTTTCATGGTCTTCCCACAGGCTTTCTCACAAATAATTTAATTTCTCCTTCACTAGGTATAGTACATTACATTGAACTCTTCTTCTTATCCTTGAAGCACTCCCCGTCACTCACTGTTTTTTTTTTCATTTTTATGTACAACTTTTAAATCAATCTCATATTATTTCAAAGTAGTTAGCTAAGCTCTACTTCTCCATCTCACTTTGTTTAATATATTCTTCCACAATGCTGGACATAAATTTCTAGAATAAGTCCAAGGTATTGTGACATGGTGCCAGAATTTTCATAAACAATACAAAGAGAAGAGTAAGACAATTGTTTATTTTTAAGCCAAGTTTCTGAGAATTTTTAGTATTTTCCCCTCAGATATGTTTTTTTTCTCACTAGCTTATAAATTTTCATGTCCCAGATATTACAAGCTAGTAAGGAAAAAACATCCTATGAGCTTCCTGTATTTAGTTCTTCAAATAAATCACCTGACTTGTTATCCTAATATCATTTATTATTTTATGTCATTTTGTTTTTCTTCTCTACTTTCTCTCTGACAACCTTTGGAATATAGACTTTGTAGGAAGAAGTAAATGAGTTTCTTGTGTCATTATCACCAATTAAAGCCTTCTCAAAGCATGTTTAATAGAAACATATATATTTACTAATTTCATAAATTACTAAAGATAAAAGATGCGATCACAGAGGACTACACTTTAAGAGCTTCCATATCAGGAAATACAAAGAAAGTAGAAGGAGCAACTTCCCACTATTTCATAGTAATAAATATTTAAATTAGACTCTTATCCAGGAATCCAGGGCCTGTGTAAATACAGCACTTTATCTACAGGATAGAGAACGATCTGGAGTGAAGCAAAACAGACCTGAGTTTCTCCCTGAAATGAGGTGAAATATTTAACTGTACTTTTGTGAAGACAGCAATAGACAGATAACAAAGACGTGCCTACCAGGAGAATTGAAGAGTGGGAACGTAACGGAACTTATATAACAAGAATTGGCAGAGATTTCTCTCTTAGGCATTTAGTCAGCATGCATTGAGCCTATCCCATATCAAGTGTCCTGAATTATCACTTATTTCTCTTATTTCTTTCTCAGAGGTGCAAATCTCTCCTCCAGCAGCCCTGCTCATTTTCTAGACAGCCACTCAGAACCTCCAGTTATGAAAAGATGGTATTTGTGCATAAGTCTGCAGCAGATACTATATCACTTCTTTGGACAAGAATCTGAAACTATGAGTGATTACTAAATAACATTATATACTGCATTTTATTATGAGCATTAAAAAACTTATTGAGTTTATTCTCTCAAATACTTTATAGATTCTAAAGTAAAAACCCTTGTTATAATTTAATGTTATGCTTATTTTAACAGAAGTGCATCTATTTGAAGCCTTCCATAAAACAAATTTTTCAGTATTCTACTACTTGACACATATTTAGATGACTTTCTGCTTTCTAACACTTAAGTAAAGGAAGCTTACTTAACTCCCCACCTCTTCTCTTCCTCTCTCTCTCTCTCTCTCTCTCTCTCTCTCTCTCATTTTTCTTGCAGAGTCAGATGCTTTAGAAATGGAGAGGGGTGGAAAAGAGGACAGGGAACAGATGCTTAGCATGTGCTTTATATGTACCTTCTTAATATGCATGCTCCCAATAAAGATTTGGAAAAATGTTGTAAAAGAAGAAATGGACCATAAGTGAAGATTATTTGAAGAGTTAATAATACATAGGAAATCTCAAGAGTATTGTAAAGTAGGCTGAAAGAAAAAAAGTAAGAAGAAGAAGGCAACACTCTTTCGGGTGGGTGGAGATAATATTCAGGTGAGAATATTAAGCAAAGAGGATTAATTTCCTCCCTAAAGCAGGTACCCTGATACCTTGTCTTCATAGCACATCACTTAACTAGCAATTGAAATTTTTAGAATGGTCTCTGTTGCTAATTACTCTGAGCTGGTTTTTAAAGACCCTCTTTTCATGTGAAATCCACGGGTTTTATTCAGTTGGGCCGTTTTTACCTCTGAGTACTCTGTTCTCTTCCTTGACCATAGACTTTACCAGCCCACGTCCTGACTGAGGCAGTCAGGCAAGACACCTTGGCAATGAATTTTAAAAAGTTCTAAAAAAAAAACAAGGCATGATCTGAAAAGGAGTTTGTACCCTCAGCTCCAGATCTGATCCACGGGCCAGAACCCACAGCCCATGGAAAACAAAGGTTTTCTCCAGCAGGATGAAAGCCCTGTGATTGGTAAGTGGAGGATAGCACTTCCAGTCTCAGTGCCCTGTTTACAGCCCAGCTAGCAACCCCCCAGCGGGCATCTTGGAAAAGGCCCCTTGAAGCAACATAGCAACATAGCAAAGTTCCTTCACCTGCACCCCACACTGGATAATACTCTCTTTCACTTTATAGCTTCTCACCTCTCTCTGGAAAAGCCCAGATTTTTTTGGTTTTTGTTTGTTTGTTTGTTTATTTGTTTCCCTCTTGTATTCTGTAGTTGTTAAATAAAACCATTTTATTTCACTGTCTCCTCCTGGACGTGGATGACCTTAAGGAAGCTTTCCTGACTTTTCGCGATGCCTGCTCTTAATGCTGTTTCTCTATGTTCCCTTTGCTTGCTTTGTGTCTTTCGGGACTGGTTCCTCGCTTGTGAGCCCTTTTGAAGATGAAGAAGCTCAGTAACAACAGCCGAAGCACAGTCCAAGGCCCTCTACGCATGGCATGTGATGCTGGCTTCTCCGCTGCGTTTTTGCTTGCTTGGGTACCCTGCCATCATCGGGCTAACATGTTTCCGAAGAAGCTGCGGTTCTCAATTGATTTCAATGAGAACGTTTTCTCATTAGGGTGAATATTGTCAATGATAACCTTCTATATTACTTTGAAATTTTATCCCAAAGCAGTGTTACGATTCAGCAATTCAGTGTTCTGACATTCCCCCGGTCCTTTGCAGACTGGAGGATTTGGTGAGCACTACTCAGCATCTTCCTCATGGTTGCTGCCCGTGGGGTGTCGCCTTCTGCGCTGAAGGTCCCAAGTGCCCAGACTCACTGCTCTGGGCTCCTGGTCACTCATCAGATGGGGCAGGCAGAGCGGGTGGCTGAGTGGGGGCACCTTCTCCAGGGTCCCTTGGCACCTTGCCACCATCATTTTTGCCAGTCTATTTCTGAATATATACTTGACCTTTAAAAATATTGCAGATAACTGCCTTTTCTTTTCCGGGAATAATAACCACTGAAAGTTGCACTCTTGAGTTCAATTTTAAGATCCCTTTTTCTTTTTATATGCCCGCGTTTGTTAATAAATTGCCTTTATTTCAACACTTTGTTTTAAATCTGCTTATCCTGTTCTTTATCCCACTGGGTTTTTCTTGAGTCATTTTCCAGTATTTTTTTAAATAATTTTCAGGAAAATTTCACTGAAGAGGCTATGGCTAAACGAACATAACATTGAGATTAATTTTCACTTTGATGAATTTATATACATTATTGTATATATTTTTATAAAGAATGATATTTCACTTAATAGATGGACACTAATGATATTTGAGTCTACAAAATTAAATGCATCATTCAGCACTTAATTTTTTTTTGCTTTTTGGGTCCCACCTAGCAATGCTCAGGGGTTACTCCTGGCTCTGCATGCAGGAATTACTCCTGGTGGTGCTCAGGTACCATATGGGATGTTGGGAATCAAATCCGGGTTGGCCGCATGCGAGGCAAATGCCCTACCGTCTGTGCTGTCGCTCCAGGCCCCAGCACTTAATTTTTGATGTTATTACTACACCTAAAAATAGTTTGAAATGATTAATCAATGCAAATTTATATATATTTAGATTTCAAGTTTTTATTTGCATTTTGAAGTTGTTCGATATTGGATAGTTATTTAATTTTTCAATTATTGATAGAGTCACACTAGGCAATTTTCAGGGAACCATGCAGTATCTGGAAACAAATTCCAGATTCATGTAAGGCATATTTCCATCCCATTTGAGCCACGACCTGGTCCTATTAAGTGTTATTTTGATCAAGGATTAAATCCTTACATTTAAGTCTTGATGCTTATTGATGTTGGTTTCAGAACTCCATGAACAAAACAATCAGTACACTGATGCTAGACTGAAAAAGTTGATAACTGAATATCTAACAAATATATTTCCAGGGACTAGTGATGGCCAAAAAAATTGAAATTTAAAGACTGTAATCGTCGATTTGCTCGAGCGGGCCCAGTAACGTCTCCATTGGAGACTTTGTTGTTACTGTGTCTGACATATCGAATACTCTCGGGCTGGAGCGATAGCACAGCGGGTAGGGCGTCTGCCTTGCACGCAGCCAACATGGCCGACCCAAGTTCGATTCCTCCGCCCCTCTCGGAGAGCCCGGCAAGCTACCGAGAGTATTCGACATGCCAGACACAGTAACAACAAAGTCTCCAATGGAGACGTTACTGGGCCCGCTCGAGCAAATCGACGATCAACGGGAGGGCCTTACTTTTAAAGACTGTAATATATACCAGTGTATAAGGAATTGTATGTTCCCTCGGAATGTAGATTAGGGGATTCATCACTGTGACAAAGGAATAAAGGGGATTTTGCACCTGTCTTTCTTTCTTAGGTCTATGCCACTTTGTTTTTTCTTAATTTTTTAAAGATTCTTAATTGAATCACTATGGATTGCAAAGTTATTTGTAATGAGGTTTCAGGTGGAACATGTTCCTAGAAATCGGGAACATTGGTGGAGGGAGGTGGACACTGATAAAGGTGCTGATGTTGGAACATTGTACACCTGAAAATGAAGCATCAATGACTTTGACTTTTAAAATTTGGTCCTTGAGTGGCCAATCATCCACAGTCCTTTTTTACTAGTTTTCGGATCATGGAGGCAAGAGCCTAAAAACGTAAAATAATCCCTCTCATTATCAATTTCCTACACTGTTGTAAATGATGCCCCACATTCAGTGTATTTACGACATAGCACTGTAGTACTGTTGAGTAAATTGTTGTTCATCAATTTACTCAACCTGGCACCAGTAACATCTTTAACATATTTTAACATTGTGAGACTTGTTACTATTTTTGGCATATCAAATATGCCACAGGGAGCTTTCCAGGCTCTGTCATGCGAGCAGGATGCTCTCGGTAGCTTGCCGGGCTCTCTAAGAGAGACGGAGGAATAAAACCCAGGTCAGTCAAGTGCAAGGCAAACGTCCTACCCACTGCGCTATCGCTCCAGCCCATTTATGACATATGCATATATAAACATCCATTTATTTATCCTTCTGTGTTGCGGAGAGAGGAAGCTAGAAATCAGGGTAAAGTAAGGGGAAGTTTCTTCCAGAGAACCTTCATGGTGTCTCACCGTGCCTGGCTATACCAGTGTCCTTGGCAGATGTCTCCAAGGAGCCCATCTTTTGGTTTTCAGATGATCTTCTTCCTTTTGGGCTAAAATTTTTTCTCTCCTGTAAGAAATAGTGCCTCAGGCCACCCTATTAACCTCACTCAAACTAGCTACATTTGCAAAGAATTTATTTGTCCTAACTAAGGCCACATTTAAGAGGCTGGAGCAATAGTTCAGTCTGTAGAGTGCTTGCCTTGCATGAAGCATACCCATGCTTCAAGACTCAGCATCTCATCTGGTCTTTGACTGACAGCAGGAGTGATCCCTGAGTGCAGAACAGTTCATGCAGGCATGTTAAGGAAACTAGCACTGAGTTAATATAAACCATTTATTAAATGGAGGGAGAAAGGCAGGCTTTCTCGTGCCTGCAGATCCAAAGGAGGCCTGGGCTGCTCCTGGTTCCATCTGTCCTGTCTGCAATATCTGCCATCCCTGTCCCTTCTCATTCACTTCCAATACCGCATTCTGAGGTCCTGACCAATGTAGTTATTTTTCCTTGTAACCATAAACTGCCATGCCACCTGTGGGTATGATTTGGGTCTGTAAAAGTATTTTATTTTATAACTTTTTTTTTTAATTTGAGGGCTATACACGTGGTGCTCTGGGCATATTCCATGTCTCTGTGTTCAGAGATGACTCTGGGAAGTGCTCACGGACCAAATAGGGTGTCCAGGATCAGACCCGGGCAGACCACATACACAGCAAATGCATTGGACTATTGTGCCAGTACCCAGCATTAAAGTTTTTATAATGATTCTATGGGGTTTGGTGTAGGCTGCTCCCCTAAAGAAAGAGATTTTGTACAGGGACATGAGAATTGGTAGAATCCTCACCATAAATCTGGCCATGGCTTCACTCTAAGGAACTTTTGGTTTCAACAAAAGGACCTCTCTGTTTTGTTTCCCATGCTCCATGCCATCTGTACCACTTGCTGTTTGCCTCAGTAACAGACCCATGTAAAAGGGCACAATTTCAGATGGTTTCTGGTTGGGTCTCCTTCATCCACCTAGCTCTAGGAGAATGAGCTGAAGAGAGTTGTATGATGAATAAGTAAGAAGTTGGATTCATTTTCCTCATCTCTAGGCTTGCCCAGATTGCCTGGGAAGATACCCTAAGTTTAAATATGATTATTATTTTAAAGAATAAATATTTCCCACATCAAATACCAATGCCACAGTCATGCTCTGTATTCTGAGCAGTGAGGCACAGTAGAGAGCACAAAAATGTCAGGTTTTTACTTTCCTCTTTCTCTCTCCCCTGTGGAATGACCTGGAGCACATCTGTATCCACTCTTTAAAAATCGCCCCATCTATCACTGAAGGTTTTGTACTCCGGCAAGATAAGATTTGGCAAATGAGAATTTTCTTCAGGATTCAAGATTACTTATACATGAAAAGAATTATCTTACGGAAAGACTGTTGATACTTTGGGGACACACACAGAAGAACGAATGTCCCTTAACTTCAGTCTTAAGAAAAACAAAGATATGACATTTTATAGTCCTTTTATAAAGACTTTTTTTGTGTTTGTGAAGACATGATGCAGAAGTTTTAGAAACTTTTTCTCTGTTTCAATAGCCTGCTTGTCAGATAGACCCAGACACTTACCAAGAATGAGCTGTGAATCATCCAAACACCTTTTTGTTCCTCTTACTAAAACTTCAGAGAAACTGAATGTGGATAAAATCCCAGAAAAGCTTTCATAATTATTCAAATGACATACCCCAGAAACTACCTGAAAGCAAACAAAGTACGATACCAAATGCACTCATGCTTTCTTTCAAAGAAGGACTGAATTATCTTCGTAGATCTATAAAGATATGTCTGCATGTGGAAGCATCTGACTAGAAAGCATATGGAAAATTAACTGTCTAACAATCTAATCACAAACTCTGTAAGGAGTAGGAGAGATCTTATAGAGAGTAGGGTACTTACCTTGCATACTGCCAACCCAAGTTTTATCCCTGATATGACATATGATGCATGGATCCTATCCAGCAATGATCCCAGGACACAGAACCAGTAGTAAGCCCAGAGCATGGTGAGTTGGGTGTGCACCAAAACACACAGACAACAACAACAAGAATAGAAAGAAAAATATAGCTATACTGGAGGTTCTCTCAGTTCAGTTGTATACTTCACTATATAAAACCAAAAACTTAAATAATGTCTTTTTGCTCCAGGCATAATCTGCTCCTGGAAGATAAGACTATGAAGCAACTAAGCTGTTTCCTTATCAAAACACAGTTTTCTCGACCTGATCACTTTAGATGCTCATGTCTTGGGTATGCTTACATGATCACAGCTATGGTTTTATAAATCTGTCCATTCCAAAGTTCTGGGTCTTGAAATAGTGATGTTAAACACACCTACCCCTGATTCAAAATCACTACAACACACATGTCTACAGTTTACTTCTTTCAATACTCTTCTTATCTTGATGGAATTTTCCTCTTGTTGCTAGACATCTAGGAAGCTTAGGATGTTTGATAAACAATACTTTCTTGTAGTCCATTGGGACAAAACAAAACACATTACAAAGATTATAAAAATAATTTAGTTGCTATAGAATTTTAGGGCATTAAAGAGAATAGTATTTTTCTGAAACGTATAATTTTTCCTATTCTTTTTTTAGCTTCATTATTTTTAGAAATATTGTTACAACTATTTCCTTTGACTTATTGTGTTTTTTGACATTACATATAAGATGAAAGCCAATTTCTTAGATAGCTCTAATATAAATGTAGTATTGATTGTATAGGTATGAATTTTTATAACTTATGAAATATGAAAAAAACAGTGGGCATATATTATACCAATACTTGAATGTGGCACATAGAAATTAGAAGCTTAGGATCCAATGTTTTAAGAGAAAATAAAATTGGAAACAGTTTTTCGGGAGCCAGATTAACAATAGTTGTAGACTCAGCTGACAAGGTGGGAGAACCCAACTTTTACGATGTATATACTGTATATAATAAACATAATTTCCACAAATTGTATTGTTGACTAAAAATCTAAGAAAGCCCAAAGAACCTGAGTATATGGGCAATGAATGATTGCTAGATTTGTACTGTTAGGAAATTAGAAAGATTCTAAAATCAGAAGTCAGTCCTCCCACAAAGCAAGAATTCTGTGAAGGTTTCA